>NC_037330.1:96711834-97019310 GCF_002263795.3 Bos taurus | reverse complement strand
CCTAGGCTTTTTGCCATACCTATAGCATATCCAATCCCAAAGAAAGGCAATGCCAAAGAATGCTCAAACTACTGCACAATTGCACTCATCTCACACTCTAGTAAAGTAATGCTCAAAATTCTCCAAGCCAGGCTTCAATAATACATGAAACATGAACTTCCTGATGTTCAAGCTGGTTTTAGAAAAGGCAGAGGAACCAGAGACCAAATTGCCATTATCCGCTGGATCGTGGAAAAAGCAAGAGAGTTCCAGAAAAGATCTATTTCTGCTTTATTGATTATGCCAAAGCCTTTGACTGTGTGGATCACAATAAACTGTGGAAAATTCTGAAAGAGATGGAAATACCAGACCACTTGACCTGCCTCTTGAGAAATTTGTATGCAGGTCAGGAAGCAACAGTTAGAACTGGACATGGAACAACAACTGGTTCCAAATAGGAAAAGGAGTATATCAAGGCTGTATATTGTCACCCTGCTTATTTAACTTCTATGCAGAGCACATCATGAGAAACACTGGGCTGAAAGAAGCACAAGCTGGAATCAAGATTGCCGGGAGAAATATCAATAACCTCAGATATGCAGATGACACCACCCTTATGGCAGAAAGTGAAGAGGAACTAAAAAGCCTCTTGATAAAGGTGAAAGAGGAGAGTGAAAAAGTTGGCTTAAAACTCAACATTCAGAAAACGAAGATCATGGCATCTAGTCCCATCACTTCATGGGAAATAGATGGGGAAACAGTGGAAACAGTGTCAGACTTTATTTTTTGGAATCCAAAATCACTGCAAAGGGTGACTGCAGTGATGGTGATGCAGATGTCATGAAATTAAAAGATGCTTACTCCTTGGAAGAAAAGTTATGACCAACCTAGATAGCATATTGAAAAGCAGAGACATTACTTTGCCAACAAAGGTCCGTCTAGTCAAGGCTATGGTTTTTCCAGTGGTCATGTATGGATGTGAGAGTTGGACTGTGAAGAAAGCTGAGTACCGAAGAATTGATGCTTTTGAACTGTGGTGTTGGAGAAGACTCTTGAGAGTCCCTTGTACTGCAAGGAGATCCAACCAGTCCATTCTGAAGGAGATCAGCCCTGGGATTTCTTTGGAAGGAATGATGCTAAATCTGAAACTCCAATACTTTGGTCACCTCATGCGAAGAGTTGACTCATTGGAAAAGACTCTGATGCTGGGAGGGATTGAGGGCAGGAGGAGAAGGGGACGACAGAGGATGAGATGGCTGGATGGCATCACTGACTCGATGGATGTGAGTCTGAGTGAACTCCGGGAGTTGGTGATGGACAGGGAGGCCTGGCGTGCTGGGATTCATGGGGTCGCAAAGAGTCGGACACGACTGAGCAACTGATCTGAACTGATAGCATATGCATGATATGCATACATAATAGTCACATGTTCCACTTATCTTAGCAAACTTTTAGTTTGCTGAATCCAACTTGCTTTCTCTCACCTTTGGGCTTTACAAAAACTGATAAACATGCTACAGTGTGTTCACACATCTCCAAGAGGCAACTCAAGCACTGTCATCCCAAGGAAGACTTGCTTGACCTCCTGTTCTATAGCCCCAGCCCATCTTCTCCAGGGCTGGGTCAGTTCTCCTCCTCAGTAACCTCAGAGCCCCCATTACAACACTTCCTACTCCATGTGCTGGATGCTTACTTTTGACAGGTCTGGGATCTGCACAAAATCCCATGGTTAAAAATACAGACTACCTAGTTAAGTAGCTTCTTCACTGCAGATGAAAAACTGAGGCCCAGCAAAGTGAAGTGACTTGCCCAATGTCTAAGACTAGAATCCAAATCTCTTGACTCTTAGCAATTACTTCAAACACCAAAGGTAAAGAAAATAAGGATCAAAAGTAACATGTACTAGGTCTCTGAGACTGAGCTGCATAGGGTGGCTCTTTCATACACACTGACTCTCTGACATGCTTCTCTTAACAGTTTGTTCCTGCAACTGTTGTACAGAGAGAGGCTGAGTTATGAGAGTCCAAGGTCCCCAAGCTAAGTGAGGGCAGCAGTGCACATCTCTGTCTCCAAGTACAGGGCTTCCCCGTCATTTAGCACATGTTCTGGCCTCACTCAAATCACTCAAGACTGTTCTAACTGCTGTAGGGAGAATAATGCAAAAAAAGAGAGAGAAAGCAGATTTTCACCAAATATAGTCTACATAGGCAAAATGATTTTGTAATGAGTGTACCAAACATACGTAACTAAATGGAAAGCTGAACAGAAATGAGGAAAGGTAACACCAGCAGATGAGATCTGTGTTGGCAAAAGCACTATCATGGCAGTTCCCACAGACGTATACACAAACGTCATGACACACAGGTTGCTAGGAACCATGATGCTAATTCGGGCAAAGATGTCTTTTCCTAGACAAAGTCAGGTGCCATTGCTGTGTCCTTTAAGAGTGACTTTTGACCTTGTACGGCAGGTTTCTATAAAAGCTTACATTTAAATGTCAGCATTTCAATAAAGATTACCTCATATTTGTACAGTGTAGAGAATAAGAACATGGGTTTTGCAAGGTCACACAGAAAAGACTCTGACACGTTTGGTTTGCCACTTTTAACGTGTGGCCTTAGTGTCCTCAGCTAAAAGATGAAGACAATGATAACGTTCTTTCAAACTTTCATGAACCTGAAACTTGGTGTTGGAGGTAAAGCCCCAGGCACAGGGCACAGTGTCTAACAGACCTCTTCCTTTCATCTCCTTCTGCTAATCATCATGTCCCTCTGGGTATTCCCACAGATATATGATCCTCCCAAGAATCCTGGAAGTCAAACAGGACAGATGCTATTTCCCCATTTTACAAAGACCCAGGAACTACATGGTTTGCTTAGAAGCCCCTAGGTAATTACTATGTGAATTGGACACTAACCCAGGTTTCCCTAGACCGTGTTGTACTTCGTTTATTCACTCAACAAATGCCACATACTAGCCCCTGTGGATATGGCAATAAGACAAATCAAGTCCCTGCCCCCGTAGAAATTCCTCTTTATGTAATAGTTCCTACAGAAACTTTTCTACAGAAAAGGATATAGGAAATAGCTGTAGAAGGCATGGATGCCTTGCCACAGACACTGTAGGTGAGCCAGCTATAAGCAAAGCATCACAGCTCTTGTGTCAGACCCCTGCTTATCAAAGAGGGATCCTAAAATATCTGGCAGGAGGTGGTACTACTTGTCCAAAGTTAATGATGTGCCGAAGAGCCCATCACACGTCACCACAAGAATACAACAAACCCTCTTTCCCCTTCACCACCCTTGGAATAGACTTTGATGTTACTTTAGAAATGTTTCAATGTGTCTATAGAGCTATTTTAGCATTCTCTTAGTTATACCAATCAACACTTCAAAACAAGAGAAACTTGGACATATGTTCTTCCTGATCATGCCTCACATTGAACTAAAACAGTCTTAACACATTAAAAACACGAAGGAAGTTCTTGCTACTTCCCCCTCACACCTCCCTGCCTCATGACCCAGTTTAGGGGCTGATTTTACTTGGCTTATGCAATGCCCTGCCTAGTTCCCTGCCCTCACATCTCTTCCCTCCCTAAAACGGGTGCTCCTTGACTTACTCATTTTCTTGCAAGGATTTAAGGATCCTTCCTTTAGCAGAATCATTATTTGATGCAGGAAGACAAGCATCAAATCAGTGTCATGTGGCCCTGTGTTTCAACTTCAGGCAATGCCCAGGTGACCAGTCACTTAAAAATGAGCTATGTTCTCTCTAGCACTTTCCCTGCAACAACATGAGCTTTCTTCATGCACTCCTGCCTCCATCAGGGAGGGGATTCAGCTTCTCCTTCCATTCCTGGCCTTGAACTAAAGTGGTCCTCTCCTCCAAGCTCATGGCCTGTCACAGTCTGGACATAATTTTCCTTTCAGTCTCATGCCCTCTCCCTTGCTTATAAAAGCCTTGGCATTAGCTATCTTTCCCATCCCAATACACAATATATTTCTTCATGCCTACATTCATACTTTGCTCTACCTAAAATAATCCTATCCAAACTTTGCCTTCAGAACTCCAAATCCATTCATTATTCAAGGATAATCTAAAATATGACCTTTCCTCCATCCTCTAACACTGAGCAAATAAAGCAGGAAAACTGTCTAGTGTAGTTGAAAGAGTATAAGCTTTTAGCTGTACGGAGATAGTTGTCCCTAGCTTTATGGTCTTTGAGAAACTCAATAAATCTTTCTGAGCCTCAGTTACCTCATCTATAAAATGGTAATAATAATATCAACCTCACATGGTAATAATAATACTAATCCTGGGCCATTGTTCAATAAATGATAGCTCTTTCGAATACAAGAGGGTGTGTGCACAAGCAACATCAGAGAGCTTGGAATGTGATGGATACCACAGGTTCCATACGGAGGAGAACTTATCTCTACTGGTAGAACTCACAGAAGTCTTCTTATAGGGCCAAACATTTGAACTCGGCTTTGAAAAATGGTTAGATTATCAACAGATAGAGACAGGAGAAAATACTCTAGGAAGAAATAATGGCATAAGTAAAAGTATGCAAGAAAGGAAATATAGAACATAATTGGATAGTCAAATTGCACAGGTTGAGTGAAGCAGAAGGAGGCGGGGGGAAGTAGTCAAGAGATATATTGCTAGAAATAATTTTGCTGGAGATTCAAACTATGTCATCAACATAGACAAATGACTGAAGTAAATCTTTACACAAATTCTAACACCACCAGAAAAGTTGGAAAATATACCAACACTTATCTGTCATGGATCTATGAGAAGATTTCGGTGAGAATGACTTGGCTTTTGCCAGCATTCATAAAAGGTGTGAATAAGATTCAGAACTTTCAGTACAAAGGGAAGGCAGCCCTTTTTGTTGTTGTGAAGACACAGCAGCCTTTTTGGGCTTTATTAGAAAATTCTCGTGCCAGCTGTCTCTTTTCTCTGACTCACATTCACACAATATGCCTCTCTCTTATTTCTCGTCAGCAATGCACTCAGATACTAATGAGTTTTCGGGAAAAGAAAACCCAATGGAATATTAAAATTGGAAAGAGGAGCTCGTTGAGTTAATTTTATCGAAGTGCATCACAACATACTGCAATGTTGTAAGAATGAATATTCAAATAGGAATTCAGTCATGGGAAAATTAATTAAGGAAAATGGTATTACTAATACTGCTTTTTATATGCATACATATGCAGAGACACACAACCACCAATTGGCTCCAATGTTAACAATAATAAAAGTAAAACACTTATGGAAGTCAAATGTTGAAGACCTCTTGTTGTGTTTCTATTTAAAAGTTTTTTTTAAGTCAAAAAAATTTTAACTGTGATTTCAGAAATGGTTTCTAAAAGACAAATTGTATCATGTCACTCCTTTCCTTTAAATTCTGGAATAGATCCAAAATATCCTTCAGAACAAAGTAAAAGTCTTCGAGGCCATAGTATTCTCTGTGGGTTATGCATGCCTCATCTCATTTCATCCACTTGCATTCTCCCAAATATGTTTTGATCTTACAAATCTCCTTGTCTTTGCACATAGTGTTCATTCTGTGTATAACATTCCCTCGCCCTTTTCAGATGCAGCTCTGAAAATCTTCCTCCCTCTGCTAGATGAAGGGACTCTCCTGTGTGTTCTCAGGTCACTCCAGGCTGAGTGTTGGTTAACAGCAATACTGTGCACCAACAGAATGCTAGAGACCATGTCAGGCACTTGGATATTTTATTGCCATAGTCTGTTTATTTGGCTGCCCACCTACTAGGCAATACATTTACTAAATGACTAAATACATACTATAGAACAGCACCATGCTTAGCACTCAGGTTTTATCATGTACAAAAATACAAGCCCAACCCTCAGACAGGTTATACTTTAATTATAGAGATAATTATTATATGTCCTTTGAATATAATCTCTATACTTCCTAACACCTGAATATTTTCTGAATGAACAAAAAATCGAGTGTGTTGATATTATGGCCCAGAAAATTGAATTTCAGTAGAGTAGCACACAGATTCTGTAGAACATGAAATTAAAAAGCAATTTGACATAGTACTGGAATCAAAAATCAGGTTGGAATAAAAATACTGATATTTGAATTTCAGTCCCTGGATTAATAAATGTGTGATTTTGAACAAGTATCTTAGACTCTGTGTGCTTGACTTTCTGTTTAATTATAAAATACTAACACTTGTTGGTTTAGAAAGAGCTCAACATTTTCACTCCTCTTTTCATATTCAAATAATAGAATCACAAAGAACATAGCAGGAATGTTTTTCCAGGGAGCATAGCATTTGGGGTCAACTCTGATCCACTGGCAGTTAGTCTCTGGAGTATTAAGTTCAGAAGGACTCTGAGATTGAACCCAGATTCTGCAGGAAGAAGTACTGTGATCCGTTAGCAAAGTGTACTCATGAGGGCACAGGAGAGTGGTTTTATACTACATGCAGACAGATATTTGCTATTCCACAGGCAGAGCGTATCTATGGAAAGCTAAGTAAATGAGTGGCATAAATATGGAAGCAGTATGGAATGGGATGAAGAGCAAAGAAGAGAACCACAGACCATATAAGTGGACCATCAGAGAGAATCCAATTTCCCACAAAGCCCTCATAAGCTACTTAGTAGTCTGCTGTGTCTTAACTGTTGTCCAGGCACGCTACCCTTTTATTCTAGAGTCTGAATGCTTTGTTCCTGCCA
The DNA here is from genome assembly GCF_002263795.3 of Bos taurus. NCBI lineage: Eukaryota > Metazoa > Chordata > Mammalia > Artiodactyla > Bovidae > Bos > Bos taurus. The sequence continues at coordinate 97,012,605 of NC_037330.1, read as the reverse complement.
CAATAGGATAGACTTGATAATGTTTGTTGGATGGATGAATGAATATACAGATCTTCTGCTTCTCAGTGTGACCTTGGATATGCCCTTAATGTAACATATCAAACTAAATTTGACATGGTGCTCAAGAGTTTACAGAACACATTAATCTCCATTAGCTCATCTGATCCTTACCACAAGCCAGAGAGGTGGACAATGGTGTTAACTATTTTAGAAATACGTAAGGTCAGTCTCCAAGATTAAGTGGTCTCCTTTGTATTTATCGTATTTGGTCATAAGTTTCCTCACAAGTGAAAAAAAGAAAAAAGATAAACCTGATTTCCTTGCCTCACTGGTCTGTAGTAAGGTTCAAACCAACATGAACTAAGCAGCATATTGTTTAAGCACAAGGCAGGACCTTGATAATACTTTGCTTGTTGGGAATTTTTCTTATTTCCTTCTCACAAAAGCCTGAAAAAGTGGGTCTTGATATCCAAATTTTACTGATAAGGAAATCAAGCCTCAAGCCAAGGTCAGTGAAGTATTAAGGGGCAAAGCCATCGTGTCTCTACAACCCATGCTCCTTTCTCCAAACCATACGAAATTTTGCTCAACAAAACTCTTCACCTACAATCATGCATTCTTCCCTTTTATGTTTCTCCAAAGACTAAAGATGTTAACTGTAGCATCTGGTGTGCATAAATACAATTTGCTTCAAGAGAGACAGGTTGCTAGCATTTATGACTCTACAGAGGCAAACAGGCATGTGTACCTAGCTAGGGTCAGGAAGGCAGGTTCCTTTGGACCACAATGGCTGACGCCGGGCCTGCCACGGGTCTGAGGCTGCACACACAGTGTCTAAGATAAGCAGTGGCTACAAAAGGCCTATGAAATGCTGTCTATTGAAAAGCAGGTCTCACAAAATAACCCATAGTTCCCTTGTCTTCTTAGGGTCTGCAGCTCTGAGCTTAGCTCCTGGGCCACAGATGAGCCCTTCATTCTATTGTCTAAATAGGAAAATTATGGTTCCCTGAGGGGGAAAGTCTTGGGTCTGAGCTTAACTTTTTATCAATCATGTTAATTTAGAAATAAGCTATTGGTTTGACTTTGCATTCATCAGAGTCAAGGGTGGATTGCGTTCCTTTGGTCTCTTTGTCTTTAATTAACAGCCATTGAATACCCATATTAATTAGTGAGACAGAGATATTTTGCATCACCCTTCAGCATGGTGGATAATTAAAAGCCCCATTAATAAAATAGCTGCATTCATAATTTCTTTAAACCTATTATGAAACAATAAACATGACTATAGGGTAGCTTCCCATCATCTCCCAGGCTCCCTTCACTAATCTTGTCTAATTCCATGAAGGTCTTAAAATTGCAGAGGGAAGGACAAACTAGCAAAGGGTATGGTGGTAACTTAGTATCTGATTGCTCAGGGCTTGTGGTTAACAGGGTAAATCAGAAAAGAAAAAAAAATTGTTAGTGAAAACAGAGGAGGAAGAGACCCACTTGATGATACGGTTTTATAAGCCTGGAACCCCTGCCTCTTGATTTTAATTTCAAGGAAAACGGAAAGCTTTGTTCTTAATTGCACTGGAAATATCATCACGGGCTTTTAATTGGATATGATGACACTTTCAGCTCAAATCACTTTAGCAAATATTGTTAAGTATGCACTGTGTATTAAACACAATGCACGAGAGACGCAGAGATGAATCAGAAATAGTGCCTGTCCTCATAGAGCTTGCTATCTAGTGGAACAAAATGTCCCTTACACAACCAATTCAGATACCAAGAAGGCCCTGAATATTAAAGGAAGGAAGAAGTCTCTACTTAATAGAATATTCTCTGAATCAATGTCTCTCATCAGTGTCTCAACAATGTCTCTCACAATGTCCAACAGTGGGAGTTTCTCCTAGATACTTCACTGCCCTCCTGTACTCCAGTCACATGATTTATCACAAAATGCTGTACAACCCATAATGAATGAAAGATGAATTATAACAGCAACAGCAAACAGCAGAAGTTTGTCTTCTTTTAATATGTTCAATGCTAGCACATTGTGGGCACTAATAAATACCTATTGAATGAATGACTGACTGAATGAATGAAAAGCCATTTGAGTCTGTAAGATAACATATCAAACTATAATTTTACCCAACTATCCTAATAAATATAACATTACACAGACAGAAACAAATTTTTAGAGGACATAATCTTTTACAAACATTCTCTTATTTGATACAACAGCCCATGTCCTATTTTTAAAATTGAGATGAAGACATTATAAGTTGTGAAGTGACAACACCACCCAGAGCTGTGTGTTGTTGTTCAGACTGACTCTAAGTTGAGACTGATTCTTTGCAACCCATGGACTGCATGCAGCATGCCAGGCTCCTCTGTTCTCCACTGTCTTCCAGAGTTTACTTAAATTTGTGTCCATTGGGTTGGTAATGCCTATCTAACCATGTCCTCCTCTGTTGTACCCTTCTCTTTTTGCCTTTAATCTTTCCCAGCATTAAGCTATTTTCCAATGAGTTGTCTCTTCACATCAGGTGGCCAGAGTATTGGAGTTTCAGCTTTGGCATCAGTTCTTTCAATGAATATTCAGTGCTGATTTCCTTTAGGATTGACTGATTTGAACTCCTCACAGTCCAAGGGACTCTCAAGAGTCTTCTCCAGCACCACATTTTGAAAACATCAATTCTTTGGCACTCAGCCTTCTTTATGGCCCAACTCTCACATCCATACATGACTACTGGAAAAATCATAGCTTTGACTTATACAGACCTTTGCTGGCAAAGTGGTATCTCTGCAACTGACTATAAACCTACTGTTCTTCCCAATATTAACATGCCTTTGCTCTATTCACCCACTAAAGTCCAGTCTCTCTTCAAGAGTCTACCTGAGCTTCAGCCACAAAAGGTATTTCTCTTTAAAATTCTCACACAAAATTCAACAAAGAATTGGTAATATCCAGTCTGGTGTGTGCTTATTATTTGGTTGTATTTAAATAGTCTCACCCTCCCTCTCCTGCTGCCACCAGAAGATAGCTTTCTGCTTCTATCCTGTACTCCCCAGCATCCTTTCACTTTTACTAGGCCCACAGTAGCCTTCATGATTGATCAACACAAAATCTCTCATGCATTCTGGGCCAGTTACACCTTAGGCCTTCAAGTCTTATATCCCTAGCCTCCCCCACAAGGTGTAATACATAGTGGGTACACTTGATGAGGGTAAAAGAGGAGAGTGAAAGAGCTGGCTTAAAACTAAATACTAAAGTAACTAAGAAAGGCAATGCCAAAGAATGCTCAAACTACTGCACAAATGCACTCATCTCACACACTAGTTAAGTAATGCTCAAAATTCTCCAAGCAAGGCTTCAGTAATACGTGAACCACGAACTTCCAGATGTTCAAGCTGGTTTTAGAAAAGGCAGAGGAACCAGAGATCAAATTGCCAACATCCACTGGATCATGAAAAAGCAAGAGAGTTCCAGAAAAACATCTATTTCTGCTTTATTGACTATGCCAAAGCCTTTGACTGTGTGGATCACAATCAACTGTGGAAAATTCTGAAAAAGATGGGAATAACAGACCACCTGACCTGCCTCTTGAGAAACCTATATGCAGGTCAAGAAGCAATAGTTAGAACTGGTCATGGAACAACAGACTGGTTCCAAATAGGAAAAGGAGTATGTCAAGGGTGTCTATTGTCACTCTGCTTATTTAACTTATATGCAGAGTACATCATGAGAAATGCTGGGCTGGAAGAAGCACAAGCTGGAATCAAGATTGCCGGGAGAAATATCAATAACCTCAGATATGCAGCTGACACCACCCTTATGGCAGAAAGTGAAGAGGAACTAAAAAGCCTCTTGATGAAAGTGAAAGAGGAGAGTAAGAAAGTTGGCTTAAAGCTCAACATTCAGAAAATGAAGATCATGGCATCTGGTCCCATCACTTCAAGGGAAATAGATGGGGAAACAGTAGAAACAGTGTCACACTTTATTTTTTGGGGGGGCTCCAAAATCACTGCAGGTGGTGATTGCGACCATGAAATTAAAAGATGCTTACTCCTTGGAAGAAAAGTTATGACCAACCTAGATAGCATATTGAAAAGCAGAGACATTACTTTGCCAACAAAGGTCCGTCTAGTCAAGGCTATGGTTTTTCCTGTGGTCATGTATGGATGAGAGAGTTGGACTGTGAAGAAAGCTGAGCACCGAAGAATTGATGCTTTTGAACTGTGGTGTTGGAGAAGACTCTTGAGAGTCCCTTGTACTGCAAGGAGATCCTACCAGTCCATTCTAAAGGAGATCAGTCCTGGGTGTTCTTTGGAAGGACTGATGCTAAAGCTGAAACTCCAATACTTTGGCCACCTCATGCGAAGAGTTGACTCATTGGAAAAGACTCTGATGCTGGGAGGGATTGGGGGCAGGAGGAGAAGGGGATGACAGAGAATGAGATGGCTGGATGGCATCACCAACTCGATGGACATGAGTTTGAGTGAACTCCGGTAGTTTGTGATGGACAGGGAGGCCTGGCGTGCTGGAATTCATGGGGTCGCAAAGAGTCGAACACAATTGAGTGACTGAACTGAACTGAACTGAACTGAAGATCATGGCATCTGGTCCCATTACTTCATAGCAAATAGAAGGGGAAAAGGTGGAATAGTGACAGATTTCCTCTTCTTTGGCTCTAAAATCACTGTGGATGGTGATTGCAGCCATGAAATCAGAAGACAATTGCTTTTTGGCAGGAAGGCTATGACAACCCTAAACAGTGTGTTGAAAAGTGGAGACATTACTCTGCCAACAAAAGTTCATATAGTCAAGGCTATGGTCTTCTCAGTGGTCACATACAGTTGTGAGAGCTGGACTGTAAAGAAGGCAGAACACCAAAGAATTGATGCCTTCAAATTGTGCTGGAGAAGACTCCTGCAAGTCCCTTGGACAGCAAGGACATCAAACCAGTCAGTCTTAAGGGAAATCAACCCTGAATACTCATTGGAAGGACTGATGCTGAAGCTGAGGCTCCAGTACTTTGGTCATCTGATGTGAACAGCCAACTCACTGGAAAACTCCCTGATGCTGGGAAAGATTGAGGGCAAAAGAAGAGGGCATCAGAGGATGAGATGGCTGGATGGCATCACCAATGCAAAGGACATGAACTTGGGCAAACTTCAGGAGACAGTGAGAGACAGGGAGACCTGGCATGCTACAGTCCATTGGGCCACAAAGAGTTGGACATGACTGGGAGACTGAACAACAACTCAATAATTATGGATGACCTTCATTGCAATGTCCTACTTGTAATCCTTCCATGTAGAAATTCTGCTCTCCCAGGATTCTATATGGCTGTTTCCCTCTCTTCATGTTTCATTTGCTTTTTAACCCCTAGTAGAAGGGCTTCTACCAATAGAATCACTCTCACTGACTTCTCCTGGAGGCTGATTCCAAGGATTCTTCAATGTCCTAGTTTTATTTTATTTCTCTGTATCATTCCAACTGGTTGAAAAGTCCCTGTTTTAAGATACTGTCTTCAAAAGACAGTTGGCAAGGATTGCTTGGGGACTAAACTAGAGGTGGAAGGGAAGAGTGGCATGGAGAAAGGGATGTGTTCATTGTGCTCAACTGTGACAATGGTTCCATGGATGTTGCTATGTCCAAATTTATCCAATTGTATACTCTAAGTATGTGGAGTTTATTGTATACCAATTGCACCTTAACAAAGCTGTTTCTACAAAGTGTTTATCAAAAATTTAGTTGGGAAATTGGTCTCTCCTGGCTTTCTTTCTAGTTATCTGACCATTTCTTCTAAACGTCCTATCCTATCCCAGGGGATGAATATATTTCTAGGTCTTTGGTTTGGGCTGCAATACCTTTTCCTACTATGAGAGATTGGGCCTGTCCACATGTTTCTGAAGTGGCAACCAAACAATTAATTAGAGATGGATTCCAATTTGCATATGTGTGCTTGGTAGGGGTTTATAAAATTAATTAGGCTTAAATGCATATGAAAGAAAGTTGTGTCACTGTCAACAACATTCACCTTATATTTGTCTCCCACCTCTGCCTCCTTCTTTTAATTACTGTCTTTGTCATTATCACTACATTAAGTGTTTACTTACTATATGTCAGGACCTGTGCTAAACATCTGGCATCTCATTTAATCCTCACAACTACTAAAGGTACTATCGCTATGCCCATCTTACAGATGAAGAAACTGGACTCACAGATAAGTTATGCAACTGTGTGTGTGTATATGTGCTCAGTTGCTCAGACACGTCTGACTCTTAGCGACCCCATGGGTGGTAACTGCCAGGCTCCTCTGTCAATGGAATTTTTCAGGCAAGAATACTGGAGTGGGTTGCCATTTCCTACTCCAGGGGATCTTTCTGACTCAGGGATCAAATCCATGGATTGGCCAGTGGATTCTTTACCACTGTGCCATTTGGGAAGCCCCAGTTATGCAACTAACAAGAGTTAAAAATAACAGAATCCAGAGATGAACCCATAGTTGTTTAACCTCAAAGATCAAAATTTTAACCACAATGCTACTAATATATTATCAGGAGCAGTACAACTTTTGCTTCTCTGCCTTTCTTCTCCACAGAAAGTATCTTAAGTTTACAAACCAAGAAGATCCATGAAAATAGGAAAGTGCAAACTATCCAGCTGGTCTAGCTTTCCTACAGCCTCAGGACTACTGAAAGCAGATCAAAAGGCACTTAATTTGGCTTTCCTCTTAATATAGAGATTCCCATGTACAGCTTCTGGGCATACATTTCTAGTGACAGGAAGCTCCTACCACCTGCTGAGATAGCCTTCTTCATGACTGTATACTCCCATTTTTGACCCCATATGAGATCGAAATCTGCTTCACTATATTTCTACTTATTAGTCTAGTTCTGTTCTCTTGAAACCTCCAAAACACACTTGGTCTCCTGGTACCATGACAAGCTTTGAGAAATTCTAAGACCCTCTCCTGAACCTCATCTCCAGACTAAGTAGTCCAGTTTTCTTTGATTAACTTTAACAATGACCTAGCCCTCTTTGTGTCAGAAAATGCATCAGTTCAGTCACTCAGTCACGTCCGACTCTTTGCGACACCATGAACTGCAGCACGTCAGGCTTCCCTGTCCATCACCAACTCTCAGAGTCCACTCAAACTCATGTCTATTGAGTTGGTGATGCCATCCAAGCATCTCATCCTCTGTCATCCCCTTCTAGTCCTGCCTTCAATCTTTCCCAGTATCGGGATCTTTTCCAATGAATCAGTTCTTCACATCAGGTGGCCAAAGTATTGGAGCTATAGCTTCAGCATCAGTCCTTCCAATGAATATTCAGAACTGATTTCCTTTAGGATTGACTGGTTTGATCTCCTTGCAGTCCAAGGTCCCAGGCTCTCAAGAAAATGCATCAGACACTCCTTTATTCAATATTCTAGTCAGGTAATTAGTCTTTGTCTCAGTTTGGGTCCCTTCCCTATTCTTTGTTATGAACGCCTATTTCTCTGTCTGCCCTATGCTTTCTCAGAACTGTATCCTTTCCCATAGCCATGATATGAGGACAGGCATGGTGTCTCAGATGGTAAAGAATCTGCCTGCAACGCAGGAGACTGGGGTTCAATCCCTGGGCTGGGGAGATCCTCTGGAGAAGAGAATGGTTACTCACTCCAGTATTCTTGCCTGGAGAATTCCACAGACAGAGGAACCTGGCGGGCTCTAGCCCATGGGGTGGCAGAGTCAGATACAACTGAGTGAATACCAACACTTTCACTTTCATGACTACTTGATGTCACAGGGCAAAGGTGAAAAGGTTCTGGTGAAACTCCAAGAAAGCAAATGTCCTGGAAGATTTCAGGGGAATGATCTGGTCATCTTTGTAGCTCTTGTGTATTTGGAATTCTTTTACTCTGGGTAAAGGCATTGAAATGAGGCAAGCAGGGTGCTGCCCTGTATTACCCTAGCCTCCTGCCTAGGGCCTGTTCACCACTTAATTCCTGTAGATACTGTCTTCCCAGGGCTCAGGACTTCTTTCCACATTAGGCCACTCTCATCTCTATCCTCTGCTCCAAGTGCATTTCAGATACATTCCTTCAGACAACAGGGTTCTACAATGGATGTATTCAACAGACCCACCATCTTCATTCTCACAGTTGAAACTTTATTCTTTCCCCCCTTCCCTCCTTCCCACTGGATCTAGAAGCACACACACCCACTTTTCTTTTTGGTCTGCTTTGTCTGTTAACTTCCTGCTCACTCCATCTTCTCCTAAATTGGCCTTCCAAGTCTGCCACACAATGATGGGGTTCATTTTAATTCCTTGTTGGGCCATAGGCTAGCAAAATGTTCAGAGCAACTTACATGTTAGCCTAATTTATAAAAATAAATTGGCAGGTCATAAAGGTTTAAGTGATTTGCCCAAGCTTACATAGTTTAAAGTGACAGTGCTAGAATTAAACTTTAAAAATATATATATTTTTATCCTAAGTATGTTCCATTTTGTCCAAGTCCTTTAAAAAAAATACACACACACACACACACACACACACACATATATATATATTGATTTATTTTTGGCTATGCTGGGTTTTCATTGCTGCATGGGCTTTTCTTTCATTGCTGTGAGCAGGAGCTATTGTCTAGTTGTCGCGCACAGGCTTCTCATTGCCGTGGTTTCTCTTGTGGACTATGCTCTAGGGCATACAGGCTTCAATAGTGGTGGTGCATGGGCTCATTAATTATGGTTCCCGGGTTCTGGAGCACAGGCTCAATAATTGTGGTGCATTGGCTTAGTTGTTCCATGGCATGTGGGATCTTCCCACACTAGGGACAAAACCTGTGTCTCCTACATTGGCAGGCAGATTCTTTACCACTGAGCCACCAGGAAGCCCCTGGGCAAGTCTTGTTTAGTGTGCAGTGCATAGACCTGAATAAAGCCAACTGCAATTTTTTAGAATGTGTATATGTACTCACATGCAAAAACATCTTTGTCAAACAAATAAGAACTTAGTTCTTTAGTTTTATTCAAAATGCAATGATATGTCACTGCAATAAATACACTACAATACAAAATAAAAACACTACAGTAAAACCAAAATGACATTCAAAAAGTCATTACAGCTTCCTCACCAAAGAAATTCTTTTGAAATTTCCAGTATAAAGTTGAATCTAATTCTATAAACCTATTTAATTAAATAATCCTCAGCACTTTCTACTGAGAATTTGCTCTCCCTCCTACCTTCCCAAAAGAAATATTAGACTTGGTAAACTTAATTTTGATAATGGTTTTCTGAAGTTTTCCTAAATTCCCAGCCAGGAAGAAGACACATGTATACAGAAGATAGGATTGGGAGAGGTGGAAAATCACATGTTATTAAAAATCAGTGAGTGGGAAAACAAACAAAGAAACAAACACAAAAAGACCCTACAGCAATGAGTGAGCATTCACTCCAGTGACAACAAAGAGATGAGCACAGTAATACCTCAATTCCCCCAGGAAATACCATCCACCAAGGAGCTCCTTCAATATTAAAAGTCAAAGGCTTGATGTAGAATGTCTGCTAAACCACCAGCACATCTTTGTAAATGAGACATCGTGTGAGTGAGAGTAGTCATGCTCAGATTAAAGTTCTAAAGAGGTTTTACAGAAAATATCCATGGGATGGACAAGGCTTGAAGCAATGGGACCATTCTGAAGGACATTTCAACATTCAGACAGGATAATTAGAGACTCGGCTTAGAGGCAGTATGAATAAATAGAACGGGGCAAATTTAAAAATATTTAGGAGACAAATTTGGTGGACTTGATAATGATTCAGATGTGAATCTAAGACAGAAATTGAAGGTACTTTTTTTTTTTTTTTTTTACCTTGAGTCATTAGGTAGACAGTGATGTGATAAACAATGGAAGAGGAACAACAGAATTTAGATAAAATAATTGAGTTCCATTTTGGACACGTTGAAGGTAAGGTGTAAGAGACATATTAGTGTTGACATCTGACAGGAATTTGGATATATGGGCCTGGTGCTCAAGAGAAGATTTGGATAAGAGAAAAATTAGACTTTAGAATCAACTATATATAAATGGCATTTGAAAATACAAAAGATCATAAAATTCAAGGGAAAAGGTAGAGTAAAAACAGTGAGTCAATAACAAAAACTTTAGGAACATCAACACCTAAGAAGAAAGTAGTGGAAGAATATTTTCCAAGGAGAACAATAATGAAGTGATGGAGGCATAGGAGGTAAGCTGTAAACATGTGCTGTCATGAAGTCAAACAATTAAAAAAAAGTGACCTGTGCTCATGAATTAGAAGAATTAAAATTGTTAAAATGACTGTACTACCCAAGGTAACCTGCAGATTCAGTGCAGTCCCTATCCAAATACCAATTGCATCTTTCACAGAATTAGAATAATTCTAAAATTTGTATGGAAACACAAAAGACCTTGAATAGCCAAAATAATCTTGGAAAAGAAGAATAAAGCTAGAAGTATCACACTCCCTATTTTAAACTATCTCGCAAATCTACAGTAAGTAGACAGTGTGGCACAGGCACAGAGACAGACACAGATCAGTGAGACAGAGCAGAGAGCTCAGGGATTCAGAAATGAACCCATACGGGTCAATTAATCCATGACACAAGAGGCAAGAACACACAATGGGAAAAGGCAGCCTTGTCAGTAAATGGATATATGGGCCTGGTGCTCAAGAGAAGATTTGGATAAGAGAAAAATTAGACTTTAGAATCAACCACATATAAATGACATTTGAAAGTATGAAAGATCATAAAATTCAAGGCAAAGCGTAGAGTAAAAACAGTGAGTCAAGAACAAAGACTTGAGGAACATCCACACTTAAGAAAGTAGTGGAGGCAACCTAGATGTCCATCAGCAGATGAATGGATAAGAAAGCTGTGGTACATATACACAATGGAGCATTACTCAGCCATTAAAAAGAATGCATTTGAATCAGTTCTAATGAGGTGGATGAAACTGGAGCCTATTATACAGAGTGAAGTAAGCCAGAAGGAAAAACACCAATACAGTATACTAACGCATATATATGGAATTTAGAAAGATGGTAAAAATAATCTTGTGTACGAGACAGCAAAAGAGACACTGATGTATAGAACAGTCTTATGGACTCTGTGGGAGAGGGAGAGGGTGGGAAGATTTGGGAGAATGGCATTGAAACATGTAAAATATCATGTATGAAATGAGATGCCAGTCCAGGTTCGATGCACGATACTGGATGCTTGGGGCTAGTGCACTGGGACGACCCAGAGGGATGGTATGGGGAGGGAGGAGGGAGGAGGGTTCAGGATGGGGAACACATGTATACCTGTGGCGGATTCATTTTGATATTTGGCAAAACTAATACAATTATGTAAAGTTTAAAAATAAAATAAAATTAAAAAAAAAGAAAGTAGTGGAAGAAGATTTGGAAGAAAATGGTATTAGGAGCACACATGCAAAAGAATAAAACTGTACTGCTTTCTCACACCAAATACAAGAACGAATTCAAAATGGATTAAAGATTTAAATGCAACACCTGAAACCATAACTCCTAGAAGAAAACACAGGCAATACGCATTTCAACACTGGTCTTAGTAATATTTCACTGGCTATGTCTCCTCAGGCAAGAGAAACAAAAACAAAAATAAACATGGGACTGCATCAAACTGAAAGCTTTTGTGCAGTTAAGGAGACTATCAACAAAACAGAAAGGCAATTTACTTACATGTGCAGACAACATATCTGATAAGGTGTTAATATCCAAACTATGTGAAAAATACATACAACTTAATATAAAAAAAAAACTCAATTAAAAAATGGGAAGAGGACATAAATAGTCAATTTTCCAAAGAAGACATACAGATGGCCAGCATACACATGAAAACATAATGAGTATCACTAATCATCAGGAAAATGCAAATCAAAACCACAATGACATATCACCTCACATTTGTCAGAATGGCTATTATCAAAACGATGATAAATATTAAGTGTCAGCAAGGATATGGAGAAAAGGGAACCTTCACGAACTGATGGTGGGAATGTAAACTGGTACAGCTACTGTGGAAAACAATATAGAGGTTTCTCAAAAAATTAAAAACAGAACTACCACATGATCCAGCAATTCCACTTCTGAGTTTTTTTCTGAACAAACCAGAAACACTAATGCAAAAAGGTATATGCACCCCTACGTTCATGGCCATATTATTTACAAGAGCCAAGATATAGAAGCAACATAAGGGTCCACCAGTAGGTAAATGGATAAAGAAGATGTTGTATACACACAATGGAGTATTATTTATCCATCAAAGGATGAAATCTTGCCTTTTGCAACAATATGGATGGACCTAGCAGGTATGATGCTAAATGAAATAAGTCAGAGAGGGACAAACACTGTATGATTTCACTTAGATGTGGAATCTAAATAAATAAATAAACAAACACAAATAAACAGTAGCAAAGTCACAGGTACAGAGAACAAGCAGATGGTTGCCAAAATGGAAGGAGGTAGGAGCAAGAGAGACATGGGGGAGAAAGATTAAGAGGTGCAAATGTTAGTTGCAAAAGAAACTAGACAAAGGTATGAAATGTAAAGTGTGGGGAATAGTTAATAATTATGCAATATCTTTGTACAGTGACAGATGGTAACAAGACTTAGCATGGTGATCAATTTGTAATATATAAAGATACTGAATTACTCACTAATACAACAATGTAAGTCAATTATACCTCTTCTCAGATGGTAAAATATCTGTCTGCAATGTGGGAGACCCAGGTTTGATACCTGGGTTAGGAAGATCCCTTGGAGCAGGGAATGGCAACCCACTCCAGTATTCTTGCCTGGAGAATTCCATGAGCAGAGGAGCCTGGCAGCTTAGTCCACGGTGTCACAAAGAATCAGACACAACTGAGTGACTAATAGATGTTGAGAGGGGAATGACAAAGAAGTTTTCACAACATAAGAATTGAAAATGACCCTTATATTGAGCAATTTGGCAATTAAGAAGTCTTTGGTAACTTAAAAGAAGGAGATTTATTAGTGATATAGCACTGAGAAACTACAGTAGACTAAGGACTGAATTCAAGCTGACCCAAGATCCATATGCATTATCAGTGATTTCTATGAGGTGAGAGTTAAGGAAAATATGACAAGGAAGGGCATACCTGAAGATTTGGGGCAACTTTTTCAAACATTTCATAATGTTTTCCCTTAGTGGTTACAATCTAAAAGCCTCTTCCAAGCTCCATTCACCAACTCTACAGCTATAGTGATCCTCTATACTGTGGTCATACCCCTTGGATGTCAGGGCAGAATGAAAGGCTGCAGATCTCTATGTATCAAGTTTTTAACCTCTTTTGGACCCTAGACTCCTTCAAAATGCTAATATAATTACACACACAACATTAGATATGATTTCAGGAGGTTCAAGGACCCTATGAAACAGAATTTGTCTTCATACATTGTTAGGACCCTCTTCTCTGGATAATGTTGTCCCAAGAGAAGGTAAATGATGGTAATAGTTATTCTGGTACTCTAGTACATGGTATAGCAGTATACTAGTATACTAGCACCAAGCATTTATATTTGATACATCAAATGTACACCATACTTTTTTGTTTTTTCTCCTATTTGATTCTCCCTAAACTCCACATTTTATAGATAAGGACAATGATGTTACTCATAGCTAGTGACAGATGCAGAATGTGATTCTAGGTACCCTAGCTTCGAATCTTCTACATACACACTTGGGAGCATATCACAGTATTTGGTAAATGCTATCAATATGTGAGTATTTATCACTGGAACTTACATCTGCGTAGCTTTTCCAATGACACCATAGACTTGCGTGACATGATTGCCTTACACAGCTAGTAAGTGGCAGAGATCTTGTCTGGTGATGCTGTATCACATGACTTTTTTCTTATTCCTGGCCCCAGCTGCTTGGAATAGAGCCCTGGATTACTGATCTTATCTTGGCTGTTTATTCAGTATTCTGAGCATCAACATGAGGCAATACAAACCCAAGCTCAGATCAACTCTATCTTTCCTCTGCCTTTTATTTCCTCACAGAGCCAGGGATTTAATTGAATAGCCTCCTGAAAATGCATTTCTTCTTTCTTCCTCTCATTGTTTTAATTTATTGCCAAAGTGACTCCTTGGAAGTTCCATATTTCCTCTTTCAAGGACACAGAAGAGGGCAGCATAGGATTTCTTCCTTTGTAAATAAGGCTGCTCCTCTTCATTGTTCCTTATGCTCTTTAAACAGCCTCCATCCATCTATATTTAATTCTCATTGATTCTTGCTTAACTGTCTTGTTCTTCCCATACTCTTGAAAGTCCTTTTCCTCTGTAAAAACTGAGTTAATGTCTACTTACTCTGATAGCACAGGTAAACAAACTGCAAGCATGTTTAGCATGGATGCTCAGTTCTGCCCCTGCTCCCAGGATTAATCTCAATAGAAAAGTGGGGTGGGAGTAGAAGTAGGGAAGTGAGGTTCCTGTTTATCAAGGATAAAGAGACTGGGATTCAAGTTCAGTTCAGTTCAGTTCAGTCGCTCAGTCATGTCCGACTCTTTGCGACCCCGTGAATCCCAGCACGCCAGGCCTCCCTGTCCATCACCAACTCCCAGAGTTCACTCAGACTCACGTCCATCGAGTCAGTGATGCCATCCAGCCATCTCATCCTCTGTCGTCCCCTTCTCCTCCTCTCCCTCCCAGCGTCAGAGTCTTTTCCAATGAGTCAACTCTTCGCATGAGGTGGCCAAAGTACTGGAGTTTCAGCTTTAGCATCAGTCCTTCCAAAGAAATCCCAGGGCTGATCTCCTTTAGAATGGACTGGTTGGATCTCCTTGCAGTCCAAGGGACTCTCAAGAGTCTTTTCCAACACCACAGTTCAAAAGCATCAATTCTCTGGTGCTCAGCCTTCTTCACAGTCCAACTCTCACATCCATACAAGAGACCCTGGCATAAACCTCAATTTCAGCTTGTCCTAGCAGTGTAAACTTGAATGGGTCATGGTTCCTTTGTGGGCTCAGGTTCCTTGTCTGAAAAACAAAGTGGTCTGTACTAGGTGACCCCCAAAGTCCCTTTACATTTCCTTTCATAAATTAAATTTTATGGTGTTGATGTATCCATTGCATAATATTAGTACAATGTAAAATTATAGTCATGGTCAAGATGGTGTAGTAGAAGGATGTGTACTCATCTTCTCCTTTGAGAACACCAAAATGGAAACTTGCTGTTGAACAACCATCAACAGGAGGACGTTGGAAGCTACTAAAAAAAGATATCCCACATTCAAGGCCACAACGAGATGGCAGGAGGGGCAAAATCACATTAAAATAAAATCCAATACCTGAAGAGTAGGCAACCCACAAACTGTAGAACAATAATACCAAAGAAGTTCTTGTACTGCTGCAAAAGTTCTTGGCCCCACATCAGACTTCCCAACTTAGGGATTAGGCAAAGGGATGGGAATCCCCAGGGAATCTGACTTTGAAGGATGACAGAATTTGATTATAGAACCCCCAGAGGACTAAGGGAAACAGAGACTCTTGGAGGGCACAAACAAACTCTTGTGCACACCAGGACACAGCCTTGTGTAATTCAATGACGCTATAAGCCATTTTGCACAGGGCCATCCAAGATGGACAGGTCATGGTGGAGAGTCCTGACAAAATGTGGTCCACTGGAGAAGGGAATGGAAAACCACTTCCGTGGTCTTGCCTCAAGAACCCCATGAGCAGTATGAAAAGGCAAAAAGATAGGACACCAGAAGATAAGCCTCCCACATTGCTAGGTGTCCAATAAGCTACCAAGTAGAGAAATAGCTCTAGGAAGAATGAAGAGGCTGAGCCAAGGCGGAGATGATGCTTAGTTGAGGATGTGCCTGGTGGTGAAAGTGAAGTCGAATGCTGTAAAGAACAATGTTGCATAGGAACCTGAAATGTTAGGTCTGTGAATCAAGGTAAATTGGACATGGTCAAACAGGAGATGGCAAGGGTGAACATCAACACTTTAGGAATTAGTGAACTAAAATGGATGGGAAAGGGCAAATTTAATTCAGATGACCATAATATCTACTACTGTGAGCAAAAATCCCTTCAAAGAAATGTAACCACCTCATTGACAATAAAAAAAGTCCAAAATGTAGTAGATGGAATCTCAAAAACCACATAATGATCTCGGTTCACTTCCAAGGCAAACCATTCAAAATCACAATAGTCCAAGTCTATGCCTCAACTATTAATGCCAAAGAAGCTGAAGTTGATCCATGCTATGAAGACCTACAAGGCCTTCTAGAACTAAGACTCCCTCAAAAAAAAGTGCTTTTCATCATAGGGTGACTGGAATGCAAAAGTAAGAAATCACGAGATACCTGGAGTAACAAGCAAGTTTGATCTTAGAGTACAAAATGAAGCAGGGCAAAGGCTAACAGTTTTGCCAAGAGAATTCACTGGTCATAGCAAACACTCTCTTCCAACATCACAAGAGAAGACTCTACACATGGACACCAACAGATGGTCAACACCGATATCAGCCAAAGATGGAGAAGCTCTATACAGTCAGCAAAAACAAGACCAGGAGCTGACTGTGGCTCAGATCATGAACTCCTTATTGCCAAATTCAGACTTAAATTGAAGAAAGTAGGGAAAACCACTAGACCATTCAGGTATGACCTAAATCAATTCCCTTATGATTAGACAATGGAGGTGACAAATAGATTCAAGGGATTAGAGGTGATAGACAGAGTACCTGAAGTACTATAGACAAAAGTTCATAAACCAAAACCACCACCTCCTCCCCCTAAAAATGCAAGAAGGTAAAGTGGTAGACTGAGGAGGCCTTACAAATTGCTGAGAAAAGAAGAGAGGTGATAGGCAAAGGAGAAAGGGAAAGATATGTCCAACTGAATGCAGAGTTCCAGAGAACAGCAAGGATATGAAAGCTTGCTTAGGAAAACAGTTGAAAGAAATAGAGGAAAACAATAGAATTGGAAAGATTTATGATCTCTTCAAAAAAATTAGATACCAAGGGAACATTTCATGCAAAGATGAGCCAATAAAGGACAGAAATGGCAAAGACCTAACAGAAGTAGAAGAGATTAAGAACAGGTGGCAAGAATACACAGAAGTACTATACAAAAAAGGTCTTAATGACCCAGATAACTATGATGGTGTGGTCACCCACCTAGAGCCAGACATCCTGCAGTGTGAAGTCAAGAGGGCCTTAGGAAGCATTACTATGACCAAATCTAGAGCAGATGATGGAGTTTCAGTTGAGCTATTTCAAATACTAAAAGATGATGCTGGAAAACCTCTGACCACTGGAATGGCCCTGTGAGAGTGAGAGGCCCTAGTAATGAAAGGTCTATTACAATTACTATTATTATCATTGTTATTATTATGATGATGATTTTCTCCATTGCCTACTTTTCTTAACTGTTTTCTCTCCATGTCTTTTTCTCTCTACTATAAAGGCTTTGACCCTTCCCAAACACAGCTCCTTCCCCATCCAACACTTCTTTATATATATTATTCTGCTGTATTAATAGAAACTATGTCTAGAATGAATAAAATGAAGGTTCTGCTCAATCTTCCCCCAACCAAGTAGGCTTTAGGACTTTGGCATCCACATCAGGGTCCCACACTCCAAGCATGTCAATGCCAAAAATCCCAATAGAGATGACCAGGATTGGGATGGGGTTGGAGGACAAAGCATTCTGGAAACAGTATAAAGAATTAGAAAAAAAATAGTCCCAAAAGGAGAACTTGGGTCAGTGGGTGTGAACATTTTACAAATAACATTCTGAGTATTAGACTTTGGCCAATGGCACCCCACTCCAGTACTCTTGCCAGGAAAATCCCATGGATGGAGGAGCCTGGTAGGCCACAGTCCATGGGGTTGCTAAGAGTTGGACACGACTGGGCGACTTCACTTTCACTTTTCACTTTCAGGCATTGGAGAAGGAAATGGCAACCCACTCCAGTGTTCTTGCCTGGAGAATCCCAGGGACGGGGGAGCCTCGTGGGCTGCCGTCTCTGGGGTCGCACAGAGTCGGACATGACTGAAGCAACTTAGCAGCAGCAGCAGAAAAGAAAGGGAATAAACAGTAGCCAGGCAGATGGAATGGGCTCCAGCAAATAAAGGTATTTGATAGGTTATTTCCCCTCTTCCTCTTCAGTCCATAGAGAACTGTTCACCCAAAGATTAATGCACTATTCCAAGTGGAAAAGAAAATTCTGGCATGGTTCCTGCAGGTATTGGTATTCAAGAAGGCCCAATACAGAAAAATGACTAGGAATAGTCTCAGGAAGCTCTCAGTAGGGGAAGCTAATAGGCTTGTCATTGGGGCCATTCTAGCTAAACCCAGCTAGACTGCAGTCTATGAGTGGCAATATCAAAATTTTCTCACTCCTTGCTGTTTAATCAATTGATTTATCAATTTTACTGACAAGACAAAAATGAAAAAAAAAAAAAAACAAACCAAGATGATGATCCTTTTAGGGAGATCAAAAGCCAGGATGGCACTCCATTAAGTTCATTCTCTCATCCCAAAGCAGAGCTAGAAATCACACAAAAGAAGCATCCTGACATATATACTCATGCTTCACTGCGTCTCTTCTTGCACGTCCCTATTCTTGACTCTCTTGGCCATTGACTTTGCCACTCATTCACTCAATGTTTTCTTTCACTGTGTATTACCCCTTCCTAAACAACTTCTGCTTCTCATTTTACTACTCTATAATTAGTGATAATAACAGCTATAATTTTTAGATCATGTAGTTTGCTCTATGGCTTCTTCTCAGTGAATGTTATACATACGTGTGTGTGCGTGTGTGTGTGTGTATACATACACACATATATACATATATGTATACACACATATACATATATGTATACACACATATATACATATATGTATACACACACACACACACACATATATATATATTTGGGAAGCCCATATGTGCTTCCCAAGTAGTCTAGTGGTAAAGAATCTGACTGCCAATGCAGAAGACATAAAAGGTGCAGTTTTGATCCCTGAGTCAGGAAGATCCCCTTGAGGAAGAAATGGCAACCCATTCCAGTATTCTTGCCTGGAGAATCCCATGGATAGAGGAGACTTGCACACTACAGTCCATAGGGTTGCAAAGAGTCTCACATGACTGAAATGACTTAGCACATGAGTGTGTGTATGTGTGTGAATGTGTATATAATTATATGTGTGTGTGTGTGTGTGTGTGTGTGTGTGTGTGTGTGTGTGTGTAATTCAAAGACTATCTTTTTTGCCTATGAATTGACTCTGGTGCTAATTCTTTTGAAGATGAGGAAACTGGGGCTAGTATAGATTGGGTAGCTTGCCCGGAATCACACAGGTAGAAAGTGGTAAAGCCAAGTTTCAAAATGATCATCATTCTGACTTTAAAAGCCCAGACTTTTCCCCCTGATCTATAATGTTTAACTAATTATTTATTTCTTCTCAATAATAATTCTGATGATTTTTATTCTTCTCAGGGTACCTTGGTTGATCCCTAAAATCCCATCAGCCATGCTCCCCCATTATCCCTCTGCCCACATCTTCTCTATCCTTGTAAGCCAGTCTTGGATAATAGAAATCAAAGAGCTATAAGTTAGAGGAATTCAAGACAAATTTTGTAGGGCAAGCTGTCCCAAGGCCACGTGATGGTTATCTTGGAGAAGATTCATTCTTGGGTGTTGCCTAACATAGGGGTGGGATCCAAGAGTTTGGAGATCTTTCTCTTCTCATCTTACCACAGTGTATATTTCCCACAGGGTTGCTGGTTTTATGAGTAATGAGCAGATTTACTTAAGCTATAAAAATAAAGTTAGTTCAAGTTATTATTCCAAAGAAACCTGGAACAGGGTCATGCCTGATTTGGTTTCCAAGGAGAAAAATGTATTCGTGATATGTCAGAACTCAGCTCCTGGTGGACCCACACATATGTGCAGGCACACATATTCACAAACACACACATATACCTCCTAAACCTGAAGCGATTTTCCAAGAAAAACAGATAAAGAGGATCTTCATTACCAGAAGCTGGGAGTGAGTCAGTGCTGGGTGGAATAACTAAGCAGGCAGTCTTAGTAGGAGGAGTGCCAGGGCATGTGAAGAACAAGCAGCAAGCTCAGCCACGGCGACCTTGGAAAGTTGCCTGGGATCTTGGAAACCATTTTAACTAACACATATATTCCAGTAATTTAAAATGTTAGTTTAATATTTTGAAAGAACTCAAACCAAAAATTATGAAATTAACTTTAGGTATTATGACCTCATTAAGAAATAAAACATATATCATCTCAATCTTATATAAGGTAAATAAGTTTGAAATGAAACTTAGATCATGTTTTTAAGTCAAAGAGCACAGGTACAATACAGATGAAATAGCAACTTTCTATTGTCTAGATTTAGTTTTTTCATGAAAAATGTTTTATTTAATGGAAATATTTCCATTTCCAATTCTAGTCACTCTCTCCTGAACCTCTATGGATGTCAAGTTTACAACAAAAGCCCCAGGTGTGGGTACCAAAGTCCAGTGAGGGGGTGGGTGATAGTGGAGCAGGATCTTCTCTCTCCCTTATTCTTTATACTCTATTACATTTATATAACAAAAGATATGTAACAATGGAAGTATAAATAAAGAATATTGCTTCAAAGGAACAACAAAGCCTCGCCTAGTCTGTGTGTGTTAACTCACTTCACTTGTGTCTGACTCTGTGTGACCCTATGGACTATAGCCCACCAGGCTCCTATGTCCATGAGATTCTCCAGGCAAGAATACTTGGGAGTGGGTTGCCGTGCCCTTCTCCAGCGGATTTTCCTGACCCAGGGATCAAACCCACGTCTCTTCCAGCTCCTGCACTGGCAGGCAAGTTCTTTACCACTAGTGCCACCTGGGATGCCTTTGTCTATTAATGAGTAATTTGCAGAGGTAAGACTACTGAGGGGCTTCCCTGGTGGCTCAGCAGTGAAGAACCCACCTGCCAATGCAGGAGGTGTGTTTTCAATCCCTGGATCAGGAAGATCCCTTGGCGGAGGAAATAGCAACTCACTCCATGGACATGGGACACATAAGTCCTATGGACAGAGGAGGCTGGTGGGTACAGTCCACAGGGGTCACAAAAGAGTTGGACACCTTAGGGACTAAACAACAAGGCTACTGCAAGGACAGGGCATGATCAGGGAAGGGCAGGTTGCCCAGTGAGAACAAGTTAGAGACGTAGCAGAAGTGACCAGCTGGGAACAGCTGATCAAGACTTTGTCATATCTAAAAATAGGAAATTTAATCCTGCAGGTGAAGAAATCTGACTGGATTTTTGGAAAAGGATCAACATGACCTGATTTGTATTTTGGAAAATTCATACTAACCGTAGGCAGAGAACAGAGTTAAGGGGAGAAATTGAAAGCAGGAGAACTAATCAGAAGGCTGGAGCAATGATCCCTGTAGGAGGATAAACTTCATGAGAATACTTGGTACTCCCAGTGTTTGGCTGCTGTATGTATTCTCAGGACCTTAGAAAAGCAAAATGGTTGTCTGAAGATGCCTTACAAATAGCTGTGAAAAGAAGAGAAGAAAAAAGCAAAGGAGAAGAGGAAAGATATACCCATTTGAATGCAAAGAGTTCCAAAGAATATCAAGGAGAGAAAAGAAAGCCTTCCTCAGTGATCAGTGCAAAGAAATAGAGGAAAACAATAGAATTGGAAAGACTAGAGATCTCTTCAAGAAAATTAGAGATAACAAGGGAACGTTTCATGCAAAGATAGGCTTGATAAAGGACAGAAATGGTATGGACCTAACAAAAGCAGAAGATATTAAGTAGAGATGGCAAGAATACACAGAAGAACTGTACAAAAAAAGATCTTCACGACCAAGATAATCAAGATGGTGTGATCACTCATCTAGAGTCAGACATCCTGGAATGTGAAGTCAAGTGCGCCTTAGGAAGCATCACGATGAACAAAGCTAGTGGTAGTGATGGAAATCCAGTTGAGCTATTTCAAATCCCAAAAGATGATGCTGTGAAAGTGGTGCACTCTACATGTCACAAATTTGGAAAACTCAGCAGTGGTTACAGGACTGGAAAAGGTCCATTTTCATTCCAATCCTAAAGAAAGGCAGTGCCAAAGAATGCTCAAACTACCACACAATTGCACTCATCTCACACGCTAGTAAAGTAATGCTCAAAATTCTCCAAGCCAGGCTTCAGCAATATGTGAACCGTGAACTTCCAGATGTTCAATCTGGTTTTAGAAAAGGCAGAGGAACCAGAGATCAAATTGCCAACATCGGCGGCATCATTGAAAAAGCAAGAGCATTTCAGAAAAACATCTATTTCTGCTTTATTGACTATGCCAAAGCCTTTGACTGTGTGGATCACAACAAACTGTGGAAAATTCTGAAAGAGACAGGAATACCAGACCACCTGACCTGCCTCTTGAGAAACCTGTATGCAGGTCAGGAAGCAACAGTTAGAACTGGACATGGAACATCAGACAGGTTCCAAATAGGAAAAGGAGTACATCAAGGCTGTATATTGTCACCCTGCTTATTTAACTTATATGCAGAGTACATCATAAGAAATGCTGGGCTGGATGAAGCACAAGCTGGGATCAAGATTGCTGGGAGAAAGATCAAAAACCTCAGATATGCAGATGACACCACCCTTATTGTTGGGGGCCAGAGTGAGGTACTCCGCCCATGGCAAAGGTCATGAGGAAGGAGGCTCGACATACGCAAAGGCGGGATTGAGCCTCAGGAGTCCCCCTGGAAATCCTCGAGCGTCTACCCCCATAACCAGAGCCTGCCTACTTTACTACTTTGTGCTCTTACCTACACCTCTGACTTTACAGGGGGCTGTCCCCCACCACCTCTTTCGGAGAAGGAGTTAACCTAGAGCTCCAGTCAATAAAAACTCTTGGGTGTGACAAGAGTGTTTTAACCTACAAACTCCTCTGAAGGTTCTCTAGCCTGCCTGACAGGCTCGTCCGGCCACATGTGATTGCTCACAGCCTCCCAACCGTGAGAGGCACGAGATGCTTTAAACCCGCTAAAAACAGGTTCTTTAGAGAAGTTAGAAAACTATTAGTATAAGTATAATGGGCTGATTAGAAATTGTGTTGGTGAAGGGTTTTTCATTTGTTGAGCTAACGTTTGTTGCTAAGTCTCCATATCCCCTGCCCTTACACACATTAATGAATATATAGAAGGAATAAGTATTAACCTTTGATATTAATCACGTTAGACCTTAGGCTAAGTAAATTCTTTCCTTAACTAAAACCTACTACACCCTCACCCTGTAGGAATGTAACTTTATTTGGGTGGCGTCTGTTTTGAGAATAATCAGCCCTGGAGAAATAAGTGTCCTGGTTGATTGACCGCTGTCACAAGGAGAGGGTCGTAAATTGTCAGCAGGCCCCCCTGGCCAGAAGATGATGTAACACCCCTAAGACCTCTGTATGAAGCACCTGACTTTGATAAAAGTCAGGACTGCTGACCCCGCGTGACTTTTGCATAACATCTCAGTGTATAAAAGTAGACCATGGGAAATAAAGAATTCAGATCAGTTTCTCGAAATACTGGTCTCCCCATGTCGCTCTCTCTCTCACTCTGGCTGAGTCTCCACCTGGAGCGCGGAACCCACCATGCTTACTAATTATGCCTGGGCTTCTAAGATCCGACCGGGGAGGCCTCAGTGTCTCCTCTCCTTCGGGAGAACGGAAGGACGCCTGCGGCCTACGTAAGTGGTGCAAACTTCTTGTCTTGAAGTTTTATTGGTCTCCCGCGTAAACCAAGCTACTCAGCCTCTTTTCTCCACTGAATTTTCCTACTGAGCTATCCTTATTCTATTACTCTTTATATCTTTAATTAATATTTAATTAAGCTATTGTATCCTGATCCTCGCCTATGCCGTCTCTCCTTCGAATACCCTGGATCAGCCGGGGCTGGTCCCCGGCACCTTATGGCTGAAAGTGAAGAACTAAAGAGCCTCTTGATAAAAATGAAAGAGGAGAGTGAAAATGTTGGCTTAAAGCTCAACATTCAGAAAATGAAGATCATGGCATCTGGTCCCATCACTTCCTGGCAAATAGATGGGGAAACAGTGGCTGACTTTATTTTGGGGGGCTCCAAAATCACTGCAGATGGTGACTGCAGCCATGAAATTAAAAGACCCTTACTCCTTGGAAGGAAAGCTATGACCAACCTAGACAGCATATTTAAAAGCAGAGACATTACTTGTCAACAAAGGTCTGTCTAGTCAAGGCTATGGTTTTTCCATAGTAGTAGTCATGTATGGATGTGAGAGTTGGACTATAAAGAAAGCTGAGGGCCAAAGAATTGATGCTTTTGAACTGTGGTGTTGGAGAAGACTCTTGAGAGTCCCTCGGACTGCAACAAGAATCAACCAGTCCATCATAAAGGAGATCAGTCCTGGATGTTCATTGGAAGGATTGATGTTGAAGCTGAAACTCCAATATTTTGGCCACCTGATGCAAAGAGCTGACTCATTTGACAATACCCTGATGCTTGTAAAGATTGAGGGTAGGAGGAGAAGGGGACGACAGAGGATGAGGTGGTTGGATGGCATCACTGACTCAATGGACATGAGTTTGTGTAGACTCTGGGAGTTGGTGATGGACAGGGAGGCCTGGCATGCTGCGGTCCTTGAAGTCTCAAAGAGTCAGACACGACTGAGCGACTGAACTGAACTGAAAACATAGGACGTGCTCAACAAATAATTCCTAAGCAAAAAGTGACCTCCATTTATATCCAGGATGGAAGTGAAAGAGACAAATTGATTAGGCAGCCAAATGTCTGGCAATGAGACCCCATTCATCCTTAGGTTTCAAGATACCTTTTTTAATCCAGATCATTATTCAATCTGTGCTGGCCAGGTGTCTAGACTAAGCTACTTTTTATTGAGTATTTATCTTGTCTAGACCCCTATGCTTAACATTACTGTGCACACATGATCTCATTTAATCTCTTTTTTAAAAAGACCCTAGGAATTAGGTATTATTATTCCCTGATGCTAGGACAGATTGAAGGCAGGAGGAGAAGGGGATGGCAGAGGATAAGATGGTTGGATGGCATCACTGACTCAATGGAGATGAGTTTGGGTAAACTCTGGGAGTTGGCGATGGACAGGGAGGCCTAGCGTGCTGTGGTCCATGAGGTCATGAAGAGTTGGGACATGACTGAGCGACTGAACTGAACCGAAGTGATTCCCAATTTATATGTGGACAAAGTGAGTATCTGCTGCAGGTCATGAAGCTACTAAGTTACATCAGGATTTGATCACAAAACTGACTCTGAAGCCTAAGATTATTTCACTATACTGAGAAGAGCATGTGTCACTTGTTTTGCTAAACGGGGGATTTTATGTATCCCATTTCCATACACATTGCAAGAGGCTTTTACCTCACAACCTCAACAAACAGTAGCAGCACACTTCAGAAATTTGTGCAAATGCATTTTTAATAAACTGCCTCAAGTTTTTCTGTATGCCTTAATAAGCTTTTGTATCCTCAGGAGGCCTTATTAGATAAAGATAAGATATTTTAGAAAATCCCCTATCTCTAACTACTCTAAGATGCACTAATTATTTTAAAATTTTCCTAAAAATCTCAGGCAAAAGTCTTATTGTTCATGTTGGCTTAATGAATATAAATGCTACCCCTTCCCTTATGAAATAGCTTTGGAGGAACTTATACAAGTACTGAAGACGAGGTGAACCAAGAAAATTCTTTAAATACATAATAGACTCTAGTTAGCCCTGCCACAAGTCCTATCTGGCTATAATTCTACCCTTTGTCTTTGTATTGCTGAAGTTATTTGAAAATGTATTGCTTTTCTATACTGGAAATGCTATTTTACACTGCTTTGTTTCAACTAGGGCTGTGAAATAGAAACATAATATTCTTTCCCTCCCATCTAGCTATTGCTCTTTCCTCTTTAGAAAATGAATTTTTCACCTATCATTTCAAAGTACCCTGCCAAATGGTGTCCAGCTTGTGGCCCAAGTACATCCCCCGAACACAGGAAAGATGTCTCTCAGGAACAAAAAAGCAACAACATTTCATCGAATCCATGTAATTGCTTTTAAAATGACTATTTTTTTTTATTAGCAGTCTTTTCATTGCTGTCATAGGATGATCACACTCTATCTGAGATGTCTCTCTTATTTTTCATTTGCGTGTTGAGAAAATATTTCAGTTATAGAAATATGCAGTTGAAACAAAAAAGAAATATGCAGTTGAGTTACAAAGACAGTTCTTATTCACCCACAGTCAACTCACCATTTCAAAATTTGATGGAAAAGAGAAAGAATAGAATAAATTTTACTTTTATTCAAAGCCATATGAAATAAAGGTCTTCCCTGGTGGCTCAGATGCCAAAGAGTCTGCCTTCAGTGCAGGAGACTCAGGTTCGATCCCTGGGTCAAGAAGATCTCCTGGAGAAGGGAATGGAAACCCGCTCCAGTATTCTTGCCTGGAGAATTCTTTGGACAGGCAACTGGTGGGGCTACAGTCCAGGGGGTCATAAAGAGTCAGACAAGACTGAGTGACTAACACACACACACCCACACATATGAAATAAAAAGGTTGTGAGGGAAATTAAGTCAACTGGTTGTATCTACAGGGGCACAGAACTCTGTACTTATTTTATCTGTAAAATATGGATAATAATGATAATATTATAGAGTTTTATGAAGATGAAATGCTGTATGTGAAAATGCTTTGCACACTTCTTATTAACCTGAAAAAATAAACAGATAATAGAAATAGTAGTAGTTTTTGTTATTGCTGTTGCTATCTTAAGGAAAATATTAAACCTTCACTCTTTGTCATTTACTGATCATATATAACACAGTCTCCCATGGATGAAGGTGTTAGTGTAGTGAGGAAGACAGGTAAAGAGTTAACTACTTTGTAATGTAATAACTCTTACAATAGATTTTTTTCTAGAGTACGAGAAAAACATCTACTTCTGCTTTATTGACTATGCCAAAGCCTTTGACTGTGTGGATCACAACAAACTGTGAAACATTCTTAAAGAGATGGGACTATCAGACCATTCTACCTGTCTCCGGAGAAATCTGTATGCAGGTGAAGAAGCAACAGAACTGGACATGGAATAATAGACTGATTCCAAATTAGGAAAGGAGTACATCAAAGGCTGTATATTGTCACCCTGCTAATTTAACTTCTATGCAGAATACATCATGTGAAATGCTGGACTGGATAAAGCACAAGCTGGAATCGAGATTGCCGGGAGAAATATCAATAACCTCAAATATGCAGATGACACCACCCTTATGGCAGAAAGTGAAGAAGAACTAAAGAGACTCTTGATGAAGGTGAAAGAGGAGAGTGAAAAAGTTGGCTTAAAGTTCAACATTCAGAAAACTAAGATCATGGCATCTGGTCCCATCACCCCATGGCAAATAGATGGGTAACAATGAAAAAAAGTGTCAGACTTTATTTTCCTGGGCTCCAAAATCTCTGCAGATGGTGACTATAGCCATGAAATTAAAAGACACTTGCTCCTTAGAAGAAAAGTTTTGACCAACCTAGGCAGCATATTAAAAAGCAGAGACATTACTTTGCCAACAAAGGTCCATTTAGTCAAAGCTATGTTTTTTCCAGTAGTCATGTATGGATGTGAGAGTTTCATAAAGAAAGCTGAGCACCAGAGAATTAATGCTTTTGAACATGGTGTTGGAGAAGACTCTTTAGAGTCTCTTGGACTGCAGGGAGATCAAACCAGTCAATCCTAAAGGAAATACATCCTGAATATTCATTGGAAAGACTGATGTTGAAGCTGAAGCTCCAACACTTTGGCCACCTGATGCAAAGAACTGACTCATGGCAAAAAGACCCTGACGCTGGAAAAGATTAAAGGTGGGAGGAGAAGGGGACGACAGAGGATGAGATGGTTGGATGGCATCATCAACTCAATGGATGTGAGTTTGAGCAAGCCTCAGGAGTTTGTGATGGACAGGGAATCCTGGTGTGCTACAGTCCATGTGGTCACAAAGAGTCGGACATGACTGAGTGACTGAATTGAACTGAAATCAAGACAAGGAGAACAAACCCTCTTTATAGGAACCTGTTAGTTCAGAGATGGTTCACATCTCTTCAGATCACTGAAGACCATTTATCCTTGTTTTTGCCGCAGGCTAACTCCCTGAGGTAACAATTATGTTGCTTAATTTGGCCCTGGAGGAAGTCCTATATGAGAAATTTCCCTCAGGTTAAAAAACAAAACAAAAAAAAACAAACAAAAAAAACACAAAACTTAGAATTAGTATGTTTCTTTCTGACAATAAGGGACATCATTCTTTCTGACAATGAGAACTATGTAGCCTACAATGTTGCCTTTGGTTTTTGGTGACTCGGAAACTTATAAGAGAGTTTTCTATTAATTCATGGCAACTTGGTTACAATTAATAAGGTGAATATTTTTCCTTTCTTTATTCATGTTCTAGTCAGAGAAGGCAATGGCACCCCACTCTGGTACTCTTGCCTGGAAAATCCCATGGACAGAGGAGCCTGGTGGGCTGAAGTCCATGGGGTTGCTAAGAGTCGGACACGACTGAGCGACTTCACTTTCGCTTTTCACTTTCATGCATTGGAGAAGGAAATGGCAACCCACCCCAGTGTTCTTGCCTGGAGAATCCCAGGGTCGGGGGAGCCTGGTGGGCTGCCGTCTATGGGGTTGCACAGAGTCGGACACGACGGAAGAGACTTAGCAGCAGCAGTAGGGCTCCATTTTTTTAAAACAGGGGATGACAAAAGCAGTTAACTTTAATAATTATTCTATCATTTTATAAAATTAAGGATACAGTCTCATTTTTTCCCACATCCTAAATTTATTATTTTTGTGTGAAACATCATTCATTCATTTTCAACACTTAGAATGTACTACACTTTACCTATATTGAACATTGTCCCTTAGTAAAATGAGGGATGATGTAAACATATAAAATACAATGTGGCAATTAGTATTACCATATATATATATACTCCTAGTGTTACAATATGATAATTACTACAATTATTTATAAGCTGTAAAAAATATGTATCAAATATGTCCCTTTACATTCACATGTACTGTAGGTTTGCTTTCTTGATGGGCAGCAAAATGCTGATGCCTGATTAATGTGATGTTCTGAAATGTATCTCAGAAACTTAAGTGCCTTGAAGCTTTGAGGGAATTAAGAGGTTTTACATCTGGACAGATCAGTGTACACACTTCCTTAGAAAGGACTCTCTGTCTTCCGTAATTCACAGGGATCTCTCTAACTCTGTATTCTGAGGTTTTCTGCTCAGATTAGACATAGAAGCCTGATCACATCTGGCACAGTGAGCAGCCACAGGAGACAGGTCCTCAACCTGAATGTGAGACTCAGGAGCTTGGGTTTCATTTACTTTGTACACTAAGCACCTTTAATCAAGCTTCTAAATTCAACTCAGTTTAATAACCATGTATTAAGCTTCTGTTTTTTCCTCCTGGAAGCAGAGCAATCAATAAGACCCCCAATTCAGAGTTTAAGATTAGCCGAGGAGTGCTCAGTCACTCTGTTGTGTCTGACTCTTTGCGACCCCATGGACTGCAGCCCACCAGGCTCCTCTGTCCATGGGATTTTTCTGGTAAAAATACTGGAGCAGGTATTCATTCCCCCTCCAAAGGATCTCCCTGACCCAGGGATTGAACCCACATCTCCAACATCTTCTGCTGGCTGGTGGATTCTTTACTACTGAGCCATCTGGGAAACCCCTAGCTGGGGAGACAGACACATATACAAATTTAGTACAGTGTGTGAAATTACAATTATAGGGGTGTATCCAGAGTGTTTGGCCCATGGCAGGGCTCATAGTTTATTTGGGGAAGAACTCGGTGATGATGGCCAATGGATAATGAGAGGAGACAAAGAACAGCAGGGAAAGAGGTTGTGGGATCACCCACTTACCTACTTACCATCCAGTGCACAATGCCAAGATGGGGTCAGGCTCAGTGAAGCAGAATTTGTCCCAGGGACCCACTGAGGTAAGCAAGTGGCATGGATGTGGGATCCAAGTAGCAGGTGAGGCTAGAATCAAGCAGGAAGTAAATATCCTGGGAAATTAATTCATTCAGGGCAGTGCCGAGAGAAGATTCTACCTCTCTGGGGGATGCGATTGACCTAAATTTGGTATCAGAACTCCAGTCAAACAAGCTGGGATTCAGACTTGAATTATCTAGTCCTAGTCTTGGTGGCTCAGATGGTAAAGAATCTGCCTGAAATGGGGTAGACCCGGGTTTGATCCCTGAGTCAGGAAGACCCCCATGCAGAAGGGGATGGCTACACACTTCAGCATTCTTGCTTGGAGAATTCCATAATCAGATAGTCCTGGCAGGCTACACCGTCCATGGGGTCACAAAGAGTCAGACAGAACTGAATGACTAACACTTTCACTTTCAGAGGGAAAAATAAAGCGCTAGACAGTGGAACTGAGGAAGAAGTCCAGTTGCTTGTGTTAGAGAAAGGCTCTCCATGATCAGGCAAATTGCTGGCACCTAGCGTCATGCCCAGACATATTGAGGACTAAATTAGACACCATATGCTGGAAGTCTGAGACAAGTAATAAGCCTCCTGTTTGGAATAAGATTGGCATAGAATCTTAACCTGAAAGCCTTGAGATTTCAGAGGTGTGGAAGGGATAAAGGCAGCATCAAATATATTTGTTGTCAAAACATTTTTGAAGGTTGAGAAAAAGCGATTCTCAGCCTCTTTCCTATCAAGACAAAGAGGAATCTTTTTTTTTTTTTTCTCATTTGTCTGAAGTTATTAGCAAGAGGCACCATCTCTGCCATTTTGTATGTTGAGTGTCACATAACTATGGTAATAGAAACTTGAGAAAGTGAAGAACTTCACTTTCTCCACTGAACTTTACTCATCTTCTACTTATATGTAGATTCGTGATTTTTTTGTTTTTTCTCTCAGGAGAGCCACAAGAAACCTGTCAGAAATATTCCAGCATATGCAAATCCTAACTAGACAGACAAAAATAATCTTTGCTCTGTTCCTTATGTGCTCTGTGGGAGTTTGGCCTTGTTTGCATGATTGATCGGTTTGTACGCTACTTTTCAAAATCATTTTTCAAGTGGAGACACAAAGTAGAAAACAAGAGAAGTATGTAGGTCTGGGCTGGGTGAAAGGCACCTAATTTAGGATAAGCCCTTTAACAACTTCTGAATATCCCTCCTTTACATATCAGATGGTCACTATCAGGAGGACTTCAGCAGTCTCAATTATATGGGCAATAGGAGATAGATGAAACTCCTCAAAGACAAACTTTTTTTTCCTGGTTGATATTACACTTCTATATCTAAAAACAGCAGATGGTATGCAAACTGCAAAATTCAGTTGGGATCTGAAACATTCTCAGGACCATTTCCCTTTGTACCCCAGGGTTTATGGTGCTTCTGACCCTTCCTCATGGGCCATTATTGCTGTCTTCTGCAGGAGCTTCCTCCATATCACACTTCAAGAAAGAACCTCCATCAATTTGGACTCTTCAGAGAGGTCCCCCTACTCTCCCAGTTCCAGAAATAATGTGCTCCTTGTAAGTAAACCATATGAAACATAATTCTCTGCCATGGAACTCTGTTATCTGAAACCATCATCCTAAAACATTACTTTTTCTGGTTTTGTCTCTTCTCTATCTTCACCTCCACTGTCTCTGCCCAAGCTTCCTCGTCTCTACTTGTATCACTGAAGTATTAATAGTTCTTTCACTTCCCTCTCTGTGGCCATTATTCCGTCTTCTCCCTGCTTCCCCAACTCTTTCCTCCTCCCGACCGAAGCTTCTTATTCACTATTTCATTGATAGGGACTCCAAAGTGCAAACATGAAAATGCAACTTCCTTGATGAAAAAAATCACAACTACCCTTAATCACATGCTGAAGAAAGGAGAAAGGAAAATCAGCAGCACTTTTTTAGCATCTGCAGTGTGTCAGACTTTTTGCTGGTCCTGTTTTATATATGCGTATGTATATAACTGCTCTACAACCTCACAACTATTTTTCAATATAATGTGTCATTATCTCAAATTTATTGTGAGGAAACTAAGGTTCATGGTGCTTACATAATTTACCCAAGGCCATATGGCAGGTAGACTCAGTACACAGCAGCTGAGCTCTGCAGGTGTATATCTACTGCTATTTCTTTGCCACTATAAATTCTAGGCTCTGGAGGCATAGAGATGAATATGATATTTTTGCCACACCTGATTCTGAGAAGCCTATGATGAAGGAGACACTCACACT
Organism: Bos taurus; assembly: GCF_002263795.3. NCBI lineage: Eukaryota > Metazoa > Chordata > Mammalia > Artiodactyla > Bovidae > Bos > Bos taurus. Next base: position 96,980,260 of record NC_037330.1, on the reverse strand, counting down.
AACTAAATTATAATATGATGTGATAAGTACAAGGCTGAGTGGCAAAGACAGGGTTTGAATTTAAATCTCTCCCAATTAGACTACTGGTTGTGAATTTTTGCAAAGATGAGGAACTGTTAAATGTTAAAACTTTCCTCAAACTTTCACATGATAGTATTCCCCATTTTACTCAAGAACTATGAAATGGCAAAAGTTACAATCAATACAATGAAGCTTTCAAATGAATGTTCATTTTATTAATCACAACAGCAACTATGTCCATTTGATCCACATCTTTGTGAGAGGCACCGTTGGTCTGTGTACAGATAGTGAGTACCTAGCCACATCTAAATTTGAGACCCCTTTGCAATAATCTTATGACTCTCCCTGGGTCTTTAACCTGTTCACTGGGGATAAGCACCTACATTATAGAAACCTCTGATACAATATCCCTCTTAACAGGGTTCTGCAGTGTTGACAATTAAAAGCCAGAGCAAAACATTATTTGTAGAGCATATGCCTGGGTTAGACTTTGTAAAGACTTTTGTCCCTCCTTTAACCCATCTGGGCATCCATGCACAGGAAAGGAAAAAGCAGAGAGGGAGGGAACGACTGTTATTTAGTGTCTGTTCTGTGCTGTGCTGTGCTTAGTCACTTAGTCATGTCTGACTCTTTGTGATGCCATGGACTGTAGCCTCCCAGCTTCTCTGTCCATGGGGATTCCCCAGGCAAGAGTACTGGAGCGGGTTGCCATGCCTTCCTCAGGAGATCTTTCCAACCTAGGGATCAAACCCAGGTCTCCCACATTGCAAGCGGATTCTTTACCATCTGAGCCACCAGGAAAGCCCAAGAATACTGAAGTGAGTATCCTATCCCTTCTCCAGGGGAACTTCCTGACCCAGGAATGGAACTGGTGTCCCGTGAATTACAAGTGGATTCTATGCCAGCTGAGCTAGGAGCCAGGTAAATCCCTGAATGGTCCAACTCTCACATCCATACATGATACTGGAAAAACCATAGCTTTGACTATATGGACCTTTGTTGGCAAAGTGATGTGTCTGTTTTTTAATACTGTCTAGGTTTGTCATAGCTATTCTTGCAAGGAGCAAGTGTGTTTTTACTGTGTGACTGCAGTTTTCACTGTCCACAGTGATTTTGGAGCCCAAGAAAATAAAATCTGCCACTGTTTCCAGTTTTTCCCCATCTATTTTAAGCCAGCTTTTCACTCTCTTCTTTCACCTTCATTAATAGGCTCTTTAGTTCCTCTTTGATTTCTGCCATTAGAGTGATATCATCCTCATACCTGAGGCTGTTGATATTTCTCCAGGCAATCTTTATTCCAGCTTGTGATTCATCTAGCACAACATTTCACATAATGTACTCTGCATATAAGTTAAACAAACCGGGTGACAAGACATAGCCTTAAAGTACTCCTTTCCCAATTTTGAACCAGTCTATTGTTTCATGTTGAGCTCTAACTGTTGCTTCTTGACCTGCATACAAGTTTCTCAGGAGACAGGTAAGGTGGTCTGGTGTTCCCATCTCTTTAATAATTTTCCATAGTTTGTTGTGATCTATACAGGGAAAGGCTTTAGTGTAGTCAATGAAGCAGAAGTAGATGTTTTTCTGGAGCTCCCTTCCTTTTTCTAAGATCCAGTGGATGTTGGCAATTTGACCTCTCGTTCCTCTGCCTTTTTTTTGTTTTAATTTTATTGCAGGATATTTGTTTTACAATGTTGTGTTGGTTTCTGCCATGCATCAACATGAATCAGACACAGGTATACATATGTACCCTCCTTCTTGAATCTCCTTCCCATTTCCCACCCTGTTCCACCCCTCTGAGTTGTCACAGAGCACCAGGTTGAGCTCCCTGTGAGTGAAAGTCACTCAGTCATGTCTGACTCTTTGTGACACCATGGATTATACAGTCCATGGAATTCTCCAGGCAAGAAAACTGGAGTGGGTAGCCTTTCCCTTCTCTAGGGCATCTTCCCAACCCAGGGATCGAACCCAGGTCTCACATTGCCCGCGGATTCTTTACCAGCTGAACCACAAGGGAAACTCTGACTCCCTGTGTCACACAGCAAATTCCCACTGGCTATCTCTTTTCCACGTGGTAATGTTTATGTATCCATGCTACTCTCTCCATTCGCCCCACCCTCTCCCTCCCACACTGTGTCCACAAGTCCGTTCTCTATGTTTGCGTCTCCATTGCTGCCCTGCAAATAGTTCATCAGTACCATCTTTCTAGATTCTACACATATGTGTTAATATACAATATATGTTTTTCTTTCTGACTTACTTCACTCTGTACAATAGGCTCTAGGTTCATCCATCTCATTAGGACTGACTCAAATGCATTCTTTTTTAAAGCTGAGTAACATTTCATTGTATATATGTACCATAATTTCTGTATCCATTCATCTGTTGATGAATATCTAGGCTGCTTCCATGTCCTATGCTATGCTAAGTCGCTTCAGTCATGTCTGACTCTGTGCAACACCATAGACAGTAGCCCACCAGGCTCCCCCGTCCCTGTGATTCTCCAGGCAAGAACACTGGAGTGGGTTGCCATTTCCTTCTCCAATGCATGAAAGTGAAAAGTGAAAGTGAAGTCGCTCTGTCGTGCCCGACTGTCAGCAACCCCATGGACTGCAGCCCACCAGGCTCCTCCGTCCATGGGATTTTCCAGGCAAGAGTACTGGAGCGGGGTGCCATTGCCTTCTCCGTTCCATGTCCTAGCTATTGTAAAAAGTACAGAAAGGAACACTGGGGTACATGCGTCTCCTTCAGGTATGGTTTTCTCAAACTATATCCCCAGTAGTGGGATTGTTGGGTCATATGGTAGTTCTAGTCCTAGTTTTTCAAGGAATCTCCATATGGTTCTCCATAGTGGTTGTATCAATTTACATTCCCACCAACAGGGCAAGAGGGTTCCCTTTTCTCCACATCCTCTCCAGCATTTATTGTTTGTAGAACCCTCAGAATGGGAGAAAATAATTGCAAACAAAACAACTAACAAAGAATTAATCTCCAAAATATACAAGCAGCCCATGCACCTCAATACCACAAAAACAATTCAATCAAAAAATGGGCAGAAGACCCAAGCAGACATTTCTCCAAAGAAGACATACAGATGGCCAACAAACACATAAAAAGATGCTTAACATTGCTCATTATTAGAGAAATGCAAATCAAATCTATGTATCACCTCACACCAGTCAGAATGGTCATCATTTAAAATTCTCTGCCTTTTCTAAATCCAGCTTGCACATCTGGAAATTCTTTGTTCATGTACTGTGGAAGCCTAGCCTAAAGGATTTTGAGCAGTACCTTGCTAACATGTGAAATGAGCAAAACTTTATGGTAGTTTGAACATTATTTGGCATTGCTTTTCTTTGGGATTGGAATGAAAACTGACCTTTTCCAGTCCTGTGGCCACTGCTCAGTTATCTAATTTTGCAGGTATATTGAATGCAGCACTTTAACAGCATCATCATTTAGGATTTGAAATAGCTCAGCTGGAATTCCATCACCTCCACTAATTTTGCTCATAGTAATGCTTCCTAAGGCCCACTTGACTTCACACTCCAGGATGTCTGGCTCTAGGTTAGTGACCACACTATTGTGGTTATCCAAATTACTAAGATCTTTTTTGTATAGTTCTTCTGTGTATTATTGCCACCTTTTCTTAATTTCTTATGTGTCTCTTAGGTCCTTGCTGTTTTCTGCTGGAAGAGATCTTAAAGGCTATCTAATCTGATCTTCCTACTGGGGCAAAAAGCCAATTTCCATAGTCAATACTCATTCATTCTCAGATTGAATACCTCTAATGATAAGGAGTTTACTGTCTTATACAGGAATTCATTCATTCTTTAACAGTATTAATTATTAGGAATGTCACAATATATATATTTATATCATGTCTCCCTACTAGTACTATTCTTGTCCTCTGAAATTGTACTATTTGCATGTATTTTCTCCCTCAAATGACGTCCTTTCAGCTATCTGATAAGACTGAGAAATTAAGCAGTCATTTACAAAAGGCATTGTGGGACCTTAGGAACGCCCACTGATTTCTAGGATCAAAGCTGAGAAGGCAGATTTAGCTGCAGAGGCAGCTGGTAGAAGCAGTTAGATTCGGTAGCCAAGAGACTGGCAAATGTGAGCTGAACCCTAGAAGGCACCAGAACTCCAGGTGATGGAAAGCAACAGAGGGTGCCAAGGTGGCACTTTACCCTTATGGCAGGGCAAGGCAGCATAGGCAAAGATATGGTGTTAAAAAGAGCAGTCCAGCAACCTTGAAGGATAAAGTGCAAAATAGGACATAGAATGGTAAAGGTGAGGCTAGGCAGGCAGTCAGAAAACTGAGTGTCAGAGGGGTGAAGTGTTTGCCCAAGTTTATACAGCTAGGCAGGGGAAGAGGCCGCTCTAGTCAAGATCTGGGCTCAAGTCTGTTTTGCTAGTCGAATAGTCTTGATACTATCTCATGGTATCTCCCTGTCAGCTCACCCTCAGTACAGCCTCAAAGTGATGATTCAAAGATGACAAATCAGATTGAGCTTTGTATACTCACTAGAACCTTTGCAATAGGGTGGTCCCTCCATTAGCCTCCATGGTTAACTCCTAAAACAGTTTCCCACCGCGCGCCTGACCCCACCTCTGCTTGTAACCACAAGAGCACTCAGATCTCAGAGCTTCTGAGTTGGAGGCCCTCCCAGAAACTGCAGAACTCCCTTTTCTATGATGTGCAGGATTATCAGCTGCTGTGGGTCAACATGTCCTCCTGTAAATATATTATTTAACCAGTCAGTCTTGTGGGTATGAAAGCATTTTTAAAGCTGATTTTCCGTATCTCTCTTCCAATCAGTTTGTTTTAAGTTTAACTTTAGAAAAATTCAATTTTTATTGTTCTAACTTACTGGGAAGCATCTCATTTTCCTCATTTTATAACATCTAAGCAAAGCTCAGGCTTTGCTATCAAAAGAGATACAACAAAAATAAAAGTAGGAATGCCTTCTTGACAAAACTCATGCCATGACATGGATTCCAACTGACTTTGTCAGTTCCACTTCTTGCCACTGCCCCTGAGAACAGCCCCAGTGGACTCAATCCCTTGTTCCATCTCAAAGGCCTTAGAATGGCTGAAGTTTCTCCTAACTGATTCTCTTGTCAAGGTTGGTGATTTGAGATAGTGACATTGCCAAAGTTGCACAGAAAATGAGCATCAAGGGAGAGAGGTTAGAATCTTTGGATTTTGCCATGGTTTTACCTTGAATGATGATATTCATGAGAGCTGTCAAAAAAGGGATGGAAGAAGGAAATGAATGCCCCACGTAAAGATTACCTGAACAAATGATTCCTACATGGTTACTATGGGCAACAGACTCAATATAAACATAAAAGAAAACCTCCCACCACATAGCCATGCCCAGAGTCCTTAAATAAGTAGAATATTTACTATTCCCAGCAGAGTTAATGGAAGTGACTACACTGAAAAATCAGTTAATTTCTGGGCAATGTTTTTAATTCACTTCTTCCTGATCACTTTCTTGGGGGTCATTCAATCAGCACAAAAGCTTGGCTGTCAAAGATTCCAAAAATACTCCTTTGTCACAGTGCTGAGCAAGACAGATGGGTTGTTTTCTATTGGCCAATCTAACAATAATTCCATACTTTCCTTTGAAATCCTTGAAACTATTTATTTTTTGTTTAGGTAAGGGGTGAAAAGGAATCTTGCCTCCTAATTTAAAAGTAGCTTCAAAACATTTGAGTTAGTTTTTTTTTTTTTTTTCCTGTTTTTCTTTTTAAGGCAACCAGAAAAGAAAGAAAGAAAAAAAAACTTAACTAGATAAGCATGAAGCAAGGCTGGATAATAAATATCTGGCCCACATATAACTATTAAAGATCATTGGTCCTCTTTTAAATTAAACACAGGAAGGTCACCTTGATTACATCCCAGACACATTCTCAAATAGCTATAGGCTTTGGCTGTCACGTCCAGAACCCATTAAGGATGAAATGAACCAGAGCTTGGAAACCAAAAAATGAATCTCTAAAGAACTGAAATATGCTTCCTTGCTCCCTTTTGCTTTTGCTGGTCACACTTGCCTGTATGAAACTGCTTCCCTGTTTCTCCAATCCCTATCCACCATTATGTAGTGGAATGAGCTTGGACCTTGTCATCATGAACACTTGATTTGAAGCCTAACTATACTGCTTGCCAGCTATTTGCTTTGGGTAAGTTCCTTAACCCCTTTTAGATTCAAATTCTCCCTTAGTAAAAGAGGAATAAGAATAGCTATTGCTGAAGATTATAGAGAAGATTAAACTAGAAAACATCTATGACAGAGTTTAACACAATTCTTAGCATGTAGCATGTGCTCAGTTAAATACTACTCTTCTTCCCTCTTCCCACCATATTAGCCACCTCAACATCCACTGGTTCTTCTAAGAATACAGCAAATCTATCGTCAGCAGATATGATGCCTTGGTATTAGAAGAACCCTCCTCTGTTCTACTGTGTTATTCTCCTCAGAGAGGGCTGGCTTTTGGGGCTATAAAAAAGGTAGGTTTGTATCTCAGCTCCTCTTATTCCAAGCTGTGTGAAATCAGGGAAGCCACTGAACTTTTCAGAGGTTCTGGTTTGTCATCATTAAATAAAATTGTTACCTATGCCATAGATTTGATGTGCTGTGAAGATTAAATAAATGGAAAGCATGTTGTGGAGAACTTGACCTATCACAAACAAACTGTAGCTTTTACAGCTAATTACTAATAATCCATTATAGTTCCTTTGTCTGCCCAGTCTAAACTAAATGTAAAGGGCAGAGAAAAAAAAAAACAAAACAAAACACCCCAAACAGAAACACTTGTTCCTTGTCCTCCAGAAGCTCACAGTCAGGAACAAAGAGTTCAGTAAAATAAGTGCTAAAGTATACTGGGGGAGGGAATATAAATAAATTTAGAGAGCTCTCACACAGTGCACTTAGTTCTCAAGGAGTTTCATTGCACAGTAAACCATGAAATAACCATTCTGGCTTCATAAAATATTTTTGTTTCAAAATAAAAAGCAGTTAAATCTAAGCATATTAACTGGATCTAACAGTTACATCCAACTCTGCAATGATGGGATTCCCTTTTCAACATCTTCTATCATTGACAGAGTTCATCGCCTTCAGTTCAGTTCAGTTCAGTTCAGTTGATCAGTTGTGTCCAACTCTTTGTGACCCCATGAATGCAGCACACCAGGCCTCCCTGTCCATCACAAACTACCGGAGTTCACCCAAACCCATGTCCATTGAGTTGGTGATGCATCCAGCCATCTCATCCTCTGTCATCCCCTTCTCTTCCTGCCCCCAATCCCTCCCAGCATCAGAGTCTTTTCCAGTGAGTCAACTCTTTGCATGAGGTGGCCAAAGTACTGGAGTTTCAGCTTTAGCATCAGTCCTTCCAATGAACACCCAGGACTGATCTCCTTTAGAATGGACTGGTTGGATCTCCTTGCAGTCCAAGGGACTCTCAAGAGTCTTCTCCAACACCACAGTTCAAAAGCATCAATTCTTCGGTGCTCAGCTTTCTTCACAGTCCAACTCTCACATCCATACATGACCACTGGAAAAACCATAGCCTTGACTAGATGGACCTTTGTTGGCAAAGTAATGTCTCTGCTTTTGAATATGCTATCTAGGTTGGTCATAACTTTCCTTCCAAGGAGTAAGCATCTTTCAATTGCATGGCTGCAATCACCATCTGCAGTGATTTTGGAGCCCAGAAAAATAAAGTCTGACACTGTTTCCACTGTATCCCCATCTATTACCCATGAAGTGATGGGACCAGATGCCATGATCTTCGTTTTCTGAATGTTGAGCTTTAAACCAACTTTTTCACTCTCCTCTTTCACTTTCATCAAGAGGCTCTTTAGCTCCTCTTCACTTTCTGCCATAAGGATGGTGTCATTTGCATATCTGAGGTTATTGATATTTCTCACAGCAATCTTGATTCCAGCTTGTGCTTCTTCCAGCCCAGCATTTCTCATGATGTACTCTGCACATAAGTTAAATAAGCAGGGTGACAATATACAGCCTTGACATACCCCTTTTCCTATCTGGAACCAGTCTGTTGTTCCATGTCCAGTTCTAACTGTTGCTTCATGACCTGCATATAGGTTTCTCAAGAGGCAGGTCAGGTGGTCTGGTATTCCCATCTCTTTCAGAATTTTCCACAGTTTATTGTGATCCACACAGTCAAAGGCTTTGTCATAGTCAATAAAGCAGAAATAGATGTTTTTCTTGAACTCTCCTGCTTTTTCCATGATCCAGCGGATGTTGTCTATTTGATCTCTGGTTCCTCTGCCTTTTCTAAAACCAGCTTGAACATCTGAAAGTTCACTATTCACGTATTGCTGAAGCCTTGCTTGGAGAATTTTGAGCATTACTTTACTAGCATGTGCTAATACTACTACTACTACTAAGTCACTTCAGTCGTGTCCGACTCTGTGCGACCCCAGAGACGGCAGCCCACCAGGCTCCCCCATCCCTGGCATTCTCCAGACAAGAATACTGGAGTGGGTTGTCATTTCCTTCTCCAGTGCATGAAAGTGAAAAGTGAAAGGAAATCGCTCAGTCATGTCCGACTCTTAGCGACCCCATGGACTGCAGCCCACCAAGCTCCTGCGTTCCTGGGATTTTCCAGGCAAGAGTGCTGGAGTGCATGTGAGATGAGTGCAATTGTGCGGTAGTTTGAGCATTCTTTGGCATTGCCTTTCTTTGGGATTGGAATGAAAACTGACCTTTTCCAGTCCTGTGGCCACTGCTGAGTTTTCCAAATTTCCTGGCATATTGAGTGCAGCACTTTCACAGCATCATCTTTCAGGATTTGAAATAGCTCGACTGGAATTCCATCACCTCCACTAGCTTTGTTCATAGTGATGCTTTCTAAGGCCCACTTGACTTCACATTCCAGGATGTCTGGCTCTAGGTGAGTGATTACACCATCATGATTATCTGGGTCGTGAAGATCTTTTTTGTACAATTCTGTGTATTCTTGACACCTCTTCTTAATATCTTCTGCTTCTGCTTCTGTTAGGTCCATATTATTTCTGTCCTTTATTGTGCCCATCTTTGCATGAAGTGTTCCCTTGGTATCTCTAATTTTCTTGAAGAGATCTCTAGTCTTTCCCATTCTGCTGTTTTCCTCTATTTCTTTGCATTGATGCTGAGGAAGGCTTTCTTATCTCTCCTTGTTATTCTTTGGAACTCTGCATTCAGATGCTTATAGCTTTCCTTTTCTCCTTTGCTTTTTGCTTCTCTTCTTTTCACAGCTACTTGTAAGGCCTTCAGAGGCCCCCAAATTCTCACTGAAAACTTTCAACTTCTGGAAAGTACAAGCTCATAGGGAACAACAAGATAGCTCTCTATATTTCATTCACTTTGGGGTTTCCTTACCCTCTCTCTATATCTTTAAAAAGAAGATTAAAATTCTTCAAAAGATAAAATTAAGATTCAGAATTTGGGAAAAAAGGGAAGGATGTATTATCGATGCCTTGTACCCTTTCCCTTGCATAATATTTCCTATATTTGGGTAGCATTTTACCTTTTTAAAATCCACATTTTAATGTAATATCTTACTTATGACACTCAGTAAAATCTATGAGGAAAGTAGCTTTATGATTTAAAAATCTATTTTTTCACATTTTAAATTATCTTTGAAATGGAATTGTGTCTTACAGTCAGCATAGTATTTCTTTTCTCTCCTGAAAAGCTGATAAATCAATACCGTCCTTATTAAATTGTTATATAATGCATCTTTAGGCTGCAGTCCATTGAGTCGCGAAGAGTTGGACATGACTGAGAGACTTCACTTCACTTTTCACTTTCATGCATTGGAGAAGGAAATGGCAACCCACTCGAGTGTTCTTGCCTGGAGAATCCCAGGGACGGCAGAGCCTGGTGGGCTGCCATCTATGGAGTCGCACAGAGTCAGGCACGACTGAAGTGATGTATCAGCAGCAGCAGCAACATGAAAATAGTTTTTAAAACTATTTTAGATATATTGAAAGCTAAGACCCAGATAAAATGTTAAAGCCAATAATCCAGAGCAAGAGAGTGGAAGGATCAGGTCTCAAATTCTTAAGCTTTGAGTTCTGGGTAATGGTTTTTTTCACCATCCAGCTTTGACCCAGACTCAGAAGGCAGGACTACTCTTTCAAATGGAAAATTAGAGCCCCTACTCCTCCAAGACTTGTACTTGGAAGAACTACTTTATCGGCCACAAATACCATTTGATCTTCAAGCTAGTTCTAGTGCCTAAAAGTTGCATCTTTGGCTCTTTCTTTGGACTATGTAAGCAATCCCTGATACAAAAACCACATTGTGTATTTCTAGATGTATGTGTATAATAATGTGTAGAATTCTCTGTCTCACCTCATTTCACAGAGGATTTGACACAACCCAAGAAAATATAAACCATAAAATTGTGAAATAAAAGAACACAATATAAAAATCAAGATTAAAAAAATAGGTCAAAGCTAGAGTCAATAGAAACAGAGCACAACCGGATAGGCCATCAGCGCCCACACAGGTTGATATTGTTCAGCAATGAATTTGGCTTTGAGCTTTCCGACACCCACAGTGAAAATAAAGGCACATTCTGTGTGTGAAGTGAAAGTGAAAGTGAAAGTGTCTGACTCTCTGTGACCCCATAGACTGTAACCCACCAGGCTCCTCCATCCATGGGATTCTCCAGGCAAGAGTATTGGAGTGGGGTGTCACTGCCTTCTCCAGGGGATCTTCCTGACCCAGGGATTGAACCCAGGTCTCCCGCATTGCAGGCAGACGCTTTAACCTCTGAGCTCTGTGTGTGCAACTTATGTTAACTAAGGAAGTAAAAAAAAAAAAAAAAAAAAAAATTCCACTCAAATGAGCCCATGTTGGGCTTAAATAGGGAAAGTGATAGATGTCTTGACCAGTAATCTCAGTAAAGTGTCTAAGAGCAAACACAGACTGCTTTTTATGGTGTCCCAGATTAAATGCTAAGTGAAAGGCAACTGGATATCAGACAAAGTAGTTCAAAGCAATTTTGTCCAAGTACATGATTTTCTGATGATAAATCTTGATTTGGTAATAATTCCTACAATTTATAGAGGAATGAATGGGCTGCACACCATCCCAAAGTATTATGCCATTTAGCAAAATAACTCATTTTGATAAGAGTAGAGGGTATAGGCAGTGGTTTCTGGCAAAGGTCTAGAATATAAAAACTTTGTGTTTTTTGAGGGAAGACCCAAATCCTCAAAGAGTGTGGCCAAGCTGTTGTTGTTCAGTCACTAAGTCCTGTATGACTCTTCATGACCCATGAACTGCAGCATGCCAGGCTTCTCTGTTCATCACTATATCCCACAGTTTGCTCAAACTCATGTCCACGGAGTCAGTGATGCCATTCAACCATCTCATCCTCTGTCATCCAGGTCTCCTCTTGCCCTCAATTTTTCTGAGCATCAGGGTCTTTTCCAATGAATCAGCTCTGCACATCAGGTGGCCAAAGTATTGGAGCTTCAGCTTCAGCATCAGTTCTTCCAATGAATATTCAGAGTTGATTTCCTTTAGGTTTGACTTGTTTGATCTCTTTGCTGTCCAAGGGACTCTCAAGAGTCTACTCCAGCACCACATCTCGAAAGTGTCAGTTCTTTGGCACTCAGCCTTTTTTATGGTCCAACCCTCACATACATACACGACTTCTGGAAAAACCACAGCTTTGACTATACAGACCTTTGTCAGCAAAGTGATATCTCTGCTTTTTAATAAACTGTCTAGGCATGTCATAGCTATTCTTCCAACGAGCAAGTGTCTTAATTTTGTGGCTGCAGTCACCATCCATGCATTGATTTTGGAGCCCAAGAAAAATGAAATCTGACACTATTTCCACATTTTCCTTATCTAATTGCTATGAAGTGATAGGACCAGATGCCATGATCTTACTTTTTAAATGTTGTTTCAAGCCAGCTTTTTCACTCTCCTCTTTTACCCTCATCAAGAGGCTCTTTGGTTCCTCTTCATTTTCTGCCATTAAAGTGTTATCATCAGCATGTCTGAGGTTGTTCATATTTATCCCACCAATCTTGATTCCAGTTTGTGATTCATCCAGCCAAGGATTTCACATGATGTACCCTTTATATAAGCTAAATAAACAGGCCAAGCTGTACAGACACCAAGAAGCCTAAAATATCTCACCTGTCAGTGGAGATCCCACATCTACTTGAGAACCTTTAAAAGGTGAGGGCAATCACAAGATCTAGACGTCACATTTGGCTACTAATAACCTTTAATATACAGTTGACCCTTGAACAATAATAGTTTGAACTACAAAGGTCCACTTACACAAGGATGTTTTGCAATAGTAAATACCAGAGTACTGCATGGTTCATGGTTGGTTGAATCTGCAGATGCAGAGAAATCATAGATGTGGAGGGTTGACATTAAACTATATGTGCATTAACTCCTAAGTTTTTCAAGGGTAACTGTATTAGATCTTGGTTTTTGAGTTTAACCAATTTAGACCTGGGCCCTGAGAACCTGCTGCTGCTGCTGCTGCTGCTGCTGCTAAGTCGTGTCAGTCGTGTCCGACTCTGTGCGACTCCATAGACAGCAGCCCACCAGGCCCTGCCATCCCTAGGATTCTCCAGGCAAGAACACTGGAGTGGGTTGCCATTTCCTTCTCCAATGCATGAAAGTGAAAAGTGAAAGTGAAGTCGTTCAGTCATGTCCGACTCTTAGCGACCACATGGACTGTAGCCTACCAGGCTCCTCCACCCATGGGATTCTACAGGCGAGAGTACTGGAGTGGGGTGCTATCGCCTTCTCCCCCTGAGAACCTAGGACACAGAAAATAAATGTTGATCAAAGAATGAGGATAGTCTAAGAAGGTCTTAAAATTAGTGTCCCAAACTTTGGGGATGGGGGTTGAGATAAACACTGAGGAAGAGGAGAGTTATCACAGCAAGGGAAGAGGAAGTGGACTTGGCAGTATAATGGGAAGGAAGGGCTTTCTGACTTCAAATAACAATAATGGTCTTGCCTTGTTTCTTTGGGCTTCCCTGATGGATCAGCAGGTAAATAATACATCTGCAATTCAGAAGATGCAGGAGATGAGGATTTAATCCCTGGGTGAGGAAGATCTCCTGGAGGAGGGCATGACAACCCACTCCAGTATTCTTGCCTGGAGAATCCCAAGGACTGAGAAGCCTGGAGGGCTACAGTCAATAGGGTCACGTAGAGTCAGACACGACCAAGCGACTGAGCATGCACACATGCACTTGTGGTTTCACTGGGTAGTCTAAGCTTTCCAGACAGGTATATCCATGTGAAAATCTCTGTCAAGTGTAAAGGTTTATATACTGTAGCCATTTTTAATTTAACTCCTCCTCAGTGGTTTTATTTTGGTTTTTGTTTCTTTAATGCTCTATTTTGCTTTTGAAATGACTTCTTACAGGACTGACTGCATAGCTTGAGAAGTCCAATGCAAAATGCAAATGTAGGCCCCTTACTCAAAAATTAGCATGTCCCCCAGAGGGCAAGAACAGGGCATTAAGCCAAGCCTGAGGCTCTTCTACTTGCAGGGCCCTATTAAACTGCATAGGTTTCATGTCCTGGAAGTCATCCCTAGATTCTCACTAAAACCTGGATCTAAGCAACTACTTATTGAGTACAGTCCTGACTGGATCATTAGTAGTCTTTAATTATCAGGGGAAATCTTTTGGGGAAGTTTTACATCGTTATATATCAGCTATTCCCATTATTCCCCTTCCCCTTTGACACATTCTCATTGACTCTGACAGCAGTACATGCTGGTGATGATGATGAATGGAGAGAGTGAGTACAGTGGTGAGAATGATGATCCCTGAATAAGCCTTGGTTAGAGCCAGAACACTAGGTCTGGGGGAATTGGAGGAACTGGGTTCAAGGGCTGTAGGCCCAAAGACGACTAATATGGTAGTGGGCAGTAAGGATGCCACAAAAATATATGCTGCTTTCATGATTTTGCCCAGAACTGGTTGGTATGATAGAATTTGGGGCTTAAAAATGAGAGTTAGTGTTTCCTAAAACAAACTGATACGCTGAGAAGCCATCTCAAGGACACCCATCAATAAAACGTGACATATCAGAAATTTCTCTTTTGAAAATATCACATCCTGAACTCTCCATCCTTCCACTAGTCTGGTTACTTCATGGTCTCTCTCTACTTCTAATACATGATCTGCCATTAAATCACTCCACGGCCCAGAACTTCTTTTAACTTTTACAAATCTCAACTTTTGTTTCTGTAAAATGGGAATATTGTTTGTTATACTACCAAAAGACAATTCTGAGGGTCAAATATGCCTTACATATAGTATACATTCAGAAAATACTGTTCAGATCAGATCAGATCAGTCACTCAGTCGTGTCCGACTCTTTGCGACCCCATGAATCGCAACACGCCAGGCCTCCCTGTCCATCACCAACTCCTGGAGTTCACTCAAACTCATGTCCATTGAGTCAGTGATGCCATCCAGCCATCTCATCCTCTGTCATCCCCTTCTCCTCCTGCCCTCAATCCCTCCCACCATCAGAGTCTTTTCCAGTGAGTCAACTCTTCGCATGAGGTGGCCAAAGTACTGGAGTTTCAGCTTTAGCATCATTCCTTCCAAAGAAATCCCAGGGCTGATCTCCTTCAGAATGGACTGGTTGGATCTCCTTGCAGTCTAAGGGACTCTCAAGAGTCTTCTCCAACACCACAGTTCAAAAGCATCAATTCTTCAGCACTCAGCCTTCTTCACAGTCCAATTCTCACATCCATACATGACCACTGGAAAAACCATAGCCTTGACTAGACGAACCTTTGTTGGCAAAGTAATGTCTCTGCTTTTGAATATGCTATCTAGGTTGGTCATAACTTTCCTTCCAAGGAGTAAGCGTCTTTTAATTTCATGGCTGCAGTCACCATCTGCAGTGATTTTGGAGCCCAGAAAAATAAAGTCTGACACTGTTTCCACTGTATCCCCATCTATTTCCCATGAAGTGATGGGACCGGATGCCATGATCTTTGTTTTCTGAATGTTGAGCTTTAAGCCAACTTTTTCACTCTCCACTTTCACTTTCATCAAGAGGCTTTTTAGTTCCTCTTCACTTTCTGCCATAAGGGTGGTGTCATCTGCATATCTGAGGTTATTGATATTTCTCCCAGCAATCTTGATTCCAGCTTGTGTTTCTTCCAGTCCAGCGTGTCTCATGATGTACTCTGCGTATAAGTTAAATAAACAGGGTGACAATATACAGCCTTGACGAACTCCTTTTCCTATTTGGAACCAGTCTGTTGTTCCATGTCCAGTTCTAACTGTTGCTTCCTGACCCTGCATACAAATTTCTCAAGAGGCAGATCAGGTGGTCTGGTATTCCTATCTCTTTTAGAATTTTCCACAGTTTATTGTGATCCACACAGTCTGTTAAGGTGACATAAATCTGTATCACTGACACTTTCTTTTAAAGTTTAGGTCTTCTTTTTTTTTTTAAACTTGGAAGTCTAAATAAGGTATCTAGGAATCCATCCAAAGGACTTTAAATAAGTAGAAGAAAATTGGGAGAAAGAAAAGTAGAGGAGCTTGAGAGCTCACACATCTGGCCTGATTACACCAAGTTTCACATAGCCTTGGAATTCAGCACTAACAAAAATCTCAGTTTCTCTCTTCTCTGCAATCAAATTGACACAAGATAGGATCTGTGACAGGTCCCATGCAGAATACTGGAGGTATACAGATGAATCAGATATAGTCTCTACTCTGGGGGTTCCCTGTCCAAAACACTCTACATAGAGTAGTAGAAGCAGGAAGTCTGGTTGGGATGAGGTGATAAGAAGTTGAATCACTGAATCTTTTAATCAAGTTTCTTAGTCATAGATTCAGTGTCCACTGAGCATGTATGCATGTATGAGTATGGTTGTGTTCCCACGTACAAATGCATACTTGTATCTGTGCCTTTATCAGTATGTACCATATCTAAGAGAAGATAGAAGAAGTTATGAAAATGAAAACAAAACTGTCAGGTATAGTCAAATATGGGCTTCCCAGGTGGCACTAGTGGTAAAGAACATGCTTGCCAATACAGGGGATATACAAGATGCGGGTTTATCCCTGGGTCAGGAAGATCCTCTGGATGAGCGCATGGCAATCCACTCAAGTATTCTTGCCTGGAGAATCCTTTGGACAGAGGAGCCTGGTGGGCTATAGTCAACAGGGTCACAAAGATTGGGCACAACTGAGAGAAGGAAATGGCAACCCACTCCAGTGTTCTTGACTGGAGAATCCCAGGGGCGGGAAAGTCTGGTGGGCTGCCATCTCTGGGGTCGCACAGAGTCAGACATGACTGAAGTGACTTAGCAGTAGCAGAAGCAACTTAGCGGAGAAGGCAATGGCACCCTACTCCAGTACTCTTGCCTGGAAAATCCCATGGACAGAGGAGCCTGGAAGGCTGCAGTCCATGGGGTCGATAAGAGTCAGACGCGACTAAGCGACTTCACTTTCACTTTTTACTTTCATGAATTGGAGAAGGAAATGGCAACCCACTCCAATGTTCTTGCTTGGAGAATCCCAGGGGCGGGGGAGCCTGGTGGGCTGCCATTTATGGGGTCGCACAGACACGACTGAAGCAACTTAGCAGCAACAGCAGCAGAAGCGACTTAGCAGCAGCAGCAGCATAGTCAAATATGCTAACTACAGAAAAATTAGGAAGGCCCTAAGACTTACTATTGTCTGCTTTCATTCACTCATTCATTCAATCAACTAACCAGAATTTACTGGGCACCAGCTGCATGCCAGCCACTGGGTGCCAGGAGGTGTATGAAGATGAAGACTTAGGTACCAATCCTGCCTTCAATAATGGAATTGTATAAGTTTCTTTATTACCCACTAAACTGCAACTACCTCAAAATCAGGTACTTTATCTTTTCCGTACATGGCAGTAGAAAATATGTGTGGAGCTGAACTGAAATTGAAAAAGAAAATGTCCTCTTTTGTATGTCACAGGATGCTCTGTTTGATACACCATTCTTTTAAAAGAAGAGAGTCACAACTGCAAAGACATATACTATTTGGTTTGTTCCATGATTGCCAGAACACAACACTAAAGAACTAGGCAGAGAAGCTAGAGAAGACTTCCAGGCTGATTAATCATGGACTTCCAATAGTCTCAAGGTGGGCCTGCTTTAGCTGACCCCACTTACCTTAATGAGGGTAGGATGTCCCGGTGGGGTGAAATTAGAAGAGCTGCCAAATTGACTTTGACATATTATGCTTATGTTAGCACAGCTCACAGAATCTGCTTAACTGGGAGTTCATTTTCAGTAAGCAAACCCTAGCGTGAGCAATCTATGACATAAGCAAACTAGATTCTCATGGATTATAGACTGAGCCCAGACAAATGTTCCATCTCCCTGGGGCCATCAGGGCTAGTGGCCCAGTACGTTCCTGAATATGAAACTGAGTTCTGATACCAAGATAAGTTCACAACTTAGCTCTTTGACTTTGAACAATCACCTAATATTCAAGGCTGCAGTGACTTGTCCTTCAGCAGAAGATGTATTTACTAGGCTGGTGGCAGGAGCCTGAAGCTCATGGTCTCTTGAAAGTCTCCCTGCTCCTGAAATGTATGCTGTTGCAGATCAACTGCTCCCTGCTTCTTCCTCACATCTTACTACTCAAACAGTCAAGAACAGGAGAGGCCCCACATTCAAAGTGACCTCTCTCCTGTGATGTCCACAGCATCTTCTCATGTGGCTTTTCATACTTATTACCTTGTATTAGAACAGGGGAACATATATCAGTCCTGACTCCCTTAAGAGCCTGCCAATTTCACAAGCGTAAGGGGAATGTCGTATTCATTTTTATATTTATAAAATGCCTAGCACAGAGGCAGAATTTGGTAAATGTGTACTGACGTCATATAACATATATCTTGTGAATACCTAGTACGTGCCAGGCACTGTCCTGGGTACTTGGGATACATCAATAAACAAAGCTCCCTATCTTTGTGACACTGGGAGAAGACAGGCATAAGCAACAAACACAATTTTAAAAAGCTAATTATATACATCTATTAGAACATAAAGACTATGAACAACAATAGCAACAAGTATTGACAGAGAGGATAAGAGGGATCAAGAGCATTAGGGTGGGGGCGCTTTGAAGTTTTAAAGAGGATGACCCAGATAGATGCCTTTGAAGAGAAATCTGAGCCACAACTTGGAGGTGAGAGAGGGGCTATATGGTTATCTGAATTAGGAGCTTTCCAGGCAAAGGTAACAGCTGGTGCAAAAGCCCTAAGGTGAGGGGTGTCTGGCATGCCTGAGGCACAGCAAAAGGCCAGTGCAACTGCATCACTGGAGGCAAGGGGAGAAGCAGTAAGAAATGAAGAAAGTAGAAGAGTGACAGGATTATGGACTCTGTGGGAGAGGGAGAGGGTGGGAAGATTTGGGAGAATGGCATTGAAACATGTGAAATGTCATGTATGAAACGAGATGCCAGTCCAGGTTCAATGCACGATGCTGGATGCTTGGGGCTGGTGCACTGGGGCGACCCAGAGGGATGGTATGGGGAGGGAGGAGGGAGGAGGGTTCAGGATGGGGAACACATGAGAAATAAAGGAATAAAAAAAAAAAGAAAGAAAAAAAAGACAAATAAAAATTTACAAAGTAACACGAAAAAAAAAAAAAAGAAGAAGAGTGACATGATCAGTTGTGTGTTTTGAAAAGTTCACTGCAGTGGCCCTGCAGAGAACGGACTGCAGTGGGGGCAAGGGTAAAAGCAGTGCGCCAGGAGGAGGTCATTGCAGTAATCCAGAAGAAAGACGGTGGTGCCTTACACCAGTTCAACAGTACTCACAGGGCCTCAGTTGCTTCTATGAGGGTATAAAGAATATAATATCGTCTCCATCTCCAGAAGCTCACAGTCAAGAGTCTGTTCATAACCTATTTCTCTGGCCTCATTGCCTACCACAGGCCCCAAGTTCTGCTCATCTTTCGCATTCCCAGCACACAGTATTCCAGCCAGCCCAAACTGGTCGTTATTTCCCAAACACACCTTGCTTTCTCATACCTTTGAAGTACTCTTTCTTTTGCCTCTGGTGGCACAGAGGTTAAAGTGTCTGCCTGCAATGTGGGAGACCTGGGTTCAATCCCTGGGTTGGGAAGATGCCCTGGAGAAGGAAATGGCAACACACTCCAGTATTCTTGCCTGGAGAATCCCATGGCTGGAGGAGCTTGGTGGGCTACAGTCCACGGGTCGAGAAGAGTCGGACACGACTGAACGACTTCACTTTCACTTTCTTTTGCCCAGACCTTCATTTACCCAGTTTGCTGGGCTCACACGTTTTGACTTCAAGACTCAATTTAAATGCGACCTTTTCAGGGAAGTTTCCCCTAACAGCCTGTGTGGAATCGGTCCCCCTCCTCTGTTTCCCTAGCACACTGTGCATACTGCTTATCCAGGTGCATTATAAATAGATTTCTGCTAGACTATAAATCACAGGTACTATGATTTATTAAATGCCTACAATACCTCACAAAAGTTTTTGTCTTCATCATCTTTTTACTAAACACAGGGAAGGAGTTAGGAAGGGAGACTAGGAAAAAAAAAAAAAAAGGGACAGAGGAAAACAGGAACTAAAACAAGCCACTTTTGAAAGTTTGTCAACCTGGTCTAGAAATACCCCTTTATATGGTCCTTTTAAAGAGAAAACTGGGATCAAGTAGAGTAAGACCCACTCAGGTTCCAGGCACGTATCTCAGCAAATGCTCAGCAGCAGAAATAGTCTTGGAAACTGGGGTGGATGACATGGTCAGTGGGAGTCAGTCATCTACAAAAAATTCCTCTAATCAGAACAAGTGTCTCGATTCCTTGATCAAATGCAGAAAAGCACTTGTGTGTGTGTGTCGGGAGCGGCAGGGGGGAGGGGGGCGGTCCTGACCTTTGGACCCGCCTGAGCTGTAAGGGGGATACAAATGTGCTGAGAAGCACAGAGTGAGTGACTAGCCTCTGCTGTGGAGGGTGATTCAGCACTGCCTGGGGCCAGCACTAGGCCAGAGAGGAAAGAGTTGGGCTGGGGAGAGGCTGAGAAGTTCTGGAAAACTAGCCGGGCCTGGTCATGGTGAAGGGTGCAGTCTAAGCTTAAGAGGAATGGATATTTAAAGGGGATACTAGTTGTTGCACTGGGGGACTCATCCCACTTTCTCTCACTTAATCCTCATAATTACCCCAAAAGCTAGGCATGGCTATCTTCCAGAAGCACAGAAGTAGAGGTACAGGGACATGAAGCAACTTATCTAGAGCCAGATACATACCAGGTAGAGCCTGTATTCCCATCAGGATCTCTTTCAATCACAGCATGAAGCTACCCATGTGGCTGCTCAGCTTAGGGGTCTGACTGTGGCCTGAGGGGAGACCAAGTTTCAGATGTGGCTTTGTCCACCTTGCTACATGTGGACAATGTAAATAATGAAAATAATGAACAATGAAAATAATGCCCTCTGAGACTCATTTTTATCTTTTGTTCATTAAGAGTTGGAACCAGGTGACCTTTACAGACTCTTCAGACTCAAATTCTATGAGAGCTATAAGAATTTTAAAGGTGCTACTTCTTCTCTCCTTCCCTGTATTCTTTCCCACCATCCTTTACACACACCCACATGCCCTCTCAAAGTGGTGTATAAAGAATCTTTTTATATTATCCAGTTTGAAAAAAGAAGCTTGACAAAGCATAGAGACTTGCAGGACTTTATCACTGTTGATTCACTCGAAACTACACACCTCCCCCAACACTTACTGCCTGATCTTCTTTGTTTATGCCAGGAAAAGCAAGCCTCCCCCTTAGTAAAAGAGAGCTGCCTTTATCTTTTATAAAATTTACTCTTTTTAAACTCTACCTTGGGGTTTCAGTTACATTAAACAACCCTATTCAGCATGTAATTGGAGAAAATATAATGGAAATATTGAAATAAAAATAATATTTTCCCTAATATATTCATTTTAATTGTTCCTTTTCTTCTCATCAGAGTGAGTGGGAGGTAAACCCTTCTATTTCAGTTACATCCTCTTTAAATGACTGGAGTTTTTATAGTGTGCTATTTTGTGAACAGAGATTCTTCCTTTTTTTTTTTAACTCTCTTATGTTAAAACACCTCTGGGTTCAAGTTAAATCATTTTATTGTTCCAGATATACTTGATCATAAGCCAAAGAATAATAAGTATTCTGCTTATGATCCAAGTATCCTTATTAAGTGCTTATATCAAATAAAGCTTTCTGGAATTAGTTGAAAATATAGGCCTGACAACAAAAGCAAACTTTCATGGAAAGGCATTAAGTTCCAGAGGCAATGTAGGGTTTTTGTGAAAAAAGAGCAAACTGTACCAATAAATCTTATAGCAACAACATTGTAGGGGGCCACACAGCTTTAATTCCCACAACTACCTTGTAAGATGGATATTGTTAGCTCCGTTTTATATCTGAAGAAACAGAAGCTTGGAGAGGTTATATAAACTGCTTAATAATCCAACAAAGTAAGTGGTGGAATCCGGCTTTTAGATGTTGGTTGCAGAGAGATGGATCAAAAAGAAAAGAGGAAGGAGTTTGTCTTCTTTGAAATCCTCCAGGATAATTAAGCTCAATAACTACTTTAAGAAACTGCTGGCAAAGTGAACCCCATTCCAGACTACTCTGCCTGGTAGTTATTAGAAAGAATAGGAGATACTCTCCCTTCCAGAACTTGGAAACCGTACGGCCAACTGTAGATCTGCCTAGCTGGTGGCTGCCATGCTATGAGATGGGTGTAAGCTGCTACCAAGAAACAGACTCCAAAGAAGTTTTCTCAGGGAGGGAGTGGACAATGCAGTACCTAAATAGTATCACCAGCCCTGACTTTGATGCAAACGAGGCAAAAGTGTGTTGATACATACACATACACACACACCATACACATTATTCACCCACACCCACCTGCCCCCACCAACAAAATCACACCTACCACATATACCACACACATACATAAACCCACACATACCACATACATCATACACACACAATGGGAGAAAAAAATATAGAAATTAAAAAGATACTTTATACAATGTCGGTGGGAAGTAAAATGGTGCAGCCACTTTGGAAAATAGTCTAGCAGTTCTTCAAAAGGTTACACAGAATTACCATACAATAAAAGAATTCCAGTCCTTGTTATATACCCAAGAGTACTGAAAAGATTTTTCCATGCAAAAACTTATACACAAATGTTCACAGAAGTGTTGTTCATAACAGCCAAAAAAAGTGGAAACAACCCAAATATTCATCAGCTAATTAGAGACTAAAACATGGCATATCCATAGAATGGAAGAATGGAATATTATTAGACTATAAAAAATTAATTACTGACACATATACAACACAAATGAATCTTAAAAACATTATGCTAAAGAAAAGAAGCCAATCACAAATACCACATATTGTATGATTACATTTATATGAAATGTTCAGAATAAGTAATCTTTTAGAGACAGGAGTAGGAAGTTAGTGGTTTCCTAGGGCTAGGGATTGGGGAAAGCAGAGTGGCTAATGGCCATAGGTTTCTATTTTTATTTTATTTAACAATTATAAAAATGTTCTAAAATTGATCATAGTAATGATATATAATTCTATATTAAAACCATTGCATTTTTAAATATGTGAAATTTAAATAAGTGATCTATATGATGTGTGAATTTTAACTTAATAAAGCTGTAATGAAAATAAAAGAGGTATGATCAAACCAAGATCTAGCTGGCACAAGAACATAAATCCTAAATTTAAATATCTGCCCAACAGTGATAATCTGAACAATTCTGTACTCAGAAGAATATGATGTGCATAATTTTTGTTTTGATTACTATAAGTAAATTTTAAGTTGTAAAATCAATGACAATCATTTTTAAACATTTGAAAAATAACAGAAAAGGACCCCCCAAAGAAGAAAACACCCCCAATACCCAGATAAACCATTATGAATATTCTGGTTTCTGTCATTTATATGTATACATATTTAACTTTGTTGTAAACATTCTTTTACAACAGGATTTTTAATGACTTCATCCTATGATATACAAAATTTATTAAACAATCTCTGCTAGTGAGTCTTTAGATAATTTTTAATTTTTCCCAATTATAATGAATACTGCCATGAACATTCTTAAGAGCAAATCCTTGGGCATATCTATTTCTGTTTTTATCATGAATTTGAATCCCTGAATTCAGTTGAGCAGCAGTTAAGTGTCAGCTCATATTTTGACTTCATTAATCACAGGGGAAAAAATGGTTCTTAGAAATCTCTGGTCTCTGTTCCTGGTCCAATCACTCAATTACCCTAAAAGATAAATACACGGCCACAAATAAGTTCAATCTGATCTAATTTTGATGTTTATCATTTAACATAAACTGAAAGGAAATTCATAGTGTTGATTCACAAACAAAAAGATGGCATGCCAAAGAAATAAGCTAGGCCATGAATACCAGACCACCTGACTTACCTCTTGAGAAACCTGTATGCAGGTCAGGAAGCAACAGTTAGAACTGGACATGAAACAACACACTGGTTCCAAATAGGAAAAGGAGTACCTCAAGGTTGTATATTGTCACCCTGCTTATTTAAATTCTATGCAGAGTACATCATGAGAAACGCTGGGCTGGAGGAAGCACAAGCTAGAATCAAGATTCCTGGGAGAAACATCAATAACCTCAGATATGCAGATGACACCACCCTTATGGCAGAAAGTGAAGAGGAACTAAAAAGCCTCTTGATGAAAGTGAAAGAGGAGAGTGAAAAAGTTGGCTTAAAGCTCAACATTCAGAAAACGAAGATCATGGCCTCCGGTCCCATCACTTCATGGCAAATAGATGGGGAAACACTGGAAACAGTGGCTGACTTTATTTTTCTGGGCTCCAAAATCACTGAAGATGGTGCTTTCAGCCATGAAATTAAAAGATGCTTGCTCCTTGGAAGGAAAGCTGTGACAAACCTAGACAGCATATTGAAAAGCAGAGATATTACTTTGCCAACAAAGGTCCATCTAGTCAAGGCTATGGTTTTTCCAGTAGTCAGGTATGGATGTGAGAGTTGAACTATAAAGAAGATTGAGCGCCAAAGAATTAATGCTTTTGAACTGTGATGTTGGAGAAGACTCTTGAGAGTCCGTTGGATTGCAACGAGATCCAACCAGTCCATCCTTAAGGAGATCAGCCCTGAGTGTTCATTGGAGGGACTGATATTGAAGCTAAAACTCCAATACTTTGGCCACCTGATGAGAAGAGCTGACTCATTTAAAAAGACTCTGATGCTGGGAAAGATTGAAGGGGACAACAGAGGATGAGATGGTTGGATGGCATCACCATGGACATGATGGACATGGGTTTGGTGGACTCCGGGAGTTGGTGATGGACAGGGAGGCCTGGCATGTTGCAGTTCATGGTGTCACAAAGAGTCGGACACAACTGAGCAACTGAACTGAATACCTAACAATTACAAAGGCTCAGAGGGCCAAGGAAATTACCCCAGATCATACACTCAATACCTGGCAGAACTGGGACTTAAATTGAAGCTGTATGATTCCTAAGCCAGTATTTTCCCACTAGACCTCATTGCTTCACATGCCATACGCTGTTCTCAAGGAATTTGCAATTTTTGGTAGGGCTTCCCTGGTGGTTCAGGTGGTAAAGAATCTGCCTGCAGTGTAGGAGACCAGGGTTTGATCACTGGGCCAGGATCCCCTGGAGAAAGAAATGGCTACCCACCTTAGTATTCTTGCCTAGAGAATTCTGTAGACAGAGGAGACTGGTGGGCTGCAGCCATGGGGTGGCAAAGAGTCTGACACAACTGAGTAACACTTTCACTCTCAAGATATTTGCATGCTGCTGCTGCTGCTAAGTCGCTTTAGTCGTGTCCGACTCTGGGCAACCCAATAGACAGCAGCCCACCAGGCTCCCCCGTCCCTGGGATTCTCCAGGCAAGAACACTGGAGTGGGTTGCCATTTCCTTCTCCAATGCAGGAAAGTGAAGTCACACACAATAAACTGTGGAAAATTCTGAAAGAGATTGGAATACCAGACCACCTGACCTGCCTCTTGAGAAATCTGTATGCAGGTCAGGAAGCAACAGTTAGAACTAGACATGGAACAACAGACTGGTTCCAAATAGGAAAAGGAGTACGTCAAGGTGGTATACTGTCACCCTGCTTATTTAACTTATATGCAGGGTACATCATGAGAAATGCTGGGCTGGAAGAAACACAAGCTGGAATCAAGTTTGCCCGGAGAAATATCAATAACCTCAGATATGCAGATGACACCATCCTTATGGCAGAAAGTGAAGAGGAACTAAAAAGCCTCTTGATGAAAGTGAAAGTGGAGAGTGAAAAAGTTGGCTTAAAGCCCAACATTCAGAAAGCTAAGATCATGGCATCTGGTCCCATCACTTCATGGGTAATAGATGGGGAAACAGTGGAAACAGTGTCAGACTTTATTTTTGGGGGCTCCAAAATCATTGCAGATGGTGACTGCAGCCATGAAATTAAAAGACACATACTCTTTGGAAGTAAAGTTATGACCAACCTAGGTAGCATATTCAAAAGCACAGACATTACTTTGCCAACAAAGGTCCATCTAGTCAAGGCTATGGTTTTTCCAGTGGTCATGTATGGATGTGAAAGTTGGAGTGTGAAGAAAGCTGAGCACTGAATAATTGATGCTTTTGAACTGTGGTGTTGGAGAAGACTCTTGAGAGTCCCTTGGACTGCAAGGAGATCCAACCAGTCCATTCTAAAGGAGATCAGTCCTGGGTGTTCATTGGAAGGACTGATGCTAAAGCAGAAACTCCAGTACTTTGGCCACCTCATGCAAAGAGTTGACTCATTAGAAAAGACTCTGATGCTGGGAGGGATTGGGGGCAGGAGGAAAAGGGGATGACAGAGAATGAGTTGGCTGGATGGCATCACCGACTCGATGGACGTGAGTTTGAGTGAACTCCGGGAGTTGGTGATGGACAGGAAGGACTGGCGTGCTTCAATTCATGGGGTCGCAAAGAGTCAGACACGACTGGTGGCTGAACTGAACTAAATGTGGAAGTGGAGCCAACTCTTCCAGCTATTGAGGAAAATCCTTGCTTTCTGCTTTTTGCTGCACACACAGCCAGACATCATTTCACAACTTTCTTTATCGTTAGATATGGCCTTAAACTACATGTTAGCCTATGGAATTGGACCAAAACTGTTATGAGCTACTTTCAGGACTGCTAATGAAAAGCTCCCACATGGGATCTTGCTACCTCTTTTCCCATCTAGCTAGTTGGAATGGAGGTGATGCCCAGGTAACCCTGAAACTATTTATTCAAGATAACAGTCACTCTGAGTCTCTGAATGGCTATATACTTAAGAGATGCCCTGTCCATTTGTTCATTATGAAGAAAATAATTGTACTTGCTTTGATCCATTAGACATTTCAATCTAACACAATAATTCGGTTAAGTCACTCCGTCATGTCTGACTCTTTGCAACCCCATGAACCGCAGCACACCAGGCCTCCCTGTCCATCACCAACTCCTGGAGTTCATCCAAACCCATGTCCATTGAGCTAGTGATGTCATCGAACCATCTCATCCTCTGTCATCCCCTTCTCCTTCTGCCCTCAATCTTTCCCAGCATCAGGGTCTTTTCAAATGAGTCAGCTCTTCACATCAGGTGGCCAAAGTATTGGAGTTTCAGCTTCAACATCAGTCCTTCCAATGAACATCCATCCTTTAGGATGGACTGGTTCGATCTCATTGCAGTCCAAGGGACTCTCAAAAGTCTTCTCTAACACCACAGTTCAAAAGCATCAATTCTTCAGCACTCAGTTTTATTTATAATCTAACTCTCACATCCATAGATGACCACTGGAAAAACCATAGCCTTGACTAGATGGACCTTTGTTGACAAAGTAATGTCTCTGCTTTTCAATATGCTGTCTAGGTTGGTCATAACTTTACCCTAATATATACAGACACTGTGGCATGACAGAAACTTATGCCCTTAAGAAGCTTACAATTTTATAGGGGAAGGAAGTTAACTTCATATGAATATAGGACATAGTATATGATAGGAGGAATACATGAGTGCTTGATCTCATCTTAGTGATTCTAGTGATGATTCTTTCCCCAAAGAAACAGCATCTAATTTGAAGCCTGATGCAAATATGGAAGTTAACCAGGAAACGGAGAAGGAAGGGGAAAAAGAAGCGTATTCCAAGCATAAGAAGAGTATTTGCCTCAGTAAAAGTCTGAGTATTAAGAAAGAACCCTGGGGTATAGGATTTCCACAGGTAGAGAAAGGGATGAGACATTCTTGGTAGAAAGAACAAATAAAGTGTGTAAGAGGGTGGGCTGTATACCTTTGGGGCACATGGCAAGTACAAGGTGGCTGCTGGAGCTCAGAAGATGATGTGGTTGTTCAGTTCAGTTCAATTACTCAGTTGTGTCCGACTCTTTGTGACCCCATGAACCACAGCACCCCAGGCCTCCCTGTCCATCACCAACTCCCGGAGTCCACACAAACCCATGTCCATTGAGTCTGTGATGCCATCCAACCATCTTGTTAAATACATTGACTCATGCCAGATGACTGGAATAGGGACATAGACAGGCAGGAGACAGTCTAGATGGAAGAGCCTAGATTTCTGTACAAGACAGAAGCTAACTACTGACAGAACAAGAAAGTCCCAGCTGCAAGGAAGCGTCAGCACCAAGGAGCATTCTCCGAGTATCTGGTCAACGAGAAAGACCAGAAAGAGTTTTAGAAATAGTTTTAAATTAAATCAACAATTACCTACTGAGCATCTACTGTCTGTTAAGTACTGTCTAGGTACAGAAGGTACAGCAGTAAACAAAGACTAACCTCATGAAGCTTCCAATTCAATGGATCTAGAAAGAGAAAGCTGAGTTTTCAGTTCTGATAAAGAGTATAGGGCTAATCTTTTATTTAATATATTTTTAATGCATCATATCTTACAGAGTGATTTTATATATCCAAAGGTTGATGTTTATAATTACAATAACCTTTAGGCAGCAAATAGCACAGGTTTGATCCCTGGCACAGGAAGATATCCTGGATTAGGAAATGGCAACCCACTCCAGTATTCTTGCCTGGAAGATTCCATGGACAGAGGAGCCTGATGGGCTACAGTCCATTGGGTTGCAAAGAGTCAGACATGACTGAGCACACATTTCTCACATGCACAGTATTTTATCTATTTTATTGATAATAGAATTAAGTTCAATGATATGAGGTAATATAGTACAATAATAATTGCCACTATTTCTGGACCCATTACTGTACATCAGGTGCTTCCAGTAAAGTGATTCACATATATTCTATTAAATCTTCAAAACCATCCTGATAAATAGGATATTATTACACACCTTTTTCATAAGAAAACAAGGACTCAAGTCAAATGTCAGCTAAAAACTGAATCTAAACTGCTGAATACATTCTATTTGCCCCTCTGTAACACTCTTCATCCTTCTCTACCCTTGTCTCTGCTTGAGATGGCTGACCTCTATGGATTGTATCAACCGCATTCTGAGCTTCTTGCTTCTGTTTAGGTCCTCCTGTGGGGACATCTAGAGTCAGGAAAGTGGCAGAGGCATTTATTTCTCTGGATCTCTTCCTGTAAAGTCATCTAAGGCTGGCTTTTCTCTTGATAGAAGGTCACTACTACTTTCAAAGCAGCATACTCTATACAACTCTCCCTTTCTAGGTTACAATAACCCCTTCCTGTTGTGACAATTTGATGCTTCTAGCCCCAAGCTTTTGCACTATCCTTTGTGGTTCTACCCCATCTACTTTTAATATAATGGTAAATCTTCCACAAATTATCCTAACTTCGGTGTGCCATCTGTTTCCTTTTGGAAGTCTCAATGAAACACAATCCTGTGAATATACAAGAATCTGCATTTTCATTCATTTCTTCAGCCTCTCAAGAGGTCTTGGGTCACTCTGAGATGTAGCACTAACCCTCCAGCTATAGTAGATGTGAGCTCTAGCTGCCCAAAGCACGATTTCACAGCATCCTCTGCCTTCTCTCCCATGGGGTTATCGTCCTCTGGTGGTTCATTGCCTTGAGGCCTGGATCATGAGTCCTGACAAACAGACACCTCAGGACCACTGAGTGGTGAATGTAGTCTGGAGCATTGTTGGTCAGTTTTACCAACAGAGATTTCCTCCATGAGTTCCTTCAGAATTTAATTTATAAGCTATTCATCTGAATTTCTGGCTTAAAGGCCATGTCAAGGCATGATTTGTAGCTTTTTCCAGTTTTCATGGTATAAATATGCAACAATTTCAAACTAAAACTACCAATGATTTTAAAAGCAGTTCACAAAATTGCTGAAAACCTAATAATGAGCTTCTGCAAGTGGATAGGCGAAGCTCTAGTACACAACCGTCACAGGCGATTGGTAAGGTTATATATCCATGTGTCTCACCTTTCAATGAGAGTTTTACTCTCGGTCATAGCCTGTATTTCCAAACACCTCTTACTCTCTCACCTCCAGTGTCATTTCCAATCTCAGTAAGATTCTGGAAGGTCAGAAGGAGAGGGTACATTATATTCATTTTAATAAATGAGGAAACTTGGTCCTGTGAAAGTGATATGATTCACCCCAAATGCAAGTAAATTTTTAACATCTAAGAAGCTATTATTTTATTTTTAATAAATATTAACTTTGATTTTTCACAAATATAAAGTTGTAGGACATCTAAAAGCACAAAAAACTCTGAAGAAATACAAATCTACCATAATCCTACCATCTAAAGATACCAGTTAACAGTATTATGTGTGTATTTAATATATAGGCTTTGCTGGTGCCTCAGATGGTAAAGAATCTACCTGTAATGCCGGAGACCCGGTTTCAGTCCCTGGGTTCGGAGGATCTTTTGGAAAAAGGAATGGCTACCCACTCCAGTATTCTTGCCTGGAGAATTCCATGGACAAGTACAAATATATATATATATATATATATATACATACATACATACATTTCATATTATTATCACAATTATATATAATATTATACCCTACTTTTTACTTTATATAAGATCAGCATTTTCCTATGTTATTATTAGCTACTGGAAACTATTTTTAATGCCTACATCTGATGCTGGGAGGGATTGGGGGCAGGAGGAAAAGGGGATGACAGAGGATGAGATGGCTGGATGGCATCATTGACTCGATGGACATGAGTTTGGGTGAACTCCGGGAGTTGGTGATGGACAGGGAGGCCTGGCGTACTGTGATTCATGGGGTCGCAAAGAGTCGGACACGACTGAGTGACTGAACTGAACTGAATGGAAGCAGCATGGCTAAGGGTCACACAAATCTGAGGCAGAGTCTTTGAACTATGCCCTGAGTAGTTATGACAACCTTTTCTCTGAGCCTGGGTCTCCTCACCTGGAGGTGATAACCTCTGGCTTTCCTACCTCCTGGAGCTGATGTGATGATACTGAGAGAGTTAATTCCTAGGCAGGTTGATAAGAAGTCTGGGGTCCCCAGGAAAGAAAAAAATGGCTTTTTTTTTCCCCCTCTACATTCCTTAGTCTTAGTCACATAAAACCTGTAGTGGATTCATTTCAATATTTGGCAAAACTAATACAATATGTAAAGTTTAAAAATAAAATAAAATTTTAAAAAAAAAACAAGAAAAAAAAACTTTTTTCTCTTTAAGCCTGGAACTGATGATTACACAACATAATTTAAATTACACAATTTAAATTACACAAATTACACAATTTGTTGTGTTGTTGTTACACAACAATTTAAAAAATTCAGTTTAAACTCTGTACTAAGGATTATATAATAACAATGTATCCTGCTTGAGGACAGTTTCTCCTTCCTGAAAACTTCCTGACTAATCCTGTTATCTTAAAATGTAAATTATGGGAATGGGTCTAGTAAGATCTTTACAACCTTGAGATGTTCTTTTGATTTATTATAATAACTAATTAAAGTATATACCTCCCTTGCTAACACTAGTGAGGGAGGCACTCTCCGTCCCCCTTCTGATGTCTATGTCAGAAGCTTTCTCTGTCCGTTTTCATACTTTAATAAAACTCTGAGACAAAAAGCTTTTGAGTGATCAAGACTGGTCCCTGGTCCTGAAGCTAAATCTTCTTCTTCAGAGATCAAGAATCCAACACTGTTCACCATAAGCTATCAATACCATGATGCAAAATCATTTTGTAACAATACAGTGCTATGAGACTGTTTCATATTGTGCCCAAAGTGTTAGAGGTACTGGGTTCAAATCTCTGGCCCTTAGTTTTATCATGTGCAAAATGAAGGCTTTTTGCTAGGTAATCACTAAAACTTCCTTCTAGGACATTGATAGGGCATATCACAAACACTGGGTCTTCTCCCTCAAGTCCTGGTCTGTTTAATGTGAAAGAGATCATTCACGCTGCACATTGCACACTGTCTGTATTGTTTGAAGGGAATTAATGGTAACCATCACTGATTTTACCCAAAGGCAATAGTTCAGTTTCAACTGTTTGTTTGACTAGAAAGCCAGTGTTTTTTTCCCCTACACTAAGCTATCATATTTCAGTCCCTTTTCTTGGAGTAAAAGCAAAAGGAGGCAGTGGGGCAGCATGGAGGAAAGTTATGGGCCTGCTAGTCAATCTTGCATGGATGCCAGACTTTGTACTGCCCTAACTTGCTGTATGAGCAAATCACATATCCTCCTCATAACAGACATGACAGAGTCAGGTTTAAATTCAGATCTCTTCAAGCCATTACTAAGCTCTTAACTATTACTAAATTAGAATAGAGAAAATGGGTTAAGATTTAAATTAGTGATTCTGTATTCATATCCCAGCTCTGCCACTTACTAGCATTACTAAACTATTAGAGCAGTTACTTAATCACCCTGAGCCTCAGTAGCCTCGTTTGTAAAATTGAGAAAGTGATAGATGCCCTTTCCAAAGTTCTGAGAGAATCAAAGAAACTAGCACAGTGTATGAAAGCTGTTTATGATAGAATGATGTGCATTAATCTTGAATTCCATACAAAAAGCCTAGAATCCTAGTAATTTAGTCCATAATATGACTTTGAGGGGATTTTGGAAGGCACCACTTTCTGGTTCATTGATCAGCAAATTCTCATTAGCTCTCACTCATTTCCCTGTTTGGGTCATTGTCCCATGACCAGGATTGTAGCATGGATTTTTTCTTTTCCTCTTCCTTTCTATGCTTCTTACCATTTGAGTATTGAGATTAAAACAATACCAGTAACTATAACACCTGGCCATCATTCCCTATAATTTAATTGGGAACACATACTGATAGGGTCTACCCTCCTTCTCCATGTCTCCCTGACAGGGGGCCATTCTCCTTTAACTGAAGCAGCTCCAGCACTCTTCATATGCTGACAGCCCTCCATTGTTGGATAGCTCCTATTGGTAGGATGCACCATATAAAACTAAATGGTTAGAAGTTGGTAGAAGTTGTTACAAAATTCTCAAGCTTTACTTGAAGACAATGTGACAGCAGCAAAGAAAGTGATAGGCCTATAAGTCAGTCACATGTGGGCTCCAGGCTCTGTTGGCATTTACTTATTGTACGATTTTGGGAAACTCATCTATCTTCTTCTGGTTTCTATTCTCCAATCTGAAAGACTGTGGATAATAACCTTCTATATAAAGAGGGGAGGAATGTCAGTTTATCTCTCATAAACAAAATTCAACTCAGATCACTCATAAGGGAAGAGGACAAGAGCATATCATCTCTGGTGGAAATAAGAGAGAATGGTTCACACCTTGTCTGAGTACCACACTTGCCTGGGCAAGAACTCTCCAGGCAGCACAGTGTGAAGATCATCCAGGGTGGACAAATTTGCTGGGTCCTATGGGAGAAAAGAGAACAGAGAGATTATATAACTTACTCCTGGTTCATTCCAAGAATTAGAAGATCCAGAGATGGAATATATTTTAAAGTCTGTTTTATCTGATATGAGTGTTGCTCCTTGGCTTTCTTTTATTTGCATGGAACACCTTTTTCTATGCCTCACATTCAGTCCAAATGAGTCCCTAGATATCAAGCAGGTCTCTTATAGACATCATATATATGGATCTTGCTTCTGTATCCATTCAGTCCGTCTATGTCTTTTGGTTGGAGTATTTCATCCATTTACATTTAAGGTAATTACTGATATATATGTTCTTATTGCCATTTTACAGTTTTTGGTTTGTTCTTGTAGGTATTTTTCTCCCCTTCCTCTTTTGTTCTCTTCGTTTGTGATCTGAAGACTACCTTTAGTGCTGTGTTTAGATTGCCCTTTCTTTTTTGTGTGTCTATCTATTGTAGATTTTTGGTTTGTTGCTGCCATAAAGTGTTGATACAGCAGTCTCTATATATACAAGACTGATTTAAGTTGTTGATCTCTTAATTTCAAATGCATTTGTAATACCTTGCATTTGTACTCTTCTCATGTTTTCTGGTTTTGATATCATATTAGCATATGGATGGTTTCCTACATTTACTGTATGTTTGCCTTTACTGATGAGCTTTTCAGTTCATCATTTTCTTCTTTCTAGTTGTGGTCTTTTCTTTTCCACCTAGAAAATCTCCTTTTGTGGTGCTGAATTCTCTTAGCTTTTGCTTGTCTGAAAAGCTTGTGGTTTTTCTGTCGAATCTGAGTGAGAGCCTTGCTGGGTAGAATATTCTTGGTTGCAGGTTTTTCCTTGTCATCATTTTAAATATATCCTGCCACCCGCTTCTGGCCTGCAGAGTTTCTGTTGAAAATCAATTGATAAACTTATTAGGATTTCCTTCTGTGTTATTTGTTGCTTTTAATATTTTTTCTTTGTATTTAGTTTTTGTTAGTTTGACTGATATGTGTCTCAGTGTGTTCCACCTTGGATTTATCTTGTATGGTAATCTATGAGCCTCCTGGACTTGGGTGACTATTTCCTTTCCTTTAGGTAAGTTTTTGACTATAATCCCTTCCAATATTTTCTCAGGCCCCTTCTCTTTTTCTTCTTCATCTGGGACTCCTATAATTTGAATGTTGGTGTGCTTAATATTGTCCCAGGGGTCTTTTTTACTCTTTCTGATATTATAAGAATCCTTCTTTATTACCTTTTCTGTTTCAAGAACTTTGCATAAGTGTAGGTCTGCTAGTGAAAAATATTCTTAGTTTTTGCTTTCATCACAAATGTCTTAATTTTCCCTTCATGCTTGAAAGATATTTTTGTTAGATATAGAAGTCTGGGTTGACAACTATTTTCTCTCAGCATTTGAGAAACATTGTACCACTTCCCTTTGGCTTAGTTCTTCTTAGTACTTTCAAGATTCCTTTGTCCTTAGTTTTCAGAAGTTTAATTATGATACTTCTTGGCAAAGATTTCCCTCAGTTTTTCCTTTTTGAGGTTTTTCTGGTTACTCAGTCCCTCAAATCTATAGGTTTACATAATATTTTCAAATCTGAGAAGATTTCCACATCAGCAGATGAATGGATAAGAAAGCTATGGTATATATACACAATGGAGTATTACTCAGCCATTAAAAAGAATACATTTGAATCAGTTCTAATGAGGTGGATGAAACTGGAGCCTATTATACAGAGTGAAGTAAGCCAGAAAGAAAAACACCAATACAGTATACTAATGCATATATATGGAATTTAGAAAGATGCTAACAATAACCCTGTGTATGAGACAGCAAAAGAGACACTGATGTATAGAACAGTCTTATGGACTCTGTTGCAGAGGGAGAGGGTGAGAAGATTTGGGAGAATGGCATTGAAACATGTATAATATCATGTATGAAACGAGTTGCCAGTCCATGTTCGATGCACGATACTGGATGCTTGGGGCTAGTGCACTGGGACGACCCAGAGGGATGGTATGGGGAGGGAGGAGGGAGGAGGGTTCAGGATGGGGAACACATGTATACCTGTGGCGGATTCATTTTGATATTTGGCAAAACTAATACAATTTGTAAAGTTTAAAAATAAAATACAATTAATAATAATAATAAATAAAATACTTTTTTCAGCCCCACTCTCTCCTTTCCTTCTGATTCTAATGAAATAAATGTTAAATTTATTGTCCCATCAGTCCCCAAGGTTCTGTTCATATTTATTGATCTGGTTTTTTTCCTCTATTGTTCAAAGGGGTAACTTCTATTGTCCCATCCTAACATTTATTTATTCTTTTTTCTGTTTCCCTACACTCTGCTATTGATCCCATCCTTAAATGGGTGATGGAAATCCAGATTCCTCAAGCAGTCTGACATCACAGAGAGGAGAGAAGTGTTCATTACTGACCAGCTGGAATGAAAGTCTCAGTTCCCTACTTTTCTCTGACACCACCTGGCTGGGGGTTTGAAGCAAAAATAGAAGTTTAAGCTTCCTGCTTGACATTTGTTGGTAAGGGAGAAAGTGGGGCAACAGTTTTTTTGTGTTTTTTTTTTCCCCACAGTATTTGATTAGAGTAAGTAATTATTGTCTCAGTGTTTTTGTCTTACTGGGCTGCCTTTTTCTTGTGTTTTGTTTAGCCCAAACAGGCTTCTGGGAAGGACTGTTTTGAGCCTGTGCCCATTGGTATTTCCAGGTTGCTGGCCTCTTAAGCAACCATTCTGCCATTTATGAGGCAACAATAAGACCCAGGATTCTCACCACTGTATCATATCCCAAGCTCTGAGACACCTAGCCATTCTTCCCTCACTACCTCACCTTTCAGAGTGATTCTATGTTTGTTCCATAAGTGAATACAATGGCCACAAGATTGGAAAGGGTCAGTTTTCATCCCAATCCCAAAGAAGGGCAATACCAAACAGTATTCCAACTACCATACAATTGTGCTCATTTCACATGCTAGCAAGATTATGCTCCAAATCCTTCAAGCTAGGCTTCAGTAGTATGTGAACCGAGAACATCTGGATGTACAAGTTGGGTTTTGAAGAGGCAGAGGAACCAGTGATAAAATTGCCAACATATGTTGGATCATGGAGAAAGCAAGGGAAATCCTGAAAAACATCTACTTCTGCTTCATTGACTATGCTAAAACCTTTGACTGTGTGGATAACAACAAGCCATGGAAAATTCTCAAGGAAATGGGAGCAAACCACATTACCTATCTCCTGAGAAACCTGTATGTGGTTCAAGAAGCAATAGTTAGAACTGGACAAGGAACAACGGACTTGTTCCAAATTGAGAAAGGAGTTCAACAGGCTGTATATTGTCACCCTGCTTATTTAACTTAAAGCAGACTACATCATGTGAAATGCAGGGCTGGATGAATCACAAGCTGGGAGAAACATCAACAACCTCAGATATGAGGATGATTCTACTCTAACGGCAAAAAGTGAAAAGGAATTAAAGAGCCACTTGATGAGAGTCAAGGAAGAGAGTGAAAAGGCTGGCTTAAAACTCAGCATTCAAAAACTAAGATCATGGCATCCTGTCCCTGTGCTTCATAGCAAATGGAAGGGGAAAAGTGGAAAGAGTAACAGATTTTATTTTCTCGGGCTAAAATGTCACTGCAGATGGTGACCACAGTCATGAAATTGATGCTTATTCCTTGGAAGAAAAGCTATGACAAACCTGGACAACATATTAAAAAGCAGAGATATCACTTTGTAGGCAAATGTCCATATACTCAAAGCTATGGTTTTTCCAGTAGTCATGTACAGACATGAGAGTTGGATCCTAAAGAAGGCTGAACACTGAAGAATTGATGCTTTCAAACTGTGGTGCTAGAGAAGACTCTTGAGAGTCCCTTGGACAGTAAGTATATCAAACCAGTCAATACTAATGGAAATCAACCCTGAATATTCATTAGAAGGACTGAGGCTGAGGCTAAAGTTCCAATATTTTGTTTACCTGATGTGAAGAGTCAATTCATTTGAAAAAAACTTGATCCTGGGAAAGAATGAAGGCAAAAGCAGAAGAAGGAAGCAGAGCATGAGATAGTTAAGATAGGATCACTGGCTCAATGGACAAAATTTGAGCAAACACTGGAAGATGGTAGAGGATAGAGCAAACCAGCCTGCTGTAGTGCATAAGGTTGAAAAGAGTCAGACAGGACTGAGTGACTGAACAACATAACTCCCCAGTCTTTCTTCTTAGAATTTCATTCTCCAATCACATTGAACTTTGTTTATCAAAGATATATACTTCACACATATCTCTGCCCACTATGATCTAGCTTTCATTCATCTTTCAGCTATCACAATAAATAATATTCCTAAATAAGGTCTCTTATCCTTGAAGCAGACTAAGTCTTATATGCTATATACCATGCCAAATAGGCCCCACAGGTGGCTCAGTGGTAAAGTATCTGCCTGCCAATGCAGGAGATGCAGGAGATAGGGATTTCATCCCTGGGTCTGGAAGATTCTCTGGAAGAGGAAATGGCAAACAACTGCAGTATTCTTGCCTCAAAAATGCCATGGATAGAGGACAGGCCAGTCTGTGGGGTTGCAAAGAGTCTGATACAACTGAGTGATTGAATACATGCAAGTTCAAGCATGCTGATCTCCCTTTTGTTTTAATGATTATCATATTTATCAGATTACATATTTAATGTCTAGCCCTTTAGAGAACAGTAACCATATTTTTCTTGTTTTATTCTAATACCTTACATATTCCCTGGTACACTGTGGCCACTTAGCAAGCATTAGTTGACAAGCTGAAGGAAGGGAGAAAAGAATAAAGGAAGGAAGAGGGGAAGGAAGGTGAAAGGGAAGAAATGAAGGAACAATTATTCAGTCAGTTTTGGGTGAGAGAGGAAAATAAAAGAACTAGTCAGAAATTTTACTGAATAAGATCCTTGAGATTAAAAAAAAAATATTTAGACATCCATTTCATATTCATTTCTCATAATATCTCTGAAAAAGTATTATTATGCACTTTTTACAGTGAGAAAACTGAGGCTTATAAAAGAGGTATCATGGCTCATCAGGTTATATCTTCTATTTGAAATCTCATTTTCTTAAGTTTTTGCTCTTGCCCCATTTCCTTAAGATCTAGCTAAATACCACCCACTCCAAAAGCTTCTCCTTTTCTTCTTAAGTCCTAATATCATCATTTTCTTCTTTATCTCTAATCCACAGCACAATTTATATACCTTTCTAATGGTTTTAAGTACCATGCTTCTTACATTGTACCTATTTATGTTTCATTTAAACTTCTTAAAAACAAAATTTTAAAGATATAATACAGGTCATATTCATATTTATTACCCCAATACTGAGCACAAAGTTAGATGTTCAATAAAAATGTGTTAATGAAAGCAACCTCTAAGATTAAGTCCAATTTCCTCAATCTACTACAATGGACAAGTCAATCAGAGAAGTTATTTCAGATTTACCAAAGGCCACAGAGCTTCATGCTACTCCCTGACTCTTTGTGCCCTCTCATCCACCCTTCCCATGCATGGAAAATTCAAGAAACCGTAAAGATGGAGTCCTGAGATCCCTGGCTAATATTACCAATCACAAGCTGTGAAAACATCTTAGTTTTAGTTTCTTCATAAATGAGGATACAGATATTGGCTATTTTTTTAATGATGGTTTCCAGCAGCTTCCAGCACATAGAAATTTCAGCCTTTGACAATAGTAAAAAAAATATTAATCAGTTATGGTTGAAAAAAATGTGATGCTATAGAGTCCTCAGTCATTCAGTCAGATCAGTTGCTCGTCATGTCCGACTCTTTATAACCCCATGGAATGCAGTACGCCAGGCTTCCCTGTCCATCACCAACTTCTGGAACTTGCTCAAACTCATGTCTATCAAGTTGGTGATGCCATCCAACCATCTCATCTTCTGTTGTCCCATTCTCCTCCTGCCTTCAATCTTTCCCAGCATCAGAGTTTTTTCCAGTGAGTCTTTGTAGCACTCCAAAGGATTGGAGCTTCAGCTTCAGCATCAGTCCTTTCAATGAATATTCAGGACTGAACTCCTTTAGGATTGACTGGTTTGATCTTCTTGCAGTCCAAGGGGCTCTCAAGAATCTTCTCCAATACCAGAATTCAAAAGCATCAGTTCTTCAGCACTCAATTTTCTTTAAGGTCCAACTCCACAATCATATGCAACTATTGTAAAAAACAACTTTGACTAGATGGACCTTTATTGGCAAAGTGATGCCTCTGTTTTTCAGTATACTGTCAGATTGGTCATAGATTTTCTTCCAAGGAGCAAGTGTCTTTTAATTTCATGTCTATAGTCACCATCTGCATGATTTTGGAGCCCAAGAAAATGGAGCCCATTGCTTCCATTGTTTCCCTATCAACTTGCCATGAAGTGATGGGATCATATGCCATGATCTTTGTTTTTGACTGTTGAGTTTTAAGCCAGCTTTTTCTCTTTCACTTTCATCAAGAGGCTCTTTAGCTCCTCTTCAGTTTCTGCCATAAGGGTGGTGTCATCTGCATATCTGAGGTTATTGTTATTTCTTCCAGCAATCTTGATTCCAGCTTGTGTTTCATCTAGAGTGGCATTTTGCATGATGTACTCTGCATATAAGTAAAATAAACAGAGTATAAAATATACAGCCTTGACATACTCCTTTCCCAATTTGGAACTAGTCTGTTGTTCCATGTCCAATTCTAACTGTTGGTTCTTGACCTGCATACAGATTTCTCAGGAGCCAGGTAAGGTAGTCTGGTGTTCCTGTCTCTTGAAGAATTTTCCACAGTTTGTTCCGATACACACAGTCAAAGCCTTTGGCATAGTCAATGAAGCAGAAGTAGATGTTTTTCTGAAACTCTCTTGATTTTTTTAATGATCCTACAGATATTGGCAATTTGATCTCTCGTTCCTCTGCCTTTTCTAAATCCAGCTTGAACCTTTGGAAGTTCTCGGTTCACATACTGTTTAATTCACATACTGTTCACATAGCTTGGAGAATTGTGAGCATTACTATGCTAGTGTGAGATGAGTGCAATTGTGCGGTAGTTTGAACATTTTTTGGCATTGCCTTTCTTTGGGTTTGAAATGAAAGTTAACCTTTTCCAGTCCTGTGGCCACTGCTGAGTTTTCCATATTTGCTGGCATATTGAGTGCAGCACTTTCATTGCAGCATCTTTTAGAATTTGAAACAGCTCTGCTGGAATTCTATCACCTCCACTAACAACCAACAATCCTTAGAAGTCCAATATGTAAACAGAATTAGAATGAAGGCAGAAAACTTCTAAATCTTTCAGCTTCTCCATTTTCCTGCTACTGCTACTGCTAAGTCACTTCAGTCGTGCCCGACTCTGTGCGACCCCATAGACGGTAGCCCATCAGGCTCCCCCGTCCCTGGGATTCTCCAGGCAAGAACACTGGAGTGGGTTGCCATTTCCTTCTCCAATGCATGAAAGTTAAAAGGGAAAGTGAAGTCGCACAGCCATGTCTGACTCTTAGCCATGTCAGACCCCGTGGACTGCAGCCTTCCAGGCTCCTCCATCCATGGGATTTTCCAGGCAAGAGTACTGGAGTGGGTTGCCATTGCCTTCTCCAATTTTCCTGCTAGTTATGCTGATTTTTAAGTCCTCAAGGCAGAACAGCCTTGAGAGGTCATATGTTTATCTGCATAATGGCTTTTTAATTGCTTCTTTTGCTCATTTGCTTTCCATAGTTAATTGATTACCAGATCCATGCTAAGGCCTGCAGGTATCTTTGCTTAGAATAAATTACAGACCCCTGTGACAGGTGAAGAGGAAAGCTCATTTCACCTTGAAAATGTGAAGAAAGTTTGTTTTCCCAATCTGGTATATATTTCATCCAGAAAATTTAGGGTTTCTAATGTTTGTCATGAAGTAAGGATATTTCCAAGGCCTGTTTAAAATATTAAATTAGGTAAAGCCAATAAAGGCTTCCCAGGTGGTGCTAGTGGTAAAGAATCTGCCCGCCAACGCTGGAGACATAAGAGACAGGTTTGACTCCTGGGTCTGGAAGATCCCTTGGAGGAGGGCATGGCAACCCACTCCAGTATTCTTCCTTGAGAATCGCATGAACAGAGAAGCCTGGTGGACTACAGTCTATAGGGTCACAAAGATTTGGACACGACTGAAGTGAGTTAGCATGCACAATGCCCATAGGGACTTCCTAGGTGGCTCATTGGTAAAGAATCTGCCTGCTAAGCAGGAGATACAGGTTCAATCCTTGGGTCAGGAAGATTCCCTGGAGGAGGACATGACAACCACTCAAGTATTCTTGCCTGGAGAATCCCATGAACAGAGGTGACTGGCGGGCTACAAACTCCATAGGACCAGTAAAATCTAATAATCTGAGAGCCAAACAGTCACACACATTTCTTTATGTTACTCTGGGAACATTTATGATGATGATTACTGGAAAATAGGTTCTGGTACCAGTAATAAACACAAGGAGCAAAAGAAATTCCTAGGCAGAAAGCACCAAAGTGACAGAAAGGATCTTCAGAACAAAGCAGTAGAAAGAAGGGTAATAATCATGGCCTACAGAGATCAGTTAATAAAATTCTAATATGAAATTTCCCTTTTGGAACAGATTGTTTCTATCATATTCATACAGTATATCCCCAGTATCTATATCTATAGCACATGGTACATTAAGGTATTCAATAAAGCCCTGTTAGCTAAATAAATCTCCAAACATCTTGCTTGAAGAAAGGATAGTGTGAAAGAAGATGAGAAACTTCCCATTCAATGTCTGGGAATAGAAAAGTAAAAATCTCTCTGAGAGATTAAACATGTCAATGACTTTACTTATTCTGGTACCTTGTACCTTATTGGCTTCAACTACAACAAACTTGGTTCTGAAACTTTAAACCTCTTTAGACCACTAGAGAAGTACAGTGACCACATAGCAGATTCTGCTCAGAGCCTATCAACACTGGATGAGAATGCTGACTTAATTCTAAGACATTATAACATAAATATAAAGAGTCATTAATATTTCAAAATCTTGTCAAGAGCCCTAAAAGAGAGGACCCAAATGGTAGTGCATGAGAAACAAAACAAAATGAAATAATTAAGGCAGAAGGGTTTTCAAAAGCAAACAAAAAGACTCCAGAACTGAACACTTGAGGAAACCAAATGGTTATTATTACCACTATGTAAGATCCCAACACAGAGTCTCATAAAAGAAGTACAATGTTATTTTAAGGCCCCTGTGAGCAGATCAACAGCTTTGTTGACAAGATTTGAAGCACACATCTACATATATGCCTATTAACAGAAAGAAGTGTTTTGTTACTATCCACTCAGGCTGAATTCAGAAACTCACAGCAAAGGTCTGCCTCCTGTTCAGATCCCAATGTTGAAAGGAAACTGAGAAACAGCAGTATAGTTAATTTGACTTAGTAAAGCAAAAAAAAAAAAAAAAATAGGCCCAGGAAGATATTTTTACCTTTAATAAATAGTTTTGATTATCATCATCAAATGCCTACATTTTTACAAACCTGAGTTTCTCAGCCCAGCATTTATAGAAAATTGCTAAGTATCATTTCTAGATAAAAGCACAATTCAATATTTATGAATAGCTAGCTTTCTATAAATACAGACATTTGGAGATGATCTTCTCACTAGTCATTAAAATTTGAACAGGGATCAAAGCTAGAATAATATTAACAATTCCTTGCATTTGTAGAGTATTCTACAAAATACTATTAATAACAGATGACATTTATTGAGTACTTAGCAAGTGCCAGGCACTTTACATGTAAATTCTCATCATGAATTCAGTTCAGCTCAACAAGCATTCACTTAACACCTACTGTGTGATAGGTGAATAACACTTGGTTTCTGGCTTTAAAAACTCTCATTTTGGTGCACTCAGTCAATGTTGAATGAATAAATGGATGAACAAAGTAATCAGTTTGAATGGCAGTGTGGGATAATAACAATAACACAGGCTCTTCCCCTTAGTATTTATGGTCATGAGAAAATACTTAACCTATCCTAGCTCCAGTGTCTTCATCTGTAATATAGGGATCTTTAAAATCATCTCCCTTGCTTGTTGTGAGAATAGTAACATCAAATATAAAACATCTGACAAAGAACAGATTTTCTCAGTAAGTGACAGCCGTTATTATTAACATTATCATCATCATCATTACTATTATTAGTAATCCTATCCAACTGTCCTCAGCTACACTATAGCAATGGGACAAATAGAACTTTAGCATCCAGAAATATTCACACCATATCTATACAAAGAATCCACAACAAACAAGCAAAGCAAGGGAACTCTGCAAAACTGTAGCTCCCAATATCCTCTGGGGTTAATGTACAATATCTCTGCCCAGGTTAGAAAGGAAAAAACAGAGTCAGCTTTATGCTTCCAAAGATGTCATGATAAAAGCCAAATAAGACAGGAAGTTTATCTTATCAAATAACAGACTGTACATTCCCTCATAAGAGAATGCTAGTAATTCCACACATGGAACCATGTTTTCTTTTCCCACATTCTCAAAGAGCCATGCCTAGAGCCCAGACAACGAACATGCAGAAACTCATTTAACTCCTCTTAGGGCCAGTAGAGCAGATAAATTGGAGCCCTGAGTCACATTCTCCAATCAAAAGGAAATCCATTCTGTGGGTCACTTACCATTTTGGTCTGCTGGTAGACTTCACCATAGGGGCCATCCCATCTCTATAAAGACTTTTAGTTTTGCTGAAGTTAACAATGTTGAAAATGACTCTCTGAGAAAGAAAGAGGGAAAAGTTAACAGAAGACTGTGCTATTCAGGTTGCCCCTTTCTGATAATTAGAACTGGAAGTAAAAAGCAGGGTTAAGGGAAACCATATGGACTAGCTACCAACATAGTGAGAATAAATGATATTCACAGAAATTCAGTGTTTCTGCTAGCTTAGCATAGTAATCAAGAACACAGACTCTGGAATCTGGAAGGCTTAGTTTTAATCTCACTCTACCACTCTTAGTCTGTGACCTTGCCAAGCTACTAAATCTTTCTTTGCCTCAGTTTCCTCATCTGAAAAATTGCGATAATAATGGTACCTAGGGTTACTGATGAGAAATGATTTAATGTACAATGCTTGGAGCTTTGCTTGGTACATAGTGAATGCTATATAAGTTTTAGTTATTTTATTAATTGTGCCTTTTCTTTAGGCTCACCTAGAATTTCCATGGAAATGAATAATATCATTATAATAACAGTGGTGCATTTGAAATTCAACAAAACTAATGATAATAACTTAGTGAAAAATTGAAATGAAAAAAAAAAAGAAAAATTGAAATGAAAAACTTATATAGCTGCTTTGACTACAGCTACAGAATGTATGTTTTCTCCCTTTTTGTTATCTTCTGCCAGGGGCCAGGAGTACT
The DNA here is from genome assembly GCF_002263795.3 of Bos taurus. Lineage (NCBI taxonomy): Eukaryota > Metazoa > Chordata > Mammalia > Artiodactyla > Bovidae > Bos > Bos taurus. Next base: position 96,935,903 of record NC_037330.1, on the reverse strand, counting down.
GGGCTCAATCCTAATCTTTAGTATCAGTTTATAGGAGCACAGACACATAGGTGAGTTCCTTCCCTCCCTGGGTCTCACCTTTACAATGGGGGTGTGGAATGTTTTAGATGACTAAAACCCTTCCAGAAGTGCAGTAGACTTAAAAGAAATCAAGTCTTTGTTTTAGTAAAGTACTTTATCACAAGTGAGGAAGACAGATGGGGAAAGGAAAGAGAATTGGGGTTAAAAGACATTAAATGACCACTGAAACAGTCCAAAGGAAAAAGGATGAGGATCAGGGCAAGAGCAGCCTGAATAGTTAGAGAAAATGAAAGGCTTTCACAAGATTACCATAAGCTGGCCTTTCTGTCCAAAGGCAGTGAAAAACAGGAGCATCAAAATTTATGTATTAATTCACTGAATAAATATTTATTGTGTGAAGTATTAATGTCAAGTGCCAGAAATTGTATACACTTAAATTTTTTTTTAATATCCTCTTACAATTATAGTAAAATATAAACATCTTCATTATACAGATGTGGAAACTGAGGTTCAGTGATGTTAATTAACCTGTCTTAAGGTGTGCAATTAACAGATGGAGAACTGATATCTAAACTCAAGGAATAAAAGAGTTAAGACAGCCAAGATCTCTAAGTTACTCACTAAGGTTCCAATTTCATAACTCCAATCAAGTCTGTTTTCCAAAATTAGGGCAAAAATAAATATAAATATAGTGGGCAATTTTTGAAGCCTTTAAAACTTTTTTTCCTTTAAAAATAGAATACCAAAACCATTTCCTCTGGATTCATATTTGGGACTACCATAAAATGCTTTGTTCTATGCAATAAGGTCTTAGGAATAACTCATGTTTTCCTTTCTCCTCTGAGACCTAGCCATTGACCCTCTCTCTAGGCATTTCAGTTTCCGACCTCTTTTCTGTCATTACATTAAGTCATCAAGAATGTCCAAAGCTATTCCATTATTAATAAACCAGACCTGCCTGTTGTCAGTTCAATTATTTCTCCTAGGGTCTTGGCTACTGTTTGATTTAAGAAAATCACTATCAAGGGGGACAAAGGGCCTTTGAACCTCACAGGGCTTAATCTCCCTTTTTACTTCTGAAATTCCAGATGTCAGATCCGTTTCCAATGAACCTGGGAGCCATGATGTACTTTTAGGATCTAGACTAATGCTAAATGCAAGAGGAGATCTAATACAGAAAGAATGTGTATATATGAAGCTGGAATAAAAAAAATGAAAAAGTGGAATATTTATTGATCATTAATATCCTACTACTTGCCAAAAACTTTTCCCCAGATATATAAAATATACTATATTATTTAGCTTCTCTATTCACAGAATTGTTTATTTTAGACTAACTTAAGACATGAGGAAATTGAGTCTAATAAAGGGTAATTACACCCCCACCCCCAGATCCCAGAACTATTAATTGGTAGAGCTAGAACTTAAATCCTAGGTGTCTGGACAGTAAATATACTTTCTCTACGATACCAAATGCAGAAAGAAAACAATCTTTCTTTCTTTCTTTCTTTTTGGCTGCATATCTTGTAGGATCTTAGTTTCCCAACCAGGAATCCAACTCGGGTCCCGGCAATGAAAGTGCCAAGTCCTCACCACTGGGCCACCAGGGAATTTGTGAACACATTCTTTAATGATTCTTCACCCATGCATTTTTTTAATTTATTTTTTAAACATTTTCATTTTGTATTGGGGTATAGTTGATCAACAAATAATGCCATGATAGTTTCGGGTGAATAGCAAAGGAACTCAGCCATACATATACATGTATCCATTTCTACCCAAACTCCCCTCCTATTTAGGCTGCCACATAACATTGAGCAGAGTTCACTATGCTATAAAGTAGGGCAGCAGTGTGTACATGTCCATCCGAAACTCCATAACTATTTCTTTCCCTTGGCAACCATAAAATCGTTCTCTAAGTCTGGGGGTCATTTTCTGTTTTGCAAGTTCATCATTTCTTTTTAGATCCCACATAAAAGGGATGTCATACAGTATTTTTCCTTCCCTGACTTACTTCACTCGGTATGACACTCTCTAAGTCCATCCATGTTGCTGCAAATGGCATTATTTTGTTCTTTGTAATGGCTGAGTAATATTCCACTGTATATATGTACCACATCTTCTTTAGCCTTTCCTCTGTCGATGGACATTTAGGTGGCTTCCATGTCTTCGCTCTTGTAAACAGTGGTGCAATGAACTTTGGGATGCCTGTATCCTTTCCTGTGTGTTTTTTTTTTTTTTTTTTCAGATAAATGCCCAGGAGTGGGATTGTAAGGTCATATGGTAGCTCTATTTTGAGTTTTTAAGAAAAAAAAAAAAAAAAACTATAGTAGTCACTGTACCAATTTACATTCCTACCAACAGTGTTGGAGAGTTCTCTTCTCATCACACCCTCTCCAGCCTTTACGGTTTGTGGATTTTTTAAATCATAGACTTTCTGAGTGGTGTGAGATGGTATCTCATTGTAGTTTTGATTTCCATTTCTCTAATAATTAGTGATGTTGAATATCTTTTCATGTGTCTCTTGTCCATTTGTATATCTTCCTTGAAGAAATGTCTATTTAGGTAGATGTTCTGCTTGTTTTTTGATTGAGTTATTTGTTTTGATGCTGTTAAGCATCATAAGCAGTTTGTAAATTTTGGAGACTAATCTCTTGCTGGTCACATCATTTGCAAATATTTTCTCCCAATCTACGGTTGTCTTTCTGTTTTGTTTATTCTTTCCTTTAGTGTGAAAAATCTTTTGAGTTTAAGTAAGTCCCATTTGTTTATTTTTGTTTTTATTTCCATTATTCTGGGAGATGGATCAAAAATTACTACAATTTATGTCAGAGAGTATTCTATGTTTTCCTCTAGGAGTTTTATGGTGTCCAGTCTCACAGTCTTTAATCAATTTTGAAATTATTTTTGTGTATCCTACTTGTTAATCTTTGAAAATGTTTTGTAGATTATTTAGCAAGGCAGCATGTGGTTGTGAGAATCAAAGGTATTTGGAAGCAAGAGTGCAGGAAATCTTGGCTTCCGTATTTTCTAGTTATTTGGAAGTTATTTACTCAAAATACATAGGACAAAACTACATCTATGAGGTAATGGTAACAGTAACAACTATAATAATAACTAACAACTTCTGAGACTTTCTATGCACCTAATTCTAAGCTGTGCATGCTAAGTCATGCTAAATCACTTCAGTTGTGTCTGACTCTGTTCGACCCTATGGACTACAGCCTGCCAGTCTCTGTTCATGGGATTCTCCAGGCAAGAATACTGGAGTGGGTTGCCATGCCCTTCTCCAGGGGATCTTCCTGACCCAGAGATCGAATCTCCATCTCTTACATCTAACTACATTGGCAGGTAGGTTCTTTACCACTAGCACCAAAATCACCTGGACAGTTTTTAAGTTACTAGAGATGCATGGACCTGATCCTATGTACCTCATCCTAAGCTTCCCTGGTAGCTCAGTTGGTAAAGAGTCTGCTTGCAATGTGGGTGACCTGGGTTTGATTCCTGGGTTGGGAAGATCCCCTGGAGAAGGAAATTGCAACCCACTCAAGAATTCTTGCTTGGAGAATTCCATGGACAGAGGAGACTTGTAGGCTACAGTCCATGGGGTCACAAAGAGTTGGACACAATTGGGTGACTAACTTTCACTTCCACTTTTTATCTTAAGCTGATATCTGATGTATTAACTCACTTGTTTTGAGGATAATGAATTTTTTCAGACAATTTATTACCTCTTTAGGGTGAGGCAAGTGGTATCAAGAATAAGCAACTTAAAATTACATAGCTAGTTTGTAGTAGAGTTAGAATTTGAACCAAGTCCATTGATTCAAGAGAATAAGGTCTTGGACTTTCCAGATAGATATATCTGAGACTGAAACCTAGTTCCTCACTGGTTTTGTGAACTTGGGCAAGATAATTACTCATTTTTGATACTATTTTAAAAATCAATCAGAGATTGAGATGATAATACCATTTTAACAAAGTTGTTATAAGAATCTGTGAGATTATATAAGTAATCAACTGGCACATTACATCTAGATAAGAATAAGAATTCGATATTTATTTAACTTCCCCCCTTATCTGCAACAAAACTAGATCTTTCAGTTTTTTACAGCTTCCTTCCTTCTCTCTTTCCTTCATTTTTTCCCCAATCCTTCCTTTCATTACTTCTCCATTATTTATTTTTCTATATTAAAAGATTTAACCCAGGCTTCTTGTTTTAGTAATAGGATGCTCTAAATTGAAGCTTTGTAAATGGTGACCTGTAGCACGAGCTCTCAAGTTAGTCTTGTGTGAGGCTTGGAGCTCTGCCCATCATGACTAAGGGGCTCATGGTGCTATGGAGGAATACAAGAACTCCACTTCAGGTATAAGCCAAGGAGTGGTGCAGTGTTGCTGAGGGTGTAGTAAGGAGCCTGCATGCAGTCCCAGATAGTGGCTTTAATCTTTTTCTTCCCATATATCCAATACTTTTGCCCAATCAAGAGTAAATTTTTCACTTAATGGTGTCCAAGCTGTCCCAAGGACTATTCTAAATAGGCCTGAATATTCTACAAATTAGAGAGTCATAATTATTTTAAAACATTTAATTACCTTTTTATTGCTTAGTAGCTAAGTCGTGCCCAACTTATTGCGTGGGCTGCTGCCCACCAAGCTCCTCTGTCCATGGAATTCTCCAGGCAAGAATACTGGAGTGGGTTGCCAGTCCCTTCTCCAGGAGATCCTCCCAAGCCAGGGATGGAATTCAAGTCTCCTGCATTGCAGGCAGATTCTTTATCACTCAGCCACCAAGAAAGCCTTAAATCAGTATAATATTGAAAGTTTGATTAGATTTTAATATCATTTGATTTTTATAAGAAATTTCAATATTGCAATTATAAGTGAAAAAAGGAAAACTATTAGATACTCTAATATAATTTCACATGGTTTATATATTTGAACAGTTTAAAAATTTTTATCACTTTATTGTGGAAACAGTTTCTTATTAATGTTTATTAAGACTGCATTGATCATTGAAAAGTCTTGATCAGGAATTTCATATATTCATTTCAGAAATCAAAACCTCATACAAAAATAGAAAGTTCAATGGACAAAAGCTAAAGTATTTCAATAAGAAAGCTGTGGTACATATACACAATGGAATATTACTCAGCCATTAAAAAGAATACATTTGAATCAGTTCTAATGAGGTAGATGAAACTGGAGCGGATTATACAGAGTGAAGTAAGCCAGAAGGAAAAATGCCAATATAGTATACTAACACATATATAAGGAATTTAGAAAGATGGTAACAATAACCCTTTATGCGAGACAGCAAAAGAGACACAGATGTATAGAACAGTCTTTTGGACTCTGTGGGAGAGGGAGGGGGGGATGATTTGGGAGAATGGCATTGAAACATGTATAATATCATATAAGAAATGAATCGCCAGTCCAGGTTCGATGCAGGATACAGGAAGCTTGGGGCTGGTGCATTGGGATGACCCAGAGGGATGGTATGGGGAGGGAAGTGGGAGGGGGGTTCAGGATTAGGAACACATGTACATCCATGGTGGATTCATGTTGATGTATGGCAAAAGCAATACAATATTGTAAAGTAAAAATAAAATAAAATAAAAAATAGAGTGACTAAACAATGAAGTCCTACTGTACATCACAGGGAACCATATCTAATCTCCTGAGATAAACCATAACGGGAAAAGAATATATATGTATATAACTGAGTCAATTTGTACAGCAGAAATTAGCATGACATTGTAAATCAACTATACTTCAGTTAAATAAATAAATGAAATATCCATGTCCTAACCCCTAAAAAAAAAAAAAAAATTAGCATTTGATATCCTTTGTGTAGTTTTTTTGTTTTATTTTAAAATTTTGTGTTAATTTTTTTAAATCAAGCTTCATATGGTCATCCTCTAAACATTCCCAGGTATTACAACATTCTGCATCGGTATCATCTTCCCTATATGTTTAAGTGTTATTTTCTCTGTGTGCCTGAAACTGAAAGCAGTTGGAGAATACAGCTCTGGATAACCTTCCACAAACTGCCAGAAACTACAGGATATTTAAGAACATTATTTACATGAAGAGCTCCTAATAAATAAAAAGAAATCCACAGATGCTAGAAAAATAGATGTATAGAAGGCAGATTATTGGTCTTGGTATCTAAGAACTTAGATTTTTTAAAATCTATGCAATGATAATAAATGAGGCTGTGAATCTGTTTGAGGAAGACTATCTGACATGAGTGAAAGTGAAAGTGAAGTCACTCAGTTGTGTCTGACTCTTTGCGACCCCATGGACTGAAGCCTGCCAAACTCCTCCATCCATGGGATTTTCCAGGCAAGAATACTGGAGTGGGTCGCCACTGGTCTCCCGCAAAGCAGGCAGACTCTTTACTGTCTGAGCCAGCAGGGAAGCCTTCCTGAGATGGGAAGCATCTGACATGAGATGCTTTCACAAATATAGGATTCTCAAAATGATATAGTATTAGTGGAATTGTGGTCTAGAAAGAAATCATTCGCTAACAATGGGAGATGACAAAGATACATGTGTATCTATTCCTAGATCTGGGGGTAGAAAATAATTTTAAAACATGGGCCAGAACACTTTTAGGTTTCAGTTTGAATTTACACCACCTGCTTAAGAACTGGGGCTTCCCCAGTGACTGGATTCAGTGGTAAAATATCCACCTGCCAAGCAGGAGATGCAGGAGTAGCAAGTTTGATCCCTGAATCAGGAAGATCCCCTGGAGAAGGAAATGGCAACCCACTCCAGTAGTCTTACCTGAAAAATCCCATGGACAGGGGAACCTGAAGGCTACAGTCCAGTGGTGTTGCAAAGAGTCCAGCACAACTGAGCATGTATGCACGCTTAAGAATCCAGGCCAAGCATTTACAATAAATTTCGTTACAGGGCTTCCCTGATATCTCAGTTGGTAAAGAATCCACCTGCAATGCAGGAGACCCTGGTTGGATTCCTGGGTCGGGAAGATCTGCTGGAGAAGGGAAAGGCTATCCATGTCAATATTCTGGCCTGGAGAATTCCATGGACTGTATAGTTCATGGGGTTGCAAAGAGTCAGACAGGACTGAGCAACTTTCACTTTCACTTCATTACAGGAAGATATCCCTGGAGCACCTGGTTCAAGCAATAAAAAAATACTTTTAATTTGAATGCACACATTTCAGCCTAGGCACACAGAATTTCCATAATGAAGCCCTAAAGAGGTCAAACTTTCACATACATTTATAAAACATAAAAAAATCCACACTAAAAGTGAGAACCAGTCAGAGAAATAGACAACTGACTTAGAAAACAAAGAATATTAATCATAAAACTATCTGGTGAACTATAGAGAAAGTACTTTTAAGTGATTAAAAAAATAAAAGCATGTTCAAATACACGAGAACAGAACAAAACACAGTGTTTTTTTTTTTAATGCCAGAAATAGTTTAGAAAAATTATAAAGTATTTTTAGAAATTATAAGAGATAAAAAATTCAGTAGCCTGGTTAAGGGGCAGAATGGATAAAATTTTCAAAATTCAACAGCGAGATTTAACAAGATAGAAAATATGAAAAGAGACACAGAAGAAATAAACAAAAATATGTATCTGATAAGAGTTCTAAAAAGAGAGACAAGAGAAACTGGGAGAGGCAAAATCCACAGAGAAAAGACTGAATATATTCGAGAAGTGATGAAAGACAGGAATATTCAGATTTAGGAATCACAAGTCCATCCAAAGTAAGATTTTTAAAAATCTAGATATAGACTCATCATAGTGAAACTATTGAATACAAAACACCAAAAATGAAGAGCATGTTTTCAAAACTAATAAAAGAAAATAAAAACTACGTACAAAGGAACAGAAGTTAAACTTAAGCAAATTTAATACCAGCAACATGAGAAACCAGAAAATAATGGAATAACATCACCCAAGAAAAAGGGTATAATAAATTTTCATACAAAGCCTAAGAAGTTTAGCAATTTCAGATTTCAGTGAAGGAGCTACTAAAAGATGAATTTCAGAAGAAGAAATTGACCACAAAAGGTAATGATGGCAAGAAGCAACAATGGGCAGAGAAACAAGTAAATATAAATAATAACTGACTAAAACTATAACAATATTAATTTTTAGAGCTGTTAAAAATTTTGCCCAAAACACGGGTTAGTAAAGCAGATGGTGGTGACATGGAGAGAGGCAAAATCAGAGTTAAAGCATTATAAGGTCTTTCTATGATTCCAAAGGAGTATAGGGAAGCCAATTAACTTAATGAAAGTGAAAGTGTCAGTCACTCAGTCCCGTGTCTGAGTCTCTGAGACCCCATGGACTGTAGCACATCAGGCTTCTCTGTCCATGGAATTTTCCAGACAAGAATACTGGAATGGGTAGTCTTTACCTTCTCCAAGGGATCTTCCTGATCCAGGGATTAAACAGAGGTCTTCAGCATTGCAGGCAGATTTTTTATGGTCTGAACCACCAGGGAAACCCTAATTAACTTAATTGCCATAAACAAGAATGTGACAATCAAGAATAGTCACTATAATAATAGAAACAGGATTAGTAAATTCCAAATGAGTAAAAAAAGAGAGAGAGAGAGAGAATAAAGAAAGGATGACAAATATAATAGAAGATATTATAGGGAATAAAAAGAAAAGAGAAACATTATTGAAAACTCAAAATGACAGTAAAAATAATTCTAAACATATATAATCATAGATATTGAAAACTGACAAATTTATTTGTTAAAAAACTGATTAGAAAAATCTACACTTATCATCTTTCCCAGAGACAAGCATAAGAAATAATGGCACAATATTTTGAAATTGAAAACCTAGAAAAAGATATAAAAGATATAACATGAAAACACTAAAGAAAAGTTGTTTGAGTTATGGCAGTATCAGATATTGATTTTTCCTCAAAACATATTGAGGAAAAATGTAAAATTAAGGATATAATCACCATATAAAAGCAAATATTCTACATGAAGATCAACTTTAAATTTGTATGCACCTAATAAGAGTATACACGACTGAGCGACTGAACTGAACTGAATAAGAGCATAAAATATATAAAGCAAAAAATTGACAACACCACAAGTAAAAACTGACTGGGCCACAATGATTAATCTCAGTAATTGATACTGTAAACAACCAAAAATCCTGAAGGCTATAGAAAACCAAAAACTTCCAATTTGATAAGCTCCAGCTTCCCTGGCGGCTCAGATGGTAAAGAATCTGCCTGAAATGTGGAAGAATAGGGTTAAATTCCTGGGTCAGGAAGATCCCCATGGAGAAGGAAATGGCAACCCACTCCAGTATTCTTGCCTGGAAAATTTCATGGACAGAGGAGCCTGGCTGGCTACAGTCTAAGGAGTTGCAAAGAGCTGGGCACGACTGAGCAACTAATATTGAAAGATCACTTATTAAAATCTATAAAACTTTCCACATACACAATTAGGGAATAAAGTTTTTTTTCAAGTAATAAGAGATATTTGTAAAAGATTAAGTATGTACATATTGTCACAAAACAAATCTCAACAAATATCAAAGAATTCATATTCTTCTAATCACAACTTCCCACTATCCAGTCATAAAATCATAAATCTGGTACAAAAAAAGTTGACCCAAAACTCTCAAACATTTTGAAATTTTTATATACTCTTCTTAATTTTTTATGGATCAAAGAAGAAATAATGAGGGAAAGTACAAAGTATTTAAAATTGGATGATTGATTCAGCACTATATAGCAGAGCAGTGTCACACAGAAAAAACATATATACAGAGAAATTAAATTTTAGCCCTATGTGTCTATACTAGAAAGGAAGATAGAAAAAGAGAGTGCCAAGTACTTAACTTAAAAAGTTAAGAAACAAACAGAAAATAATTCATACCAAAGAATCTCAGAAATGGAAAACACTGGAAGTACTTGGGATGCAAGTCTGAGCTTGGTTCATAGTCCTTGTAAAGAAAAATTAAGTCCCAAATTCCTTCCCTCACATCAACACCCAAGTGACTCTTCATCCATCATGACAGGAAACTAGAGGCTTATTCTCTGGAGAGGTGGAAGGGATTCCAGATTCAAATTCCAGAATACTGACAGTCAAGCTTATCTCTATAGACAGTAGTTTAAAATATATATATATTCTGTGGGAAAATCAACTCAATCAAAGATAAAGGATATACAAATATTAGCATGGGAGACTTCCCCAAGGAAATAGATCAACATAGTCCAAACATGTATTTAGAACCTCTACTTCAAAGTTTAACGGCAATCTTTTACTGATGAAACACATCAATAAAGAGACCAGAGCAGCCAAGTGAAGGTATGATGGGGGTTGGGGAGGGGGTGACAGAAACGATTTGCAAAAGGTGCATTAAATACCAGTTTAACAGAAAAAGAAGAAATAATTATTAGCAAAAGGCCAGAGGCAGGTGGAATTGTTGCAGAACAGGAAAATTTAATCATATACAAGACTCATCTGAATTAACAGTTGGAAGTGAAAGCTCAGTTGTGTCTGACTCTTTGCAACCCCATGTACTAGAGACTGCCCTGCTCCTCTGTCCATGGGGTTTTCTAGGCAAAAGTACTGGACTGGGTTGCCATTTCCTTCTCCAGAGGATCTTCCTGACCCAGGGATTGAACCCAGGTCTCCTGCATTGTAGGCAGACGCTTTACCATCTGAGCCACCATGGAAGTCCTAGTTAGCTACTGACAATAAAAGATTGAATATTATTTTAACCAAAAGATGACATAAATATGTGGAGGAGGAGAAGTGCTTAAATTTTGTAGCAGAACTGTTAAAGGATGAAAACACCAACTCATAATACAAAGTAGGTAAACACTACTGAAAACTAAAATGACTAGAGAATAGATGTATAAAAGTTTTATTTAGAAATACAGAAGTAATACCAGAAGAAACAACGATACACCACATTAACAAATTGAAAGATAAAAACCATATGATTATCTCAATAGATGCAGAGAAAGCCTTTGACAAAATTCAACATCCATTTATGATAAAAAACCCTCCAGAAAGCAGGCATAGAAGGAACATACCTCAATATTATAAAAGCCATATATGATAAACCCACAGCAAACATTATCCTCAATGGTGAAAAATTGAAAGCATTTCCCCTGAAGTCAGGAACAAGACAAGGGTGCCCACTCTCACCACTACTATTCAACATAGTTTTGGATGTTTTAGCCACAGCAATCAGAGAAAAAAAAGAAATAAAAGAAATCCAGATTGGAAAAGAAGAAGTAAAACTCTCATTGTTTGCAGATGACATGATCCTCTACATAGAAAACACTAAAGACTCCACCAGAAAATTACTAGAGCTAATCAGCAAATATAGTAAAGTTGCAGGATATAAAATTAACACACAGAAATCCCTTGCATTCCTATACACTAACAATGAGAAAACAGAAAGAGAAATTAAGGAAAAATTCCATTCACCATTGCAAAGAAAAGAATAATATACTTAGGAATAAACCTACCTAAAGAAACAAAAGATCTATATATAGAAAACTATAAAACACTGATGAAAGAAATCAAAGATGACACAAATAGATGGAGAAATATAACATGTTCATGGATCAGAAGAATCAATATAGTGAAAATGAGTATACTACCCAAAGCAATCTACAGATTCAATGAAATCCCTATGAAGCTACCAATGGTATTTTTCAGAGCACTAGAACAAATAATTTCACAATTTGTATGGAAATACAAAAAAACCTTGAATAGCCAAAGCAATCTTGAGAAAGAAGAATGGAACTGGAGGAATCAACCTGCCTGACTTCAGTCTCTACTACAAAGCCACAATCATCAAGACAGTATGGTACTGGCACAAAGACAGAAACATAGATCAATGGAACAAAATAGAAAGCCCAGAGATAAATCCACGTACCTCTGGACACCTTATCTTTGACAAGGGAGGCAAGAATATACAATGGAGAAAAGACAATCTCTTTAACAAGTGGTTATGGGGAAACTGGTCAACCATTTGTAAAAGAATAAAACTAGAACATTTTCTAACACCATACACAAAAATAAACTCAAAATGGATCAAAGATCTAAACGTAAGACCAGAAACTATAAAACTCTTAGAGGAGAACATAGGCAAAACACTCTCTGATGTAAATCATAGCAGAATTCTCTATGACCCACCTCTCAGAGTAATGGAAATAAAAGAAAAATAAACAAATGGGACCTAATTAAACTTAAAAGCTTTTGCACAATGAAGGAAACTATAAGCAAGGTGAAAGGACAGCCTTCAGAATGGGAGAAAATAATAGCAAATGAAACAATTGACAAAGAATTAGTCTCAAAAATGTACAAGCAACTCCTGCAGCTCAGTTCCAGAAAAATAAGTGACCCAATCAAAAAAATAGGCCAAAGAACTAAACAGACATTTCTCCAAAGAAGACATACAGATGGCTAACAAACACCTGAAAAGATATTCAACATCACTTATTATCAGAGAAATGCAAATCAAAACCACAGTGAGGTACCATCTCACACTGGTCAGAATGGCTGCTATAAAAAAGCCTACAAACAATAAATGCTGGAGAGGCTATGGAGAAAAAGGAACCCTCTTACACTATTGGTGGGAATGCAAACGAGTACAGACACTATGGTGAACAATGTGGAGATTCCTTAAAAAACTGGAAATAGAACTGTCATATGACCCAACAATCCCACTGCTGGGCATACACACCGAGGAAACGAGAATTGAAAGAGACACGTGTACCCCAATGTTCAATGCAGGACTGTTTACAATAGCCAGGACATGGAAGCAACCTAGATGTCCATCGGCAGATGAATGGATAAGAAAGTTGTGCTATATATACACAATATTATATTACTCAGCTGTTAAAAAGAATGCATTTGAATCGGTTCAAATGAGGTGGATGAAACTGTAGCCTATTATACACAGCTAAGTAAGTCAGAAAGAAAAACATCAATACAGTATATTAATACATATGTCAGGAAGCAACAGTTAGAACTGGACATGGAACAACAGACTGGTTCCAAATAGGAAAAGGAGTACGTCAAGGCTGTATATTGTCACCCTGTTTATTTAACTTATATGCAGAGTACATCATGAGAAATGCTGGACTGGAAGAAACACAAGCTGGAATCAAGATTTCTGGGAGAAATATCAATAACCTCAGATATGCAGATGACACTACCCTTATGGCAGAAAGTGAAGAAGAACTCAAAAGCCTCTTGATGAAAGTGAAAGTGGAGAGTGAAAAAGTTGGCTTAAAGCTCAACATTCAGAAAATGAAGATCATGGTATCCAGTCCCACCACTTCATGGGAAATAGATGGGGAAACAGTGGAAACAGTGTCAGACTTTATTTTTCTGGGCTCCAAAATCACTGCAGATGGTGACTGCAGCCATGAAATTAAAAGACGCTTACTCCTTAGAAGGAAAGTTATGACCAACCTAGATAGCATATTCAAAAGCAGAGACATTACTTTGCCAACAAAGGTCCGTCTAGTCAAGGCTATGGTTTTTCCTGTGGTCACGTATGGATGTGAGAGTTGGACTGTGAAGAAGGCTGAGGGCCAAAGAATTGATGCTTTTGAACTGTGGTGTTGGAGAAGATTCTTGAGAGTCCCTTGGACTGCAAGGAGATCCAACCAGTCCATTCTGAAGGAGATCAGCCCTGGGATTTCTTTGGAAGGAATGATGCTAAAGCTGAAACTCCAGTACTTTGGCCACCTCATGCGAAGAGTTGACTCATTGGAAAAGACTCTGATGCTGGGAAGGATTGGGGGCAGGAGGAGAAGGGGACGACAGAGGATGAGATGGCTGGATGGCATCACTGACTCGATGGACATGAGTCTCAGTGAACTCCGAGAGTTGGTGATGGACAGGGATGCCTGGCGTGCTGCGATTCATGGGGTCGCAAAGAGTTGGACACGACTGAGCAACTGATCTGATCTGATCTGATGGAATTTAGAAAGATGGTAACGACGACCCTGTATGAGAGAGAGCAAAAGAGACACAAATGTAAAGAATAGACTTTTGAACTCTGTGGGAGAAGGCGAGGGTGGGATGATTAGAGAGAATAGCATTGAAACATGTATATTACCATATGTGAAATAGATCGCCAGTCCAGGTTCAATGCATAAGACAGTGTGCTCAGGGCCTATGCACTGGGATGACCCTGAGGGATGGGATGGGGAGGGAGGTGAGAGGGAGGGTCAGGATGGGGAACACATGTATGTGCACACCCATGGCTGATTCATGTGAATGTATGGCAAAAACCACCACAATATTCTAAAGTAATTAGCTTCCAATTAAAAAAATTAAAAAAATTTTTAATTAGCAAAAAAAAAAAGAAACAATGATAAGAAATATGACCACCTCAAGACTAGGAGAGCAAGAACCAAATTCTGCCTGCTACCTGTTTTTGGGGAAAAAAACCCCAAAAAACAAAAAACAAACTACCCATGTTTATTCACTGTGAATGTGAGTGTGTGTGTGTGCGTGTATGCTCAGTTGTGTCCAATCCTTTGTCACACCATGGACTTTGGTCCACAAGGCTCTCTGGAATTTTCCAGGCAAGAATACTGGAGTGGGTTGTCATTGTCTACTCTAGGGGATCTTCCCGACCTAGGGATTGAACCTGTGTCTCTTGTGTCTCTTGCATTGATAGGTAGATTATTTACCACTGTGTCACCTGAGGTGTTGTCTGGTTGCTTTTGCCACATAATGGCACACAGAATAAGCAAAGACATTAAGTAGTTGTGACAGAGACCTCTTGGCCCATAAAGCCTAAATTATTTACTACTTTGTTATTTACAGAATTTTGCTGATTCTTGCTTGAGCAAGCAGGAATCAAAACCTGTGGCAAAAGTAAAGGAATATTTTCTTTTTGGCCTTTTCTGTAGAATTTCACTTTTTAAATTACATACATGTATTTTATTTTCATAAATATTAAAGTAAAATTTTAAAAAGAAATAAAGCTATTCAATTAATTTTTATGAGGCTATTATAAACTTGAAGCAAAATACAGGTAAGGACAACTGGAAAATGAAAAGTTATAGCTGTATGTCAGTTATAAATACTGAGTGAAAAATTCTAAATAAAATATGAATTCAAATCAAGCAGTAAATTTATACACATACACACACACACACACACATATTACCGCAATACAAAGTAAAATGAACCCTAGGAATGGAAGAATGATTACATATTAAAAAGAGATATAATAATGTAACATCATGTTAATAAATTGAGACATATTAAATTATCAATGAATAGAATAAAAATATCTAATAAAATTCAACATTCATTCAAAAAAGTTTTAAAAAATCTTTGAAAACTCTAAATAAAAGACAATTTCCTTTATCTTACACAGGGTTATCTATTAATTTATAGCAATCCTACTAAATGGTGAAATACGAGAAATACTCCTTTTAAAGTCAGGAAACAGAAAGGATGCTGTTACTGTTGCTTCTATTCAACATGATCTTGAAAGTTCTAGTGCAATAAAATTAGAAAAAGTAGTAAAAAATGAGAATTAAAAAGGAAACATTATTCATGCTGCTGCTAAGTTGCTTCAGTCGTGTCCGACTCTGTGCGACCCCATAGATCGGCAGCCCACCAGGCTCCCCCGTCCCTGGGATTCTCCAGGCAAGAACACTGGAGTGGGTTGCCATTTCCTTCTCCAATGCGTGAAAGTGAAAAGTGAAAGTGAAGTCACTCAGTCGTGTCCGACTCTAAGCGACCCCATGGACTGCAGCCTACCAGGCTCCTCTGCCCAGGGGATTTATAGATGACATTATTACCTATATATATATTAATAAAATAAAAGAGAAGCTAAAGGAAACCTTTAGGATAAACAGAGATTCTAAGGTTAGGATTCAAGAACAACATACAAATTTCAACAAAGAACCTATAAAACAATGTATTGATAATCAAGAAAAATATAGAAAAGTACAATTTATTCATATCAGGAATATAAAAGGAAACAGCTACAAACGCTAAAAAGACAACAATGAATATTATAATAAAAAGAAATTTTCCAAAGAACTTGAACAATTAGAGGGCAAATTCCTACAAAATGATATTTGAAAAAATATATTCAAAAAAACCCAAAACACTAATTCATAAAGATGCATACACTCCAATGTTCATAGCAGCATTATTTACAATTGCCAAGGCATGGAAGCCACCTAGCTGTTCATCAACAGATGAATGGATAAAGAAGACATGATATATTTATATATACACACATACACACATGTACAATGGAGTACTACTCAGCCATAAGGAGTGAAATGTTGCCTTTTGCAGTAACATGGATAGACCTGAAGGCATTATGCTAAGTGAAATAACTCAGACAAAGAAAAATACTATATAATATCACTTATATGTGGAATCTAAAAAATACAGCAAATTAGTGAATACTAAAAGAATCAGACTCATGGATAAACAGCAGTGGTGCCCAACCTTTTTAGTACCAGGGACGGTATATGTGGAAGACAATTTCTCCATGAACCACGTTGGGCGGAACTTGGAGATGGTTTCAGGATGATTCAAGTGCATTCATTTATTATGTACTTTATTTCTATTATTACATTGCAATAATGCAGTAATGCGAAAAAGGGGGAATGGCTATAAATAACAGATGAAGCTTCATTCACTTGCTTGCCAATCACCTCCTGCTGTGCAGCCTGGGTTCCTAACAGGCCACTGATCAATACTAGTTCATGACCTGGGGTTGGGGATCTCTGATACAGAGAACAAACTAGAGGTTTCTTACCAGTGGGAGTGGGGGAGGAACAATTTGGGGGTGGGAGAGTGAGAAAGGAGGTATAAAGTACTGGGTATAAGATAGGCTATAAGAATGCCTTATACAACACAGAGAATATAGCCAATATTTTATAATAACTATGAGGGTGGGAAGATTTTGGAGAATGGCATTGAAACATGTAAAATATCATGTATGAAACGAGATGCCAGTCCAGGTTCAATGCACGATACTGGATGCTTGGGGCTGGTGCACTGGTACGACCCAGAGGGATGGTATGGGGAGGGAGGAGGGAGGAGGGTTCAGGATGGGGAACACATGTATACCTGTGGCGGATTCATTTTGATATTTGGCAAAACTAATACAATTATGTAAAGTTTAAAAATAAAATAAAATTAATTAAAAAAATTTTTTTTTAAATTGTATAAATTTAAAAAAAATCTATAGAAATTCAAATGGTAAAAAATAGCAAAGGCAGCCTTATCAGATAAGAAGATTTACTATAAAGTTCAGTTCAGTTCAGTTCAGTTCAGTCGTTCAGTCGTGTCCTACTGTTTGCGACCCCATGAATTGCAGCATGTCAGGCCTCCCTTCCATCATCATCTCCTGGAGTTGACTCAAACTCACGTCCATCGAGTTGGTGATGCCATCCAGCCATCTCATCCTCTGTCGTCCCCTTCTCTTCCTGCCCCCAATCCCTCCCAGCATCAGAGTCTTTTCCAATGAGTCAACTCTTCGCAT
This sequence comes from Bos taurus, assembly GCF_002263795.3. Classification (NCBI taxonomy): domain Eukaryota; kingdom Metazoa; phylum Chordata; class Mammalia; order Artiodactyla; family Bovidae; genus Bos; species Bos taurus. Next base: position 96,918,358 of record NC_037330.1, on the reverse strand, counting down.
GACATGGCCAAAGTACTGGAGTTTCAGCTTTAACATCATTCCTTCCAAAGAACACCCAGGACTGATCTCCTTTAGAATGGACTGGTTGGATCTTCTGGCAGTCCAAGGGACTCTCAAGAGTCTTCTCCAACACCACAGTTCAAAAGCATCAATTCTTCGGTGCTCAGCTTTCTTCACAGTCCAACTCACATCCATACATGACCACTGAAAAAAATCATAGCCTTGACTAGACGGACCTTTGTTGGCAAAGTAATGTCTCTGCTTTTAAATATGCTATCTAGGTTGGTCATAGCTTTCCTTTCAAGGAGCAAGCATTTTTTAATTTCATGGCTGCAAGCACCATCTTCAGTGATTTTGGAGCCCAGAAAAATAATGTCAGCCACTGTTTCCACTGTTTCCCCATCTATTTCCCATGAAGTGATGGGACTGGATGCCATGATCTTAGTTTTCTGAATGTTGAGCTTTAAGCCAACTTTTTCACTTTCCTCTTTCACTTTCATCAAGAGGCTTTTTAGTTCCTCTTCACTTTCTGCCATAAGGGTGGTGTCATCTGCATATCTGAGGTTATTGATATTTCTCCCGGCAATCTTGATTCCAGCTTGTGCTTCTTCCAGCCCAGCGTTTCTCATGATGTACTCTGCATAGAAGTTAAATAAGCAGGGTGACAATAGATACCCTTGACGTACTCCTTTTCCTATTTGGAACCAGTCTGTTGTTGCATGTCCAGTTCTAACTGTTGCTTCCTGACCTGCATATAGGTTTCTCAAGAAGCAGGTCAGGTGGTCTGTATTCCCATCTCTTTCAGAATTTCCCACAGTTTATTGTGATCCACACAGTCAAAGGCTTTGGTATAGTCAATAAAGCAGAAATAGATGTTTTTCTGGAACTCTCTTGCTTTTTCGATGATCCAGGGGATGTTGGCAATTTGGTCTCTGGTTCCTCTGCCTTTTCTACAACCAGCTTGAACATCTGGAAGTTCATGGTTCACGTATTGCTGAAGCCTGGCTTGGAGAATTTTGAGCATTACTTTACCAGCGTGTTAATCCATTTGAAATTTATTTTTGTATTTGGTATGAGATAGAGAGCCCACTTTATATTTTTTCCATATGGATGATCCATTGACCCAATACCATTCATTGATTATTCAACTTTTCAATCTCATCATAACTTTATCGGAGAAGGCAATGGCACCCCACTCCAGTACTCTTGCCTAGAAAATCCCATGGACGGAGGAGCCTGGTAGGCTGCAGTCCATGGGGTCGCTAAGAGTCGGACACGACTGAGCGACTTCATTGTCATTTTTCTCTTTCATGCACTGGAGAAGTAAATGGCAACCCACTCCAGTGTTCTTGCCTGGAGAATCCCAGGGACAGTGGAGCCTAGTGGGCTGCCGTCTATGGGGTCACACAGAGTCAGACACGACTGAAGCGACTTAACATAACATAACATAACTTTATAGTCTTTGTGGAGATTAAAACAAAGTACTTTACAGTCTTTATGGACATTAAAACAAAGTGACTTAACATTGCTACAGTTCAAAAGAGAAAAGACTACATGGATCAAAGCAGAGGACTTAAGAACAGATTCAGTATACATCAGAGATGACATTGTAGATGAGACTGAAAAGTTGAATAATCAATGACTGGTATTGGATCAATGGATCATCCATACAGAAAAAATATAAAGTGGGCTCTCTATCTCATACCAAGTACAAAAATAAATTTCAAATGGATTAAGGAAAAAATGTATAAGGTGAAACACAGTATATTATTTTACAGACTAAGGATATGTTAGGACGTTTTAGACAAAACACCAGAAGCATAAGCCCTGAAGGAAAGGATACATATATTTGACTGCTTTACAAAAAAAATTTATTATATGAAAATATACCATAAATAAAGGAAAAAAAAAACCAGTGGTTGAAGAAGTCATGTGTGTAATGCTTATCATTGAAAAGAATTAATACACAAACCTATAAAGATCCCTTAGAAGTGAAAATTTAAAAGATCAACTATCCAATAGAAAATAGATGAAGGATATAATCAGACATGGCTGCTTGCATGCCTTGGCAATTGTAAATAATGCTGCTATGAGCATTTCATCTGTAGGCCAGATGAAACAAATGGCCTACAGATATATGAAGGCATGATCAGCCTACTAGTAACTGAGAAAAAATTAGTTAACAAAACAAGAAAATACATTTCTTACCCTCATACTGGCAAAAAAATAGGAAATCTGAAAATATCAAGTGTTGGAAATTTTGTAAGAAACAGTGACTTCTTTTTTAATACCACTGTTGAGGCATGCAAAATATAATAGACTCTTTAGAGGGTAACTTGACAATAAAGATAAAGATGTTTATAATCTATGATCTAGCAATTCCACTTCTATGAGATTTCCTAAGACAATTTGTGTATATTACACAAGGAAATACAGACAATAATGTTCATTGTATTAATAGTACTATTCCTTTCTAATAGTAAAACAAACTAAAAACTAAAACTAGTTAACTCAGAATGAGAATGAATAAATTATGATTCACAAGCTGAAATCAAGATTGCAGGGAAAAATACCAAAAACCTCAGATATGTAGATGGTACTACTCTAACGGCAGAGGGTGAAGAGAGACTAAAGAGTCTTTGATGAGGGTTAAAGAGAAGAGTGAAAAGCTGGCTTAAAACTCAACATTCAAAAAACTAAGATTATGGCATCTGGTCCCATCACTTCATGGGAAATAGATGGAGAAACAGTGGAAACTGGATTTCCTTGGGCTCCAAAATCACTGTGGATGGTGACCGCAGCCATGAAATTAAAAGATGCTTGTTCCTTGGAAGAAAAGCTATGAAAAACCTAGACAGTATATTAAAAAAACAGAGACATCATTTTCCTGAGAAAGGTCTGTATAGTCAAAGCAATGGTTTATCCAGTAGTCATGTAAGAGTAGTCATGTAAGTAGTCATGTGAGAGTTGAACCATAAAGAAGGCTAAGTGACAAAGAACTGATTCTTTTGAACTGTGGTGCTAGAGAAGATTCTTGAGAGTCCCTTGGATTGCGAGGAGATCAAACCAGTCAATCCTAAAGGAAATCAACCCTGAATATTCACTGGAAAGACTGATGCTGAATCTGAAGCTCCAACACTTTGGCCACCTGATGTGAAGAACTGACTCACTGGAAAAGACCCTGATGCTTGGAAAGATTGAGGGCAAGAGGAGAAGGGGTGATAGAGGATGAGATAGTTGGATGGCACCACGGACTCAATGGACATAAGTTTGAGCAACCTCAGGGAGATAGTGAAGGACAGGAAAGTCTGGTGTGCTACTGTCCATGGGCTCACAAACAGTTGGACATGACTTAGCAACTGAACAATGACAACAACAAATTATGGTTCATCAATTACTACAATGGAATAATATTTATCATCAACAATGAACGAACTAGAGCTACATTTATGAACATGGATGGACACCAAGAACTATGTTTAGTGAAAAAGATAAGCACTATAGAAGGCAAACATATAGCATAATTTAATATAATACATGTACAACAGAAGTACAAAATCAGAGGTGGGAATTATACTCATTAATTTCAGGACTGTGGCTACTTCTGGGAGAAAGTAAAGTAAGATGGAAAGCTGTAGCCATAATGTTTTATTTATTAAAATCAGCAAAAGAAATAAGAATCTAAAGGATGGCTAAATATTAACATATGCTTCAATCTTACTGGTGGATCCTTGAGTGTTTTTATATTATCTAACATGTGTTGTTCAGCAATATTTAGCGGGGGATAGCTTTTGTTCTTGGAGAAGGAAATGGCAACCCACTCCAGTACTCTTGCCTGGAAAATCCCATGGACGGAGGAACCTGGTGGGCTGCAGTCCACGGGGTCGCTAAGAGTCAGATACGACTGAGCGACTTCACTTTCACTTTTCACTTTCACGCATTGGAGAAGGAAATGGCAACCCACTCCAGTGTTCTTGCCTGGAGAATCCCAGGGACGGGGGAGCCTGGTGGGCTGCCATCTATGGGGTTGCATAGAGTTGGACACGACTGAAGCGACTTAGCAGTAGTAGCAGTAACATATATTTAAATTTTTCCTAATTTAAATTTCAGAAGTTTAAATACTTTCATTTCATTAGGCATTTCAGTGTAAAATATGAAGCAGCAGCATATCTTATTTTTTTCCAACATCTTATTGAGTCATCTCTTTCTCTTCTAATTTCAGATGTCACTTTTTCCATAAAATAAAATTTTAAATGCTCGGGTTTATTTCTGGACTTTCATTTCTACTTCACTGATTTGTGTGTTTATTTTAGTGACAGGCAGCCATTGTTCTAACAATTGTGGTTTTATGATGTATCTCAGTTTACATTGTGCAAATCTCTAGTTAGTGTTTCCTTTTACCTTTTTATATAGCATCACATTCAGTGATTTTTAAAAAATCTTTTATTAGTTATCTTCTTTCACAATATATAATGTTTATGCTTTTTTTTTTACAATGAAATCTATTGACTTCACAATTGCTTAAAATTTGCCTTATGCCTTTCCTTCTTTCTTTAATAATTTGCAAGTCATTCATCCTAGTTTTATCCTACTAATGATTATAGTTAAATAAAAAATGAATTTGATTCTTTAAGTTAGGCATAAGCAGTTCTCCTATGAGCAATTTCAGTAACTTCTTTTGAGACAACCACTTGACAGACAAAGAGGTCTATAACACAATGAGGGAAAGCTGGTTTGGCATATGTCGAGCTACATGTTTGATCATGTGTCACCATGTCACCAGGTAAGTGTAACTTGGGCAGGACCGCACAAGAGTTTAGAGTAAATTTGCCTTGGTGTTATGATGCATCAAAAGGTATATAGGTAACGTGGGGCTGACTTGGGGATAAAACCTAGATCTCTGTTTTTCCAACCAATCAGCTATTTTCCTTCAGAGCCTTATTTCTTGTTTTTATACTACCTAATCTGAGTCAAATCTGATTCCCTGCATCATAGAAAAAACTTGGCATTCCAAGCCTATCCCTCTCGTGCAACTCTGACCATGTTTTATTATCTTTCTGAGCCTTGTTTTACTCATCTGCAAAGAAGAAAATCATACCTGCCTGTTAGAGTTTTTGATAGGATTCACTATAACTGCAAGTCTATGTGGTCAGGAAATAATATAAGACTATACACATATGCTAGAGAAGGAAATGTCAACCCACTCCAGTATTCTTGCCTAGAGAATCCTGTGGACAGAGGAGCCTGGTGGGCTGCTGCCTACAGGGTCGCAAGGAGTTGGACGAGACTGAAGTGACTTAGCAGCAGCAGCAGCGGCACACACATATGCATTATATATGCAGTTGTTGTTCAGTTGCTAAGTCATGTCTGACTCTTTGTAACCCCATAAACTGTAGCACGTTCCAGGCTTCTATGTCCATTCTTATCTCCCTGAGTTTGCCCAAACTCATGACCATTGAGTCAGGGAGGCCATCCAACCATCTCATCCTCTGTCACAACCCTTTCTCCTCTTGCCCTCATTTTTTCCTAGCATCAGGGTCTTTTCCAATGAGTTGGCTTTTTGTATCAGGTGGGTAAGTATTAGAGCTTCAGCTTCAGCATCAGTCCTTCCAGTGAATATTCAGGGCTGATTTCCTTTAGGATTTTCTGGTTTGATCTCTTTGCTGTCCAAGGGACTGTCAAGATTCTTCAACACCGCAGTTCAAAAGCTTCAATTCTTCAGCGCTCAGCCTTCTTTATGGTCCAATTCTCATGTCCACACATAACTACTGGAAAAACCATAGCTTTGACTATGTGGACCTTTGTCGGTAAAGTGATGTCTTTGCTTTTTAAAACACTGTCTAGGTTTGACATAGCCATTCTTCCAAGGAACAAGAATCTTAATTTTGTGGCTGCAGTCACTGTCCACACATTGATTTTGGAGCCCAAGAAAATGAAATCTGACACTGTTTCCATGTTTTACCCATCTATTTGGCATAAAGTGATAGGACTGGATGCCATGATCTTAGTTTTTTGAATGTTGACTTTTGAGCCCGCTTTTTCACTCTATTTCACCTTCATCAAGAAGCTATATACGTGTGTGTGTGTGTGTGTGTGTGTGTGTGTGTGTGTGTGTGTGTGTGTGTAAAGGGCAGGTTGCCACTCAAGCACTAGGAAATCCTGGACCTGATATATCAAAACCATAAAGTCTGGCATATAGATAAACACTATGAGAAAAATGAATCCTTATCTATTGTATGCTGCTGTTGGGAAGTAACAAGAAACCAACAAAGCTTGTTAATCCGCTGCACCTGTGTCTTGTGAACTAAAAATTGTCAAAATCTTCACACAAATACCGCAGTCTGATAGAGATAATAAAGAAATGGCTTACAGGTTGCACATTAGAAGATTCTTCTCTTTCGCTGAAGGCTTGTGACAAAGCAGCCAAAAGAGGTAGAAGGGAAATGAAGCAAAGCATTCTCATCAAGGGAAGTTTAGCATATCAAACGAGGGCATTAGCAACAAGACAGAAGAAAAATAAGACCTTCCTGGGAGGCTCTTTCTTCTCCCTATAACTCAGAATAAACATGCACCAACATACAGACAAAAATAAAATGCCTCTCTTTCCCTCAATCTGACATTATTTCCTACAGAAAGCATTGCTATAAATTTCATTCATTCATTCATTCAAGAACTACTCATTTAATCATTTCATTTAATATACAATTACAGGACTCTTAATCTTCTATGTGCTCATATTGTAAAAATGAATAACATCCTTTGTCCTTAAGGACTACCTAGCAGGGGAAATAACGTATAACACAGACACACACACTCTCTGCACACTCTGTCTCTGTCTCTGTCTCTGTCTGTCTCTCTCTCTCTCTCTCTCACACACACACACACACACACACACACACACACACATAAAATGCTGAGGTAGCATCTGTAGCCAGTCAAGGGGAAGAAAGCTATATCTTCACTGATGAATAAGAACTGACCAGGGAAGAAGGAAGTGTGAAGGCCATTTCAGCTGGAAGGAAAAACAAGAGCAAAGGCTGAGTGGTTTGTGCAATTACAAGCTCTTTCCTGTGGCTAGAACAAAGAACTGAGCAACCAGCACTTTCACTTTCATGGGCTTCCTGGCAGCTCAGCTGGTAAAGAATCTGCCTGCAATGCAGGAGAATTCAGTTCAGTTCCTGGGTTGAGAAGTTCCCCTGGAAAGAGAATGGGTTCCCATTCCAGTATTCTTGGGCTTACCTGGTGCCTCACACAGTGAGGCGTCTACCTGCAATGCGGGAGACCTGGATTCGATTCCTGGATTGGGAAGATCCCTTGGAGGAAGGCATGGCAATCCACTCCAGTATTTTTGCCTGGAGAATCCCCATGGACAGAGGTGCCTGGTGGGCTACAGTCCATGGGGTTGCAAAGAGTCGGACACGACTGAGTGACTAAGCACAGCACAGCACAGAACAGAGACTTCTGGGTAAGAGACGAGACTATGGCATTAACAGGAACATGGGCTGTGTTAAGGAGTTTTAACTTTTACTAAAAGCAACATGAAGGGGTTACAGAAGAGTTTTATGTATAGGTGTGAAAGGTTCAGATCTATGTTTTGGAAAGAACACCCCAAATTGACTTCCTATTCTCCAGGATGATGAAAAAGTCAAAAGAATGAATACCTTATCTGGATAGCTCCAATAGGTCAAACTATAATCAACAGGAGAGTAAACCTCTACTTTTACCCACTCCACATTTCACTTGTCTAGAGGTGCTACAGACTTAATAGCACAGGTGACACAACGGTATGTATACAAATTTTTTATTTATTACATGGGCTACTCATAAGTTATAGGGAAGAAGTCACAGGCTTTCTTCAGTGCCTCTGAAATTCTTAAACAGGAATGCATAGATTTCCATACTTCAGCAAAACCAAAAACCCCTTCTTTTTTTGTTTATTTAGCACCTCTCTTCCTCTCTTAAGGTGAACCCATCACCCTTCCCCCCACCCCCCACCTGGGGTTGTACCATAGTGCTACCCACTTCTTGTTCCTACTAGGTTTGTAATCTACTTGCTTATAATATCATTTTATTATATTATTGGAAATACTTTTGATTCCTGGGTTACTTTGTTTAATGTCACAATTTTTCCTTAATGAGACACTTAGAACTTGTCTATTGTCTTACAGTGCATACAAATCATGTGCAACATGTGCAGAATGATTGCAACATTTTCACAATTCTTCCTCTGTGTGTATGGTGAACTATGATTTTGCTGCTTCTCTCATTAAAAGGTGAGCGTCTTGAATCTGGGGTGACCCAATGTGGCTTTGGCCAGTGGAAATTGATGGAAGTAACAGTATACCACTTCTGAGCCAAGACCTCAAGAAGCCTTCAGAATATGTTCCATGTTCTTTCTTGAAATCCTACCACTAACATTTGATCACATCTAGAATAGGTTGATAGAGAATAAAAAGACCACACTGAAGACAGCCTAGTTGCTCCAACTGAAACCATCATAGACCAGCCTACAGCCAGCTGACTTGCAAACATACGAGAGAACCTAAGTGGCTCAGATGGTAAAGAATCCACCTGTAATGTGGGAAACCTAGACTTGATTGGGAAGATCCTCTGGAGGAGGGCATGGCAACCCCCTCCAATATTCTTGCCTGGAGAATTCCATGGACAGAGGAGTTTGGTGGACTACAGTCCATAGGATTACAAAGAGTTGTGACACAACATGAGTGAGTGCTTAGCTGCTCAGTTGTTTCTGACTCTTTGTGATCCCATAGATTGCAGCCCTCTAGACTCCTCTGTCCATGGGCACAGCAAAGTACAGCCCAACTCAGAGTGAACCTAGCCAAAATCTACATGATTCAGAACCGACCACCAATAGAGAAGAACCACCCAGCTGATTCATGAGCATTGATAAATGCTTATTCTTTTAAGCCAGTAAGCTCTGGGGTGCTTTGTAATTTCAGTTCAGTTGGTCAGTCCTGCCCGACTCTTTGTGACTCCATGGACTGCAGCATGCTAGGCCTCCTTGTCCATCACCAATTCCCAGAGTTTACTCAAACTCATGTCCATTGAGTTGGTGATGTCATCCAAGCATCTCATCCTCTGTCGTCCCCTTATCCTCCCACGTTCAATATTTCCCAGCATCAGGGTCTTTTCAAATGAGTCAGTTCTTCTCATTAGGTGACTGAAGTATTGGAGTTTCAGCTTCAGCATCAGTCCTTCTGATGAGTATTCAGGACTGATTTCTTTTAGGATAGACTGATTGGATCTCTTGCTGTCCAAGGGACTCTCAAGAGTCTTCTCCAACATTTAGCAACATCCAAATGATACACTACGTATTGCTTCAATAATCAAAACTATGCAAAAAAAAAAAGAGAGAACAAAACAAAGAAAAGAAATATTAGATAGAAGGGAAAGAAGTCACATATATGTGAAATAGAAAAAGCTGAACTCATAAAAGCCAAAGACCAGAATTGTGGTTATCAGAGCCTGGGGATAGAAGGTGTGTGTGTGTAGTAGGGGGCGGGGGGAGGGAAGCCAGGGGAGATGTACAAAGCATGCAAACTTCCGCTTATAAATAAGTTCCAGGGATCTAATGAACAGCAGGGTAATTAGAGTTAATCACAATGTTTTATATATTTGAGAGTTGCTAAGAGAGCAAATCTTAAATCTCACCATAATAAAAGAATTATATAACATCATGGAGGTATTATTTCCTTGCATTCATGCTTAGTCATGTCCAACTCTTTGCAACTTCATGGACTGTATTTCATCAGGCTCCTCTGTCCATGGAATTTTCCAGTAAAGAATACTGTAATGGGTTGCCATTTCTTACTACAGAGGATGTTCCTGGCCCAGGGACTGAACCCTCATCTCCTGCACCTCCCATATGGCAAGGGGATTCTTCACCATTGCATTCCTAGGGAAGCCCAATGGAGGTGTTAGATAACACTATGCTGCTAAGTCACTTCAGTCGTGTCCGACTCTGTGCGACCCCATAGACAGCAGCCCACCAGGCTCCCCCGTCCCTGGGATTTTCCAGGCAAGAACACTGGAGTGGGTTGCCATTTCCTTCTCCAATGCAGGAAAGTGAAAAGTGAAAGTGAAGTTGCTCAGTCGTGTCCGACTCTTCACGACCCCACGGACTGCAGCCTACGAGGCTCCTCCATCCATGGGATTTTCCAGGCAAGAGTACTGGAGTGGGGTGCCATTGCCTTCTCTGAGATAACACTATAGTGATTATCATTTTGCAAAACATAAGTGTAGAGAAGGAAATGGCAACCCATTCCAGTATTCTTGCCTGGAGAATTCCATGGACTGGGGAGCCTGGTAGTCTACAGTCCATGGGGTTGCAAAGAGTCAGACATGACTAAGAGGCTTCACTCACTCACTCACTCTATACATAAGTGTATCAAATTAATGCCTTATGTACCTTTAACTTTCACTATGCTATTATATGTCAATTATATGTCAATAAACCTGGAAAATATTTTAAAAAGGAAAAGAAAATAAAAGGGGTAAAAATGTAAAAAGAAAAGTAATTTACTTCACATTATAGTTTGCAGTCACATTATTTGTATTAAACTGATTTTTTCTTCCCTAGCTTTCTAATCATTTTTGATACATGTCTATTCTTCTTTAAATGTTGTCTACATATTTTAAAAATACATTTAAACTTGAGCATACTAATATGTATTTTTGATTGATTTTTCTCTAGATTTTTATTTTTCAGTTTTAGTGAGGAAAAATCAGTTGCTGCCCTTGAGGATTCTGCATTTTGGTTGGTTTTGTGGGAGGTGACACGGTAATGTTATAAATAAAAGTCAGTTTCTTTCATTTGACTTATCTGTAAAATGAGGAGTTTGGATACGATTAGGGGACTGGAATGCAAAAGTAGGAGGTCAAGAAACACCTGGGGTAACAGGTAAATTTGGCCTTGGTGTACTGAATGAAGCAGGGCAAAGGCTAATAGAGTTTTACCAAGAGAATGCACTGGTCGTAGCAAACACCCTCTTCCAACAACACAAAAGACTCTACACATGGATATCACCAGGTGGCGAACACCAAAATCAGATTGATTATATTCTTTGTAGCCAAAGATGGAGAAGCTCTATACAGTCAACAAAAACAAGACCAGGAGCTGACTGTGGCTCAGATCCTGAACTCCTTATTGCCAAATTCAGACTTAAATTGAAGAAAGTGGGGAAAACCACTAGACCATTCAGGGCTGACCTAAATCAAATCCCTTATGATTATACAGTGGAAGTGACAAATAGATTTAAGGGACTAGATCTGATAGACAGAGTGCCTGGTGAAATATGGACAGAGGTTGGTGACATTGTACAGGAGACAAGGATCAAGACCATCTCTAAGAAAAAGAAATATAAAAAAGCAAAATGGCTGTCTGAAGAGGCCTTACAAATAGCTGCGCAAAGAAGAGAAGTGAAAATCAAAGGAGAAAAGGAAAGATATGCTCATTTGAATGCAGAGTTCCAAAGAATAGCAAGGAGAGATAAGAAAGCCTTCCTCAGTGATCAGTGCAAAGAAATAGAGAAAAACAATAGAATGGAAAAGACTAGAGATCTCTTCAATAAAATTAGAGATACCAAAGGAATATTTCAGGCAAAGATGGGCTCAATAAAGGACAGAAATGGTATGGACCTAACAGAAGCAGAAGATATTAAGAAGAGGTGGCAAGAATACACAGAAGAACTCTACAAAAATATCTTCATGACCCAGATATTCACAATGGTGTGATTACTGACCTAGAGCCAGACATCCTGGAATGTGAAGTCAAGTGGGTCTTAGGAAGCATCACTACGAAGAAAGCTATTGGAGGTGATGGAATTCCAGTTGAGCTATTTCAAATCCTAAAAGATAATGCTGTGAAAGTGCTGCACTCAACATGTCAGCAAATTTGGAAAACTCAGCCATGGCCACAGGACTACAAAAGGTTAGATTTCATTCCAATCCCAAAGTAAGGTAATGCCAAACAATGTTCAAACTACTGCACAATTGTTCTCATTTCACATGCTAGTAAAGTAATGCTCAAAATTCTCCAAGCCAGGCCTCAGCAATACTTGAACTGTGAACTTCCCGGTGCTCAGCTGGTTTTAGAAAAGGCAGAAGAACCAGATATCAAATGGCCAACATCCGCTGGATCATCAAAAAAGCAAGAGAGCTCCAGAAAAAACATCTATTTCTGCTTTATTGACTATGCCAAAGACTTTGACTGTGTGGATCACAATAAACTGTGGAAAATTCTGAAAGAGATGGGAATACCAGACCACCTGACCTGCCTCCCGAGAAATCTGTATGCAGGACAGTAAGCAACAGTTAGAACTGGACATGGAACAACAGATTGGTTCCAAATAGGAAAAGGAGTACATCAAGGCTGTATATTGTCACCCTGCTTATTTAACTTCTATGCAGAGTACATCATGCGAAACGCTGGGCTGGATGAAGCATAAGCTGGAATCAAGATTGCCAGGGGAAATATCAATAACCTCAGATACACCGGTGATATCACCCTTATAGCAGAAAGTGAAGAAGAACTAAAGAGCCTCTTGATGAAAGTAAAAGAGGAGAGTGAAAAAGTTGGCTTAATGCTCAACATTCAGAAAACTTAGATCATGGCATCTGGTTCCATTACTCTATGGCAAATAGATAGGGAAACAGTGGAAACAGTGCCTGACTTTATTTTTGGGGGCTCCAAAATCACTGCAGATGGTGACTGTGGCCATGAAATTAAAAGATGCTTACTCCTTGGAAGAAAAGTTATGACCAACCTAGACAGCATACTCAAAAGCAGAGACATTACTTTGCCAACAAAGGTCCGTCTAGTCAAGGCTATGGTTTTTCCAGTAGTCATGTATGGATGCGAGAGTTGGACTGTAAGAAAGCTGAGGGCCAAAGAATTGATGCTTTTGAACTGTGGTGTTGGAGAAGACTCTTGAGAGTCCCTTGGACTGCAAGGAGAGCCAATCAGTCCATTCTGAAGGAGATCAGCCCTGGGATATCTTTGGAAGGAATGATGCTAAAGCTGAAACTCCAGTACTTTGGCCACCTCATACAAAGAGTTGACTCATTGGAAAAGACTCTGATGCTGGGAGGGATTGGGAGCAAGAGGAGAAGGGGACGACAGAGGATGAGATGGCTGGATGGCATCACTGAATCATTGGACGTGAGTCTGAGTGAACTCCGAGAGTTTGTGATGGACAGGGAGGCCTGATGTGCTGTGATTCATGGGGTCGCAAAGAGTCTGACACGACTGAGCGACTGAACTGAACTGATATCAGGTATAAAATCTCATTTAATAATCCTAACAAAAATTGTGAGTACAATCTTAATATTCCCATTTTACAGATGAGCAAACTGAATTTCTCACAGATTTTAAGTAACTTGCTCAAGGGCACAGTGTTGACAAGATATAGAATCAGGACCCCAAATTAGGTTAATTTGACTAAAAAGCTGGAGTGCTATATAATAAAAAAACACTGTATATAATATAATATAATATTACAGTGTATATAATAAATATATACATATTTACATATATATATACATATAATATATACATATAATACATATATACATATAAATAAATAATAATATAAACAGTGTATATAATAAAAAACACTTCTTAGTTCTGGATAATCTAGGCTAAAGTAATAGCAAACTTCTCTCCTTCCTTGTAGAATCATGTTGCAAAATAAAAGGCAATTTGCCTATGGAGACAAAGATTTTTTGTAAAAAGCTCTTGATATATAGGAAACTGTAGAATAATAATTCTAAGACAGAGAGGCAGCACTTGTTTAGAAAGGGCCTTTCCTTCTCCCAAAGCACCTGGGAATTATGCAATGACTCCTCTACAGCATAACTTTATGGTAATCCTTTCCAGAGGAGTCATGAAGCCACTAGCAGCTATCAGACCAGGTGCTCAAGGTTGTTTGCCAGCAGGAGGAAGAGCTATACTAAGTCAAGCAAATTCTCTCATCCAGTTCCCCTGAGGCCAATGATAACTGGTAACTGATTATGAATCAGTGATGAGACACAGATGAGGATTTAGTCTACAGACAGTATGAGGGCTATACCCAGGCCCATATACCATTTTACGGTTGAGGCCAGTGCTAGAACCAATATAAGGGCTCAGCCTGGAGCCACTGTTGTTTCAGTCTATCTGAAGAAGAAATCAGTCACTCTCCATAATTAGAGGACAATCCAATAAATCAAACTATTTTTCTAATTAAAACATGAAATAAACATGTTTTGAAAAGTTGATGCAACATTATCCAATTGTATTTATACCATCACCCTGCTATATGTGTAGCTGACACATTTTTCATCATTCATGAAAGGCTTACATTAAGCTTTTACAAACTTCAAATTATTAGAATCCACATTCATGGGGCTTCATCTTCTAGCAATTTTGGAAACCTGAGAATTTGAAGAGATCAATTTTAAATGGAAAAAGCAGAGTATTTTATGGATTGCAAACAGCAGATAAAATGCTTCCTTATTAAAGGCTGTTCTCTCAAATGAATTTCAGAGAACACCAAGATCTTCCCTTTGTTTAAAGATAATCACATTTTTCTGAGAGTGTTTCACTAGGGCTTTACTTTGGGCATGAATTTTTCATGACTGATTGATTGAAAATACAATGCCAACAGAGAATAATACAAGCATAGAAACCTGTCTTACAAGGTAGAGTTAAATTACTCCAAGGGTTAGAATGACAAACCCAGGTGCCACCTTCAACTCAGCAAGTAAATTGACAATTACAAGTCTGTTGAAAAATGAGAAAAATCAATTAGGAAAAGGTTGACTTGTACTAAAAAGTAGTGTTTGCTTTATTGAACATCATTCAGTGGATTTTGGAAACAAACAGAAAAAGCTCTGTGGGAAAATGCCTATTTTGGGGGTGGGAGATGAGAGGAGGTATACTGAGAAGAAAACTGAACTGAAAGAGAGGAGACCTATCTTCCTTTCCTGGTTTATGCCACTGACTTGTTATTTGAGTCTGGGAAGATTACTTCCTATGTCTGATTCTCTACTTTCTTATTTCTACAATAGAGACAATTCAGTAGGGTCCAGAGTCATGGATGAGGAGTTTGGAACACAGTAACATAGTTAAATCAGGTCAAGAGTGAAAGGGAGGCTCTAGATTCTATATATGTCTAACTGACTCATTCCTTTATTTTTCCAAGAAACACTCATTGAACTCTGCCTAAGAGCTCAAAATTATTCTATGTGCTAGTAATACACAAATAAATAAGATATACATTGTTCCTGGCTTTGCATGCTTTACATTTTAGTGAGAGAATCAAACAGCATACAAGTAAATAAATAGTTAAATGTGTGAATAAATGTATAATGCAATATCAGGTAGTCATAAGAACTATGAAAAAAATAAAATAATAAAAGGTCAGGGTATGGAGTGGAAGATAGTCTGTGGTCTGGTTGGCTTAAATTATTATTATTTTATATACAGAATTTGTTGAACACCTGCTGCTAAGTCGCTTCAGTCGTGTCCGACTCTGTGCGACCCCGTAGACGGCAGCCCACCAGGCTCCCCCGTCCCTGGGATTCTCCAGGCAAGAACACTGGAGTGGGTTGCCATTTCCTTCTCCAATGTATGAAAGTGAAAGATGAAAGTGAAGTCGCTCAGTCGTGCCCAACTCTTAGCGACCCCATGGACTGCAGCCTACCAGGCTCCTCCGTCCATGGGATTTTCCAGGCAAGAGTACTGGAGTGGGGTAAGTTCCAGAGAAATAGTTAGATGCTCTAATATCACATGTTATTTCTAATCCTTAGAAAAATATTCCAGGTATATATTATTATTCATTTTATAGATTAGGAAAGCAAATTCAGAAAACTAAAAGATCAAGTAACTTTCTGCTTGGTCACCCTTCAGAGATAAAATGGACTCTCCTACTCCAAATTTGGTTCAGATGCATGAAGAGCATATAAAAAGGTTTATTACCCAGATAATGAGGATTTACAGGGAGGGTAGAATAGTCTGCCAAACTGGTTTGAAAATGGTCTGAGAGAGCAGGAAAGGAGGCTTGATTTGAGTTTTATGATGGGTTGGAGTAAGGGTCAGGCTCCCCTGGAGAAGGAAATGGCAACCACTCCAGTATCCTTGCCTGGAAAATCTCAAGGACAGAGGATCCTGGTGGGCTGCAGTCCATGGGGTCTCAAAGAGTCGGAAACAACTGAGTGACTAATACTTACTTCACAAATAAGAGCTTGTGTAGTTTGCACCCCATGCCAGTGCTAAAGGAGACGGCACCAGTGCTTCCTTATCAGCTTGTCCAGATACGGAAGCAAAAATGGACTCAGACTATTTAATATATTTTCTTTTTTAAAAAGTTTTTTCTTTTTAATGTGGACCATTTTTTATGTTTTTATTGAGTTTGTTGCAATACTGCTTCTGTTTTATATTTTTAGTTTTCTGACCACGAGGCATGTGGTATCTTAGCTCCCCGATCAGGGATTAAATCCACATCCCTTACAATGGAAGGCTGTCTCAATGACTGGATCACCAGAGAAGTCCTTTATATATTTTCTTAAGATGATAGAGCTTATGTAGCAGACACAGAATGAGTGAAACCCGTATCTGTCTAGTTCTAAAGTCCATGCCTTTTTACACTGTAGAAACTCAAATGATAAGATTTTTTTTCATTTCCCTTCAATGGGTCTGGGGAGACAAGTTCCAGAAAAGAAATATAAGTATGGTAGTATGCCACCTGGACAGATCCTACTTCATAAAACAACTTTAAATTCTCGTAAAGCTACGGGTAAACTAACAAAATATTATGGAATTATCAGGCCAAAATGTAAGTGAATTCAAGATCCAACAGAGAGCATTTGTTGAATCTAGTGAATCTGAGCTTGGCAAAATGAAAGTTGACTTTCGGGCCTGCCAAGGCAGTTGGGAATTAAAGAATCCATAGAAAAGTGAGATGAAAATTTTGCATGCATTTCACTTGAAGTCATTTGCAAAATTTTAAGCTGCTCATATACAGGGTAAGATGTTAATCAATTAAGTAGAAACCACTATCAAAGAAGTTAAAATGGCAAGTGGCAATTTCAAAAGAGTTTCACAGTGCTGCAAAAGTAGAGATTGAAGTTCAGACTCCACTAACTTAGAAAATGTTGGTAAATACTCCTCACCGTCTGAGATACCATAAGAGTTATTCCCTTAGAGTACAGGTAAGCTAAATATAGACCTGAACTTGTATACCTGCAATTCAGCCTTGCCGGGATGAATATGATCTCCTCAAAAACTAAATTCACCAGGAGAAAAATAATGTTAATAAAAGCACATACATTTTTCAAAAGCAATATCCTGCATCAACCAAATTTATGAGTCATGTCAAGAAATAGAAAGAAAGAAATGAGAATAAAAGAAAAAAGAAAGGAGCTTGACCCACAGATTATCCAAATAGTTCAAGTATCAGCAGGAATTGTAAAAATTTATAACTACAGCTGACGCTTGAACCATGTGTGTTTGAACTGCATGGGTCCACTGATATGTGGATATTTTTAATAGCAAACACTAATACTACATGTTCTGTGGCTGGCTGAACCTGCAGATGTGGAGGAACCAGATACAGAGGACCACATATAAGTTCTACACAGATTAATCCCTGCATTGTTCAAGGGTCAACTGTAATATTTTTGAGAATGCAGAAAAATTTACCAGCTAACTGGAATACAGATGAAGATGTAAGTGGTAATCCAGAAATACAGAAATTTATAGCTCAAATTAGAAATTTCATAGGTGGATTTTAATAACACACTAGTCCCAGAAGAAGAGAGAAATGGGGAAATGGAAGATTTGTTAGTGGAAAATATACATATCAAAGCACTGAAACAAGACAAGGAAAAAAGTACAAAAAGAACATAAGACTCATATGGGTATGGTAAAAAGATCTAAATACATGTCATTGGTGTCCCAGAAGATGACAGAAAATGAAACAAACGTAATATTTGAAGAAATATTAACCAAGAATTCTCCCAAACTGACAAAAGACATCAAGCCTCAAATTCAAGAGGTTCTATGCACTCCAAAAGGAAAAATACCAAAAAAAAAAAAAAAAAAAGGGCAGACCTAGGCATATCATAGTAAAGCTACTAGAAACCAAAGACAAAGTCTTATAAGAGGATGGAGAAAAATTATTTATATCTACAAAGGACCTCTCAAAGAAATACAAGCTAAAGATGACATAAAGGCATCTTTCTAGTGCAAAAAAAAAAAAAATTAAATTGCTAACTTACACTATTCTATCCAAAATTATCCTTCAAAAGTTAAGATAACACATTTTCAGGAAGAAAAAATATTCACTGCCATAATATCTAGGTAATAATAACTGGAAAAGCAAGTTAGTTATTGAAAAGAAAAATTATCTTAGAAGGAAATAAGTCAATGTAAGAAGAAATGAAAAGTACCATAAAGGATAAATATGTGGGTAAGTCTACATGCTAAGAGTTTAAAAAATGCATACAAACATGCACATGCATATACATAACATATATTTACACACAGTTATGCATATTAACACATACACACAGATATACACAAACATATGTACACACACCCACATATATATATACATGGATATATACAGAGAGGAAATGCATGTAAAATATTGTAAAAACCTTGTATTATCAAAAAATGGTAAAAGTATTTATTTAAGGTATAATATAATTTCTAGGGAAACTACTAAAAGCATAATAAAACGATGAAGTAAGAAGCTAATAGAAAGGATAAAACTATTTATAAAAATATTTGGTTAAAAGACACAAACTAACAGTTATATGATAAATAAGTCCTGGGTAATGTAATGTACAGCATGGTGACTATAGTTAACAATATTATATTATATATTCGAAAGTCTCTAAAAGAGTAGATCTTCAAGTTTCTCATCACAAGGAAAAAAAATTAACTGTGTGTGGTGATTGATAGATATTAACTAAAATTATTTTGGTAATCATTTCTCAATAGATACATATACCAAACCATCATATTATACAACTAAACTTACTATAATGATACATTTCAATTAAGGGCTTCCCAAGTGGCACAGTGGTAAAGAATCTGCCTGCTAATGCAGGAGATGCAGGAGACGCAGGTTCAATCCCTGGGTTGGGAAGATCCCTGGAATAGGAAATGGCAACCCACTCCAGTATTCTTGTCTGGAAGACTCCACGGATAGCAGAACCTGGTGAGCTATCATCCATGAGATCACAAGTTAGTTCAGTCTCTCCTTGCAGTCCAAGGGACTCTCAAGAGTCTTCTCCAACACCACAGTTCAAAAGCATCAATTCTCTGGTGCTCAGCTTTCTTCACAGTCCAATTCTCACATCCATACATGACTACTGGAAAAACCATAGCCTTGACTAGATGGACCTTTGTTGGCAAAGTAATGTCTCTGCTTTTGAATATGCTATCTAAGTTGGTCATAAAAGTGATATAAAACTGAGCACTCATGCACATACTATGTTTCAATTATATCTCAATTAAAAAACAGAAAAGGAACAAATGTAGTATCTGAATGGAGACTAAAATGATTAAGGAAATTGTAAAAGAATACTTAGTATGCTTTCATTTAGTTCTATCTTCAACTTCAGAAATAATCCATAGCAGATTTCTGAGAAACAACTGTAATAAGAATGTAAAGGCATTAAAACAATAGTAACAAAAATAATAATACATTTGATTAGCTTTAAAAAGTCATAGCCAAGAGGAGAGAAACAAATGAACAAAGAACAAAGGGAATAAATAGAAAGAAAACAGTAAGATAGGAGACTTAACTTCAATGTATCAATTGTTACTGGTCCTGGAATGTGAAGTCGAGTGGGCCTTAGGAAGCATCACTACAAACAAAGCCAGTGGAGGTGATGGAATTCCAGTTGAGCTATTTCAAATCCTAAAAGATGATGCTATTAAAGTTGTGCATTCAATATGCCAGCAAATTTGGAAAACTCAGCAGTGGTCACAGGACTGCAAAAGGTCAGTTTTCATTCCAATCCCAAAGAAAGTCAATGCCAAAGAATGCTCAAACTACTGCACAATTGCACTCATCTCACATGCTAGCGAAGTAATGTTCAAAATTCTCCAAGCCAGGATTCAGCAATACATGAACTGTGAACTTCCAGATGTTCAAGTTGGTTTTATAAAATGCAGAGGAACCAGAGATCAAATTGCTAACATCCACTGGATCATCAAAAAAGCAAGAGAGTTCCCAAAGAACATTTATTTCTGCTTTATTGACTATGCCAAAGCCTTTGACTGTGTGGATCACAATAAAATGTGGCAAATTCTGAAAGAAATGGGAATACCAACCACCTGACTTGCCTCTTGAGAAACCTGTATGCAGTTCAGGAAGCAACAGTTAGAACTGGACATGGAACGACAGATTGTCCGAATAGGAAAAGGAGTACATCAGGGCTGTATATTGTCACCCTGCTTATTTAACTTCTATGCAGAGTAAATCATGAGAAGCACTGAGCTGGAAGAAGCACAAACTAGAATCAAGATTTCTGGGATAAAGATAAATAACCTCAGATATGCAGATGACACCATCCTTATGGCAGAAAGTGAAGAAAAACTAAAGAGCCTCTTGATGAAAGTGAAAGAGGAGAGTGAAAACGTTGGCTTAAAGCTCAATGTTCAGAAAACGAAGATCATGGCATCTGGTCCCATCACTTCATGGGAAATAGATGAGGAAACAGTGGAAACAGTGGCTGACTTTATTTTTGGGGGCTCCAAGATCACTGCAGATGGTGAATGCAGCCATGAAATTAAAAGACTCTTACTCCTTGGAAGGAAAGTTATGACCAACCTAGACAGGATATTAAAAAGCAGAGACATTACTTCATCAACAAAGGTCCCTCTAGTCAAGGCTATGGTTTTCGAGTAGTCATGTATGGATGTGGGAGTTGGACTATAAAGAAAGCTGAGGGCCAAAGAATCAATGCTTTTGAACTGTGGTGTTGGAGAAGACTCTTGAGAGTCCCTTGGACTGCAAGGAGATCCAGCCAGTCCATCCTAAAGGAGATCAGTCCTGGGTGTTCATTGGAAGGATTGATGTTGAAGCTGAAACTCCAATCCTTTGGCCACCTGATGCAAAGAGCTGACTCATTTGAAAAGACCCTGATGCTGGGAAAGATTGAGGGCAGGAGGAGAAGGGGACGACAGAGGATGAGATGGTTGGATGGCGTCACTGACTCAATGGACATGAGTTTGGGTGAACTAAGGGAGTTGGTGATGGACAGTGAGGCATGGTGTGCTGCGGTTCACGGGGTCGCAAAGAGTCAGACACAACTGAGCGACTGAACTGAACTGAACTGAAGGAGATTGTGAATATACAGTTAATATCTCTTCTAGTTCTTAAAACCTATGCTTCTACTGCCAACTTTTACAAGTTGGTTAGAACCTATACTATGTCTCCTTAACAACGGTAGATCAACACTAAAAACAGCACTAAAAGCTTTAGATAATATGGAATGCATCTAAAAATAGTAATAACAGCTTAAGTGAGAAAAATATTTGAAAGACCACAAATTATTCTGAATGGTGGTAGTTTTCTTGAAATTTTTGTAGTGAGAGGTAAACCAGTGCTTTAATTAGGACAATAGCATATTTTTATATCAGGGCCAACAAAAAACTAAAGATGAAATATTAAAAAGCCAACTTGGTAGACAAATATATGATATTTCAGTTCTGGAGGAAAGCTAAATCTAAATGTCAAATTATGTAACTGAATGTTTTACCCTCTACAGTTACAAAAAAAAAAATAGAAATGCCAACAGCAGAGTTCCTGAAATTTAGAGACACGGAATTTATGACATAGTAGAAAAAAACCAGAATTGAGAGTGTGAAAAACTGTATAATAGTCCTGGATATATCACTTATTGGTTGCATGATTTTGGAAAAATAATTTAAAGTCTCCATATTTTGTTTCCTTGGGTATCAAGTTGGCCAAAAAGTTCATTCAGATTTTTCCATACATTGTTACGGAAAAACCCAAATGACTTTTTTGGCTAATGTAATATATTGGTGTTAATAATATGTACCTCCCAATATTACAAGGAGAATACAGTACATCCAAGACCTAGTATTATCATTATTATTTATTTCCCAGATGATTTTTGAAGTATTTATCTTCAATTTGGACTTTGCCCCAATGGCCCAAACTCTTTGGGCACTTGAAACATGCATGTGTATTGCTGTGGCAAACACACACACACACGCACACACACACACACCAACAACTACATGCTAGACTTGCATTCTAAGTATATACTTTTGGAACATATCATGGGACATAAACAGATAATTTTCTTTCTAAAATCAATACTCCTGAAGGAAAATATTTCCTCTATTTTTTTTTTCCTTAGAGCAAAATGAGGGGCTACTACACATCAGACCAGTTCAACATCAGTTAAGTCTTATCAAAACTTACCTGATTCTAGCTGTCAACTGTGGCACACCTATGACAGATCCCCAATTTTCAGTTTAACTGTGCTTTGCCATATCTAAATATGGTTTTGAATCCCATGTCACTAAATCAATCTCTCCAATCTCATGTTTCCAAGCTTCTCCAGACTATTTCTGCCAGACCTGGCTCACCAACAGCCCCAAACATAGCTCTAGAAGGCTTCTTCTGTCAGCCTGGTTCACTCCTACACATGTTCTGAAACTCAGCTGAGGTGTCATTTCCACCAAGAAACTTTATTTAACCCTCAAGCCCACATAGGTGTCTCCTCTATTGCTCTCTCTGCACCCGGGAAGTCCTTTCACAGCAATTATCATTCAATATTGCTAAATGTTTATTTTCTTGTCTGGATCCCTGCTACCCCCAAATAGAAAATTCTTAAGGATGAAACTTCTTTTTATTCTTTGTATCCTGATATCAATGGGTTCCTAGTGTACGTTTGTGCTAAACAGAGAATAAATCAATGAGTGCATAAGTGAATCTATTAATAAATAACGGAATGTATTATGCTCACTCATTCCAGCCTCCATGCCTTTGTTCTTACCATTTAAGTCTCCCTGGATTGCTTCCTTACCTACTCAAGTCCTATCCCTCATTCAGTTCCTTCTAGAGCTCTACCTTCTACATAATAGAGTATAAGCATTGAGAATAAAACAAAAATGAAGATGTATCTCAATTCTCAAGGGTCTTACAGTAGAATAAGGAAGAGGTAGACATAAACAGTTGTTTACAGTACACTGTGACCTAGCAGATTGACAAGAAGGAGTTTGTAGGGTCATGGGAGAAGAAAAGGCAGAGGAACCAGAGATCAAATTGCCAACATTCACTGGATCATCAAAAAAGCAAGAGAGTTCCAGAAAAACATCTACTTCTGCTTTACTGACTATGCCAAAGCCTTTGACTGTGTGAATCACAAAAAAAAGTGGAACATTCTTAAAGAGATGGGAATACCAAACCACCTGACCTGCCTCCTGGGAAATATGTATGCAGGTCAAGAAGCAACAGTTAGAACTGGGCATGGAACAACAGACTGGTTCCAAATAGGAAAAAGAGTACATCAAGGCTGTATATTGTCACCCTGCTTATTTAACTTATATGCAGAGTACATCATGCGAAATGCTGGGCTGGATGAAGCACAAGCTGGAATCAAGATTGCTGGGAGAAATATCAAAAACCTCAGATTCACAGATGACACCACCCTTACGGCAGAAAGTGAAGAAGAACTAAAGAGCCTCTTGATGAAAGTGAAAGAGGAGAGTGAAAAGCTGGCTTAAAACTCAACACTCAGAAAACTAAGATCACGGCTCCTGGTCCCATCACTTCATGGCAAATAGTTGGGGAAACAATGAAAAAAGTGAGAGTTTATTTTCTTGGGTTCCAAAATCACTTCAGATGGTGACTGTAGCCATGAAATTAAAAGACGCTTACTCCTCAGAAGAAAAGCTATGACCAACCTAGACAGTATATGAAAAAGCAGAGACATTTCTTTACCAACAAAAGTCCATCTAGTCAAAGCTATGCTTTTTCCAGTAGTTATGTATGGATGTGAGAGTTGGACTATAAAGAATGCTGAGAGCTGAAGAATTGATGCTTTTGAACATCAATTCAAATGGTGTTGGAGAAGACTCTTGAGAATCCCTTGGACTGCAAGGAGATTCAACCAGTCCATCCTAAAGGAAATGAGTTCTGAATATTCATTGGAAGGACTGATGCTGAAGCTGAAGCTTCAATCCTTTGGCCACCTGATGTGAAGAACCGACTCATTGGAAAAGACCCTGATGCTGGGAAAGATTGAAGGCGGGAGAAGGGGATAACAGAGGATGAGATGGTTGGATGGCATCACTGACATGATGGATATGAGTTTGAATAGGACCTGGGAGTTTGTGATGGACAGGGAAGCCTGGTGTGCTGCAATCCATGGGGTTGCAAAGAGTCAGACATGACTGAGCAACTGAACTGAGGAGAAAGGAAAAACCCCAGCCTGGTAGATCAAAGATCTTTCTGGCCTAAGAATTAAAGGACAGATAAGATTTCCATGTAAAAATGGGAATTGAGGCTTATCTCAAACATTTTATGAACACAGGAATAGAGATGTGAAATAGTATTGTGTAGGAGAGCATCCTAGAATCAAACTAAGCAATAAGGATATCTGCCTAGAAACAGAGTCAGATCAGTGAAAAAGATGAGTCAGGAGCCCAGCGTCCTAATTCCTAGTCCAGTAGTACTTCCATTATTTCAGGAAATAGTATTGTTAGATTTCCTGTGACTAGCTTCTTTGACTTTCCAATGGAAAATGTCCAAGTGTGGCACTTTGTCTCTGGAGCTGGTGGACTTTAGCTCTTGACTTCTTAAAGCCAGAATACTGTAGTGGGTAGCCAGTTCCCTTCTCCAGGGGATCTTCCCAACCCAGGGATTGAACCCAGGTCTCCTGCATTGCAGGCAGATTCTTTACCAGTTGAGCCACAAGGGAAGCCCAAGAATCTGGAGTGGGTAGCCTATCCCTTCTCCAGCAGATCTTCCCAACCCAGGAATTGAATCAGGGTCTCCTGCATTGCAGGTTCATTCTTCACCAGCTGAGCTACCAGGGAAGCCCTCTTGATTCAAAGGCTGTCACATAACAAGACATCTATAGTTTTCTGGAACTCTGTAAAACACTCAAACCTCCATAGCAACTTGGAGTCCTAGCACTGACTCAACGAATCAATGCAAACAAAGCCCAAACATCATCCAACAATTTTTCTGACAACATATTTTGTCTGAAGAATTACAACTCCAAGTTGCTGAAAGGAACCAAAGTACTTAAGAATTCTTGAGATACACAGTTTGTCAACCAAAACCCTCAAATATGTTTCAGTTATCCCAGATTTGCCACAGTACCTGAAAAAATCAAAACAATCCACCTACTGCAATACACAGTAGTTAATGCCTACTAAGTGTTAAGCATTCTATGCTCATCAGCATCATTCCTAACAACTATGTAAACATCAGCATATCTATTACACAGTTGAGAAAATAGAGACATCAAGTCACATTTCTGAGGTCACAGAGCTTACAGAGATGGATCCAGCATTCAAATTTCAGTCTGACTCTAAAACCAGTCATATTTATGTAACTCTGTGCAGTTAACAGGGTCTCCACCTATCTCCCCATAAAACCTGGTGACTGTGGTTGTGGGATCTGGAAGAAAGTCCCAAAGAGTCGGGGGACTTCATTTATTTAACCACTACTTTTCTGTGTAACCTCATTCCCATTGATTGGAGTATGTCTAAATGATTTCTAAGGCCTCTAGTAGTTCTGATGGTCTATGACACTGAAATTTTAAAATACTCTTACAACTTTCCCATGAAAGGGTCATAGCCCTGTGAGTTGCCTGTAGTGGGCAGATAGGAGGATAAAACCTTCAACGAAATTGAATTGAGTTCCTTTGGCTTATCAAAGTGGAAAATAGGCACCCAGCTGCCAAAAAAAATAAAGAAGTAAGTCCTTGGGAGATGAACTAAGTTAAGGTAGAGTCTCTTGTGTATCAACACTGTCAGCAGCAACCTCAATGTCACAAATGCAGTAAAGACTCAAGAAAAATATGTTGTTAATTTTGCTGAAGATGATAGGATCTTTTGACCAAATAGTACATTAGACTCCACGTTAGGTCTGGACTTAAGAGTCAAAAAACCCAACATCTTACCCTAGTATTCATATTGGTTAGCATTTTTAATGTTTCCTTTCCTACCTATTTACAATGTCAAAGGTATTCCATTAAAATCTATGGCAGTTTATCTTTTTAACTCAATTTATCCAGACTCTTATTCCCACCCTCCAGCTTTTCTCATTTTTGTCTGATTCCTAATTTCTGTTCCATTGCCTCATATCTGCTCAAGAGAAGACTGCTTCATTCACTCAGTTTTAAAACATTTATTGAGTTCATCCTATATGCCAGCTGGGGCTTCCCTAATAGCTCATTTGGTAAAGAATCGGCCTGCAATGCAGGAGACCCTGGTTTGATTCCTGGGTGGGGAAGATCCACTGGAGAATGGATAGGCTACCCACTCCAGTATTCTTGGACTTCCTCTACAGCTCTGCTAGTAAAGAATCTGCCTGCAATGTGGGAGAACTGGGTTTGATCCCTGGGTTGGGGAAATCCCCTGGAGAAGGGAAAGGCTACCCACTCCAGTACTCTGGCCTGGAGAATTCCATGGGGTCCCAAAGAGTTGGACACAACTGAGCAACTTTCACTTTCAGTTTTATATGCCAGCTACAAAATCCTCAAAGTCAGTTACAGCTATGCTATTGGGGCAGGAAGTTGTCGGTGGTGAGGGGGCAGGGAAGAAGCAGAAAGTTCAGACAAATAGGTAAGTCTTGACAAAGGGCACAGGTTAAAGAAAACGTTATCAGGAAATTAAGAGCATTTTAGTATGGCTAGACTGCAGAGTATACTGGGAAAGGTGAAAGAGATTAAGCTGAAAAAGTAGGCACAGGATAATAGCGGCTGTAGAATGGAGAATCCTGATTCTGTCACCTACTTGTTATGTGACTAATCTCAGTTTCTTAATCTGTAAAATGTAAATAACAATTCCTATTTCTCATAGCACTTTCTTTTCATCATTTGGTGGTGGTTTAGTCTCTAAGTCACATCTGACTCTTGTGACCCCATGGACTGTAGCCCACCAGGCCCTCTGTCCATGGAATTTCCCAGGCAAGAATACAGGAGTGGGTTGCCATTTCCTTCTCCAAGAGATATTTCTGAAAGCATGGAACCTGGGTCTCCTGCATTGCAGACAGATTCTTTACTAATTGAATCACCAGGGAAGCCCATTGAGTCTGAATCCTGGAATATAATGGAATGATTGGAACTGGAAAAGTATGCGACAGTGGGATTGGACAGTTTCCCTATAGGATGTCCAGGGACAAGAAAAAGTCACATTTTGGAGCTGCCTAGTCTGGCATCTAATCAGGTGGCAGTGCCAGGTTCTGTTCAAGTACTCATGCCTTGTATCCGCTGTGGTTTCTAAAATTCAGAGCACAGAGTCGCCCCAGCAGCTTCCTCACCCCCTGTGCTGTGAGTTCTGCACAGAGCCCTAAGAAAGTTGTCAGCCATGAGATTCTTCCCCTCCAGTGCAAACACACATGGCTCAGGCATATGATTCCCATCTGGATCCACCCCCGACTTCCGGCCAGGAGGCTGCTGTGTAGGCAGAACCGTCTGCCTTTGATTTGCCAGCCTAACCTGATACCTGGAGCCAGCCCTTCCCTAGCAGTAATGCACAGACCTGGCAAAATTCATGCTTCTTTTCCAGGACCTATTCATCTCTACATTTCCCTTGCCCTGTCAGAAGAGGTTGACCTGCGCCAGGCACTAGTTTGCACAGAACAAACAAATGAGTATTTATTTCTGGAAGAGAACAGGTAGTCTTTTCTTTAATCCAAGGAACAGATGCTGGCCCAGGAGGAGAATGTGCTCAAAGTCCCACCTATCACTCTAAGGCCATAGGGCCACAAATTGTTATTCAAAGCAACAGACCCATACTCCCCTCCAGTTCCCTGATGGCATCAGTGCCCAGCCACTGCAGAATTATTACCATCATCATCTCTGCTGGATTCTATGCCCCAGTCAAATTGGCAGTACTCCTTCTATTTGCAAACAGATTGCAAAATAAGAACCCCAGGAAGGATGCAGGCTGGCCAGGTTCCAAAGACCTTCAGCAGTGATCATACTAAATCAGAGTTGCTTCCTACTCCCTGAACAGCAGCAGGTACTGGAACTGCATCCCAATGGCCCTGGATCACTGGAATGCCCAGCCTCACCTCCCTCCCTCTTCCTTCCTGGAATAAAAGTATTTTTAAAAAAGGGAAAGAGAGAGAGAGTGTGTGTAGAACTTCCTGGGAAATTATAAGAAAAAAACTATCATTGGGGTCCCACACTACTCATGAGTTTCCTGACAGTAGAGCTAGGAACAAAGCACCAATAGAAACTTTCCTTGACTCACTTCCCTCAATATTTTAAACTTATCACCTCTGCTCTGAGTTAGTCTGTCATTCACGGCCCTCTACAATATAGTCACTTGTGTGCATATCCAGCCTTCTCTTCTAAACTGATCCCTCCTCTCCTGCCCATAACCCTTCATTCAGTCCCTTGTTCACTATTATCAAACAAAAGCAACTGGTAAAAGAGTAACAGTGGCTCCTGCAATTGCTATGTGCTTATTGTGTTACAGACTCCATGGCAAGTGCTTTACACATAGTTACTAGTTTAATTCTAAAAAATAAAACTCAAGAGGTAAGCTCTATTATTATCTCCATTTCACATTTGAATAAACTGGAGCTCAGAGATTGTAAACACCATGCCTAAGATCATAAAACTAATACGGTAAGATGTCTGGATAAAAATAGCACTGCTATCTGAAATAACTTCTCTGAAATGTTAATAGATATTACTGATTTTGCTGCAAAAAATAAATAAAATAAAAAAATAAAATAATGTAAAAAAAATAGATATTACTATTCACCTTTTAGAGATAAGGACATGTCCAGAGGTTTAGTAACATGCCCAAGTCGATAGTTTGAACTAGAGTTCAGTCAAGACCTGTCTGATTCCAAAGCCCTCACTCTTAACCATTACTGTGTGTGTCTGTGTGCATGTGCGCGCACGTTCAGTTGCCAAGTTGTGCCCGACTCGTGTGTCCCCAAGGACTGTAGTTCACCAGGTTACTCTGCCCATGGGATTTCCCAGTAAGGGTACTTGAGTGGGTTCCTTCATTCTCCAGGGGATCTTCCCGACCCAGTGACTGAACCCACGTCTCCTGTTTGGCAGGCAGATTCTTTACCTCTGAGCCACCAGAGAAGCCTTACTACTCATCTGTAAAATAGAGATTAAATTAGCTACCACCCTCCCTCAGGGAAGAGAAAGAAACATCTATCTCATCTAACTTGAGGTCTCAAGTAAGACAGTGTCAATGAAAACATACTGTAAACAGTAAGGGAATATTTGAAGTCAGGTATAATTGATACTACTTCCATGGTAAAAACATATTTTATTTGTTTTAGTAGACAACTTGTTTTTTCTTCCTTTCCAAACTATTTTTTTTACTTCCTTTTTTGGGGTCATTTCACACTAGCTAGGACACCGAATACAAACAATGTTGAATAATATTGTCACTTTGATTAAATAGGTAACCAAGTTGTTTCTATTGGGCAACCATGATTCTGTCTCAATCAAGTGACTAAACCTCCTCTGATAGCTCTTCTGATTTTTCCCAAGTTTGGATCCTAAATTGAGAAAAAAAAAAAAAAGAATGGTGAGAGGCCAACACTTGCCTCTTCCTGATCTCAAGAGGAAAGCATTCAGTTTCTCACCATTAAGTACAATACAAGCTATAGGGGTTTTTTGGTATCTGTTCTTCACCAAGTTGAGGGAATTCCCTTCTAACCTTAGTTGCTGAAAGGCTTGTCTTAAAATCAGAAATGGGTGTTGAATTTACTCAAATGTTTTTCTCATTTTATTCATGTGGTAGATTATGTTAATTTACAAATACTGAACCAGCTTTGCACACCTGTAATAAATTCCACTTGGTCTCGGTATATAACAGTTTCACACGTTTTAGGATTCAGTTTGCTAAGATTTTGTTGAGGAGTTTTATATCTATGCTTATGATTGATATTGGTTTATAGTTTTTCTTTCTTATAATGCATTTATCTGGTCTTGGCGACAATTTGCATTTTATCACATACTAAAAGTAAATATTATTCTTCTAACCTTCTTTTGGTAATTTGTATACTTCCCTAGAAATATAAGTTTAGGAGTCAAGTTCCATATCGAGCCCAAAATTGCAGATGTAGTAAAGGGAAAGATCAGGGACATTGGAGCCACACAAACCTGGGTTTGACTGACTGAGTACTTCACTTCAGCAGACCTTTGTTCTTTAATTGGTAAAGGGGGAAACAATGATTTCTTCCTTGCAATGTCATATTGACAATGTAAAAAACAAAACAAAACAGAGACTAGATGCATGGCATTAAAACATAACAACACAAAAACATCTTTCTGACATTATTTTTAAAATCTCACTTGATAACAAAACCAGAGAAGAGTTTATATGTTCTTTTAGCTGTTCTTTGAACAGGAGACACACAGGTCTCCACTAATAGCCTCAGTATCCCCATACAAGGATCAGCATCATTTTCCCAAAACACAACTCAGACCACATCACATCCCTTCTGAAACCCTTAAATGGTTTCTCATCATCTTCAGGACAAATTCCAAAGTCTTTAACATGACAGTTGGTGCCCTATATGGTCATCCCCGCCCATCTCTTCAAATTCATCTTTTTTGTTTGTATGCTTTAATTCAGCTGTGATACAATAACTAGCCCATAATGCTATTGTGCATACTCTTCTAGAATGCCTTCTTCAAACTCTGTGCCTCACTAATTATTTTTTAATTCTCACAACTCAACTCCCCCTCCTCTAGAAAACCTTTCCTGACCCCCATCCCTAGTTAGAAACCCCTTCTTTGCACTTGCAGTACCTGTGCTTGCCTCTCTCACAATTTTAAAGACTGGTTTCAATGTCTGGGTACATAATATGTTTCTCCCACTTGATTGTGAGCTCCTTGAAGAAAGAATCCTATCTTGTTCATTTGTGGTATACAATACGTGTTCATAATGCCTTCTAATTTAATAAGAAAAGAAAGGGCCATTAATAGCCTTGGTAGCAATATCCATTGTGAAGTGGGCATTTACTAACCATATCTCTTCATTCATAGCATAATTTCTGTGGGCTTACAAATTATTCCTGGCTGTGGAACAATTATATCCTCTGCTGATTTTCTTTCCAGAGGAAAGCAAGCAGTTAGTTCTTCATTGCAAGGTGAACTTTTCTCTTTTCTTCCTCCCCTTTCCCCCCCTTTCTTTATATAGCAAGCCAACTAAGGAGTAATAATGATGAGAAAATCTACACTGTAATTACTGTAGCACTTAACTTTGCATTAACATCTGTAAAAGAAAGAACTCCTGGGAGTTGATGAACAATGATGTTTTTTCCTACTTTTTCTTTTAAACACACATTTTCACTTTAAAAATATCATCACTTTTGACACATGTCTTAACAGTTTTGAAATATCTAGATATTACATTTGGGGGGAAACTCTTGAAACATAAAAGGTATTAGGTTGCTAGAGTTGGAAGGAAACTAAGAGCTTATTAGGTTTGGTTCTCTTATTTTATATTAGTGAAATTGACGTTCCTCTGGTGGATATGACACATAGTGTCACACAGAGTTAGGGGAAAGAGTGGCAGTGAAGAGAAAATGCATACCGGCATCAGAAGATTTTTGGTTTAGAAAGTCTCTTTGTGGTTTAGTCTCTCCCTCTTTTAAAATGTTGTTAATAATGTTTGGCACATAGAACATTGTGAGGATTAAGGGAGTTTACATATGGAAAGTACTCAACTGACCTAACACATGACAGTTTTATTCTATAATGTCAGTTATTTTTACTATACACATATACATTCTAAGTCATTTCAGTCGTGTCCAACTCTGTGAGACCCTATGGACTGTAGCCCACCAGGCAAGAATACTGGAGTGGATTGCCATTTCCTCCTCCAGGGGATGTTCCTAACTTAGGGGTTGAAGCTACATCTCTTAAGTCTCCTGCATTGGCAGGCAGATTCTTTACCAATAACGCCACCTGGGGAGCCCTACTTTTATTAAAATTTATGGTAAATAAGAACTAGAATCTAAGACCCTGTTCTTTCTGCTATACAGTGTAGCCCTATTAAGTCCGCTCAACATTACTTCCAAAAAGGAAAACAGCCAAATCTCTACTAAATAGGGAGAGAGAAAAAAAGAGTATAGAGTGAGGGTAGAGAGAAGGAAGGAAGAAAAAACATAAAGTAGATGGATTTCAGCTTAAAGAATTTAGCTGGACACAAGTATACTGTATGATTCAATCCAGATTCCATGCACATGAATATTTAAGAATTCCAATCTGAGCTATTTAGCTAGAGGAATCCTTGCCAGGGTGGCTGAAGAAGGGAGCCAGTGCAGAGGAGTGATCCTGCAGAGGTCACCTGTAGATGGTTATCAATTCCTGGCTCTGCCTAAAATTTAGGAAGGTGAATGGACTTGGGAAATAGGTAGAAGCCACAAAGAAAATTCATCCTGATCACACCACGCAACACTATTTTTTACCCAATAGCCCATGGAACAAAACACTGGTTCCAAATAGGAAAAGGAGTATATCAAGGCTGTGTTTTGTCACCCTGCTTATTTAACTTATATGCAGAGTACATCATGAGAAGCGCTGGGCTGGAAGAAGCACAACTGGAATCAAGATTGCCAGGAGAAATATCAATAACCTCTGATATGAAGATGATACCACCCTTATGGCAGAAAGTGAAGAGGAACTAAAAAGCCTGTTGATGAAAGTGAAAGAGGAGAGTGAAAAAGTTGGCTTAAAGCTCAACATTCAGAAAACGAAGATCATGGCATCTGGTCCCATCACTTCATGGCAAATAGATGGGGAAACAGTGGAAGCAGTGTCAGACTTCATTTTGGGGGGCTCCAAAATCATTGCAGATGGTGACTGCAGCCATGAAATTAAAAGACGCTTACTCCTCGGAAGAAAAGTTATGACCAACCTAGATAGCATGTTCAAAAGCAGAGACATTACTTTGGCAACAAATGTCCGTCTAGTCAAGGCTATGGTTTTTCCAGTGGTCATGTATGGATTCGAGAGTTGGACTGTGAAGAAAACTGAGCACCGAAGAATTGATGCTTTTGAACTGTGGTGTTGGAGAAGACTCTTGAGAGTCCCTTGGACTGCAAAAAGATCCAACTAGTCCATTCTGAAGGAGATCAGCCCTGGGATTTCTTTGGAAGGAATGATGCTAAAGCTGAAACTTCAGTACTTTGGCCATCTCATGTGAAGAGTTGACTCATTGGAAAAGACTCTGATGCTGGGAGGGATTGGGGGAAGGAGGAAAAAGGGACTACAGAGGATGAGATGATGGGATCACCGACTTGATGGACGTGAGTTTGAGTGAACTCCGGGAGATGGTGATGGACAGGGAAGCCTGGCGTGCTGCGATTCATGGGGTCACGACTGAGTGACTGAACTGAACCACAAGTGTTGAGTAGGATAAAAGATATTTCAGTACTATACTTTCCCAAATGACAATATTGTTCCTCTCAATGAATCTTACTTTTGCTATCTGAACAACAGGGGCAATGCCTAATCAGTAGAGTTATTGTGAAAGTGGATATTAAAATAGGTGGTGTATATAATAATTTTAATATTATAAATGACTTATAAATGTTAGACATAATTATTACTAAAATGTCTCTGTAGGATATTTTCTCAACAATGAACTGTATTCAGATGCCAGCATATCATGAAATTAGCACCTGGTGTAACTTATTATATTTATTACAACTTTTTATGACCATGTATACATTGACAAATATGTATATTTTTTCTATTGCACCTACTAATTTTTTAGTAAGTACACTAAATTTACTAACTGCACTGACACTTTGGAGAAGGAAACGGCAACCCACTCCAGTGTTCTTGCCTGGAGAATCCCAGGGACAGGGGAGCCTGGTGGGCTGCCATCTATGGGGTCGCACAGAGTCGGACACGACTGAACGACTTAGTAGCAGCAGCACTGACAGTTACTGAGCATCTTCTATGTACTAGCATTGTTTTAAGCACTTAACAGATATTAACTAATTCAATCTTCACAATACTACAAAGTGGTTATTGTTGTCCTCCTTTTACAGAATAGAAAACTGAGGCTAGAAAGGTTAAATAACTAAGTTATTTTTATTAGAGCTGATATGTGAACTAAGTAGTCTGGGTCCAGTCTCAACATGTACAGTAAAATGCATGTAGTGAAATTATTTCATTTTGATTTCCAGTATTACACTGGAAACTGGAGAAGTTTTAAACTTCTCTATAAGTCCAATCAACTGGCATGTGCAATAAGTTACACACATTATAGAAAATGGTAAATTTTTAAAAAATCAATCATTTATGATGTCATTAAAGGAGATCAACTTTTGCATTCCAGTTCCCTATAATGAAAAGGACACCCTTTTTTTTGGTGGTAGTTCTAGAATGTCTTATAGAACCATTCAACTTCAGCTTCTTCAGCATTCGTGGTAGGAGCATAGACTTGGATTACTGTGGGCTTCCCTGGTGGCTCAAATGGTAAAGTGTCTGCCTGCAATGTGGGAGACCCGGGTCTGATCCCTGGGTTGGGAAGATCCCCTGGAGAAGGAAATGGCAATCGATTCCAAGAACTCTTGCCTGGAAAATTCCATGGACGGAGGAGCCTGGTAGGCTACAGTCCATGGGGTCGCAAAGAGTCGGACACAACTAAGTAACTTGACTTTTCTTTCTTACTGTGATATTGAA
Source organism: Bos taurus (assembly GCF_002263795.3). NCBI lineage: Eukaryota > Metazoa > Chordata > Mammalia > Artiodactyla > Bovidae > Bos > Bos taurus. Next base: position 96,883,447 of record NC_037330.1, on the reverse strand, counting down.
TGGTTTGTCATAGAAAGGAACAGAGATCATTCTATCATTTTTCAAAGTACACCCAAGTACTGAATTTTGGACTCTTTTGTTGACTATGAGGGCTACTCCATATCTTTTAAGGGATTCTTGCCCACAGTAGTAGATATAATGGTCATCTGAATTAAATTGCCAATTCCAGTCCACTTTAGTTCACTGATTCATAAAATGTCAATGTTCACTCTTGCCATCTCCTATTTGACCACTTCCAATTTACCTTGATTCATGGACCTAACATTCCAGGTTCCTATACAATATTATTCTTAACAGCATCAGACTTTACTTCCATCATCAGTCACATCGAAAACTGGGCATTGTTTTCATTTTGGCTCCGTCTCTTCATTCTTTCTGGAATTATTTCTCCATTCTTCTCCAGTGGCATATTGGGCACCTACCGACCTGGGGAGTTCATCTTTCACCGTCCTATATTTTTGCCCTTTCATACTGTTCATGGGGTTCTCAAGGCAAGAATACTGAAGTGGTTTGCCATTCCCTTCTCCAGTGGATCACGTTTTTGTCAGAACCCTCCTCCATGACCCATCTGTCTTGCGTGGCCCTACATGGTGTGCCTCATGGTTTCATTGAGTTAGACAAGGCTGTTGCCCACGTGATCAGTTTGGTTAGTTTTCTGTGATTGTGGTTTTCATTATGTCTGCCCTTCAATGAATAAGGATAAGAGACTTATGGAAGCTTCCTGATGGGAGAGACTGACTGTGGGGGAAACTGAGTCTTGTTCTGAGGGGCAGGGCCATGCTCAGCAAATCTTTAATCTATTTTTTTGTTGATGGGTGGGGCTATGTTCAATGCAAAAGTAGGGTTTTTGTTTTATGGTTTTTTGAATTTTGAAATGCAAAAGTAGGAAGTCAAGAGATACCTGGAGTAACAGGCAAGTTTGGGCCTTGGAGTACAAAATGAAGCAGGGCAAAGGCTAACAGAGTTCTGCCAAGAGAATGCACTGGTCATAGCAAACACCCTCTTCCAACAACACAAGAGATGACTCTACACATGGACATCACCAGATGGTCAACACCAAAATCAGACTGATTATATTCTTTGCAGCCAAAGATGTAGAAGCTCTATACAGACAGCAAAAACAAGATCTGGAGCTGATTGTGGCTCAGATCATGACTTGCTTATTGCAAAATTCAGGCTTAAATTGAAGAAAGTAGGGAAAACCACTAGACTGTTCAGGCATGACCTAAATCAAATCCCTTATGATTATACAGTGGAAGTGAGAAATAGATTCAAGGAATTAGGTCTGATAGACAGAGCACCTGAAAAACTATGGACAGAGGTTTGTGACTTTGAATAGGAGACCATCCCCAAGAAACAGAAATGCAAAAAGGCAAAACAGTTGTCTGAGGAGGCCTTACAAATAGCTGTGAAAAGAAGAGAAGCGAAACGCAAAGGAGAAAAGGAAAGATATACTCATCTGAAGGCAGAGTTCCAAAGATAGCAAGGAGAGATAAGAAAGCCTTTCTCAGTGATCAATGCAAAGAAATAGAGGAAAACAATAGAATGGGAAAGACTAGAGATCTCTTCAAGAAAATTAGAGATACCGAGGGAACATTTCATGCAAAGATGGGCTCAATAAAGGACAGAAATGGTATGGACCTAATAGAAGCGGAAGATATTAAGAAAAGATGACAAGAATACACAGAAGAACTATACAAAAAAGATCTTAATGACCCAGATAACCATGATGGTGTGATCACTCACCTAGAGCCAGACAGCCTGGAGTCTGAAGTCCAGTGGGCCTTAGGAAGCATCACTGAATAAAGCTAGTGGAGGTGATGGAATTCCAGCTGAACTATTTCAAATCCTAAAAGACAATGCTGTGATAGTGCTGCACTCAATGGCCAGCAAATTTGGAAAACTCAGAAGTGGCCACAGGACTAGAAGTGGCCACAGGACTGCAAAGGTCAGTTTTCATTCCAATCCCAAAGAAAGGCAATGCCAAAGAATGCTCAAACTACTGCACAATTGCACTCATCTCACATGCTAGCAAAGTAATGCTCAAAATTCTCCAAGCAAGGCATCAACAGTACATGAACTGTACACTTCCAGATGTTCAAGCTGGATTTTAAAAAGGCAGAGGAACCAGAGATCAAATGCTCAACATCCGTTGGATCATCGAAAAAGCAAGAGAGTTCCAGAAAAACATCTACTTCTGCTTTACTGACTATGCCAAAGCCTTTGACTGTGTGGATCACAACCAACTGTGGAACTTTCTTGAAGAGATGGGAATTCCAGACCACCTTACCTGCCTCCTGAGAAATCTGTATGCAGGTCAAGAGGCAACAGTTAGAATGGGACATGGAACAATGGACTGGTTCCAAATTGGAAAAGGAGTACATCAAGCCTGTTATTGTCACCCTGCTTATTTAACTTCTATGTAGAATATTTCATGCAAAATGCTGGCCTGGGTTAAGCACAAGCTGGAATCAAGATTGCTGGGAGAAATATAAAAAAGCTCACATATGTAGATGATACCACCCTTATGACAGAAAGCAAAGATGAACTGAAGAGTTTCTTTCTTTCTTTTTTTCTTGAAGAGCTTATTGATGAAAATGAAAGAGGAGAGTGGAAAGCCTGGCTTAAAACTCAACATTCAAAAAATAAAGATCATGGCATCCAGCCCCACCACTTCATGGCAAATAGTTGGAGAATTAGTGGAAACAGTGACAGACTTTATTTTCTCAGGCTCAAAAATCATTGCAGATGGTGACTGCAGCCAAAATTAAAAGATGCTTGCTCCTTGGAAGAAAAGTTATGACAAACCTAGACAGTATATTAAAAAGCAGGGACATTATTTTGCCAACAAAGGTCCGTTTAGTCAAAGCTATGATTTTTTTCCAGCAGTCATATATGGATGTGGCAGTTGGATCAGAAAAAAAGCTGACTGCCAGAGAGTTGATGCTTTTCAACTATGGTGTTGCAGAAGACTCTTGACAGTCACTTGGACTGCAAGGAGATCCAACCAGTTTATTCTAAAGGAATCAGTCCTGAATATTCATTGGAAGGAATGATGCTGAAACTGAAGCTCCAATACTTTGGCCACCTGATGGGAACAACTGACTCATTTGAAAAGACCCTGATGCTGAGAATTATTGAAGATGGGAGGAGAAGAGGAAGACAGAGGATGAGATGGTTGGATGGCATCACTGACTCGATGAACGTGAGTTAGAGCAAGCTCTGGGAGTTGGTGATATACAGGGAAGGCTGGAGTGCTGCAATCTATGGGTTTGCAGAGTCAGACATGATTGAGCGACTCAACTGAACCGAAAGGAGACCAACAGTTGTTTATCATGCCATTGATATTTTCATTACTGGTCTCAGAAAGTAATAGAAAGTCATTATTCTTATGGTATAACATTGAACTAAGTTCAGACTTCAGAATTTCTGGTCCTCCTTACCCAGTTCAGTGAAAGGCCATTTCATCTCTCTTGCTATAGACTGAATATTTTTGCTCACTTCCCTCCCCATTTCACACTTTGAAATTTTAACCCTGAAGGTGATGAAATTCAGAGGCAAGGCCTTTGGGAGGCAATGAGATCATGAGGGCATCACCCTCATAAATGGGACTTGTGCCCTTATAAAAGAGACCCAAGAAAGTTCTCTTGCCCCTTCTGCCATGTGAGTTTATAGTGAGAAGACTCATCTATATGGAAGTGTCTCACCCGACACTGAATCTGTTGGTGCCTTGATCTTGGACTTCCCAACCTCCAGAGCTGGGAGAAATGCATATCTGTTGTTTAAAGCTACCCAGACTGCAGTGGACTTCCCAGGTGGCTCCAGTGGAAAAGAACCTGCCTGCCAATGCAGGGTACATAAAAGATGCAGGTTTGATCCTTGGGTCAGGAAGATCCCCTGGAGAAGGTAATGGCAGCCCACCATAGTATTCTTGCCTGGAGAATCCCATGGCTAGAGGAGCTTGGTGGGCTATAGTCCATAGGCTCTCAAAGAGTTGGACATGACTGAAGCAACTGAGCATGCAGACTGCAATATCATTATAGCAGCCCAAATGGAAAAAAAGGAAAGATCTCCATTGTTTATAAGCTACCTAGTCAATGCTGTTTTGTTGCAGCAGCCCAAATGGACTAAGACATCTTTCATATGAATGTTTTATTTATGTAAAAATCTTTTACAAGGTAAGGAAGGGATCTATTCAGCCACTGACCAAAAAAATCCTATGGCTGCAGAATTTCTGGCTCCTAGAAATCTAGGAAAACCTCTCTGTAATAACAAAGAGCTGTTGCTTGCAAGATACACACATGATATCCTTAAAAACTGAAAAATAAAACACTTAAAAGGTGTTGGTTTGCAAAGATCAGAAGCCCGTTAAACTTCCTTCAGGAAAGTGGGATGTAGTGTAAGAATGCTACAGATACCAGGCCCCCAAATATGGACTGCATCGTCATTAGAAACCAGTCAGATAGCTTTTGTTCCTCTCTTACCTTGTAGTTTCTCATTTCTGTTGTGTTCATTTCATTCTCTTCTATCTTTACTACGCTTTTCTACTCAACTACGTGCATGTGGACATCACCACCTCTACAAAATTCTAGCCTCCGGCCCAAATCAACCAGACTTCTTGTTTCTCACAGTTCCTCTCATTTTCAGGGAGAGAAAATGTGACTGGTTTAGCTAGGATAAGGTAATCATTCCTCTGTTCTGGGGTTGCAATGACATGGTACCTAAGGTTGTCTCTTCTAGGGTCTGACAAGTTCTTCGAGTGTGTGAGGATAAAAAAGAAATAATATAAATCTCAAATTGAGTATTATTTATCTGAAAACTTAGTATTATGGTACTACTGATTTCCTGTTTCAGTTTGCATTTTCTTAAGAACATGTTGTTTCTAATCTCACCTAAACTGATTAACTTTTGAAGATACTATGGCAATTTTCATCACCATAATTCTCAAATGTGGCCAAGTTCTCTTCAAATCCATAATTTTGGACTATGCAAATATTCAGTACTACATAAGGCTGGGAAAGAAGAATTTCTCCAGATAGAGACCCTCATGTTCTCTTGAACCTGGCCATCTTACATTCTTATCTGACAAATAGAAACTTCCATATGTGGCAAGCCTGTCACTTTTTCAATGCCTTGACCAGAAACCACTGGTTCTGCCACTGACCACTGCTACCCAACACCCTGGCCCTCAACAAGGAGATACAATTTAGTCTATTTGATAAACTCCAAAATCATCTGATGAGGTGAAAAAACATCATCTTTGGATAGAAACATAATTGGGTCAGACTTCTGGCTTCACCATAAATTAATATAATCTGTTTGGCTTCTGAATCCTCGTTTGTAAAATAGGAGCAGTGAATGATCCCAACCTAATAAGCTCAATGGGAAGATTAGAGATATTGCAAGTATGATGGCTAAAAAATAAATCATAAATTCATTTACATTTCGCAAATTTATTGAATGCCTACTAGTGCTAACCTACTAGTTTAATGATGTGTTCAGTTCAGTTCAGTCGTGACCCCATGAATCTCAGCACGCCAGGCCTCCCTGTCCATGACCAACTCCGGAAATGATGTGTTAAGCTGCTTCTATTCATTGCTATCATGTTTCAGAGATGCATACCTGTCTCTGCAGTCAGACATTCTATTAGCAGGAGATACAATGTTACTCTCACTCCTCCTGGGGACTCTCAAGTAGTAGCACATAAATTTAAGGAAAACATTCCCAGTCTGGGGAAGGGAGGGAGGCTCAGGAGGAAGGGGATATATAGTTATGATAGACTCACTTTGTTGTATGGCAGAAACCAACACAATATTGTAAAGCAATTATCCTCCAATTAAAAATTTAATTGAAAAAAAAAAAGAAAAACTTACCCAATCTAAAGAGATACGTCATCTATGTTCACATACTTGAACAAAGACACATATCAAACTCACATACTTTTAATGTTGTTATACTTAAGTCATTTAAGGAGACAAAAAACATGTATCTAAATCTATTGGTTATATTAGGCATAAATATACATTCAAATATTTTTAAGTGTACTTGGATGCTGCAAAGCATAGATTCATTAGATGGTATTTAATGTCTATGAAATAATTGAGAAATTTCACTATAACAAAGTCATCATAGAGTTCTGGAAAGAGGCAAATGTAAAACAAGATATGCTGTCAAGCAGTTCTAGCTGAAAAAGACTTTAGAAGATCATTGAGTACTTTCATTTTAACAGCAGGTAAATCAAGGTCCCAAGAAAAGAAATAAACCCTAAGTCACGTAACAAATACAGAACTAGCACTAGATCCCAAGGCTTCTTCCTCTTTGTTCTGTGTTTTTTGTACCAAAGTACTAGTGATAGAACAATTGTTTTTATTCTAACCTTTGTAAGTGCTGAAAGCCTAATCAGCCAGGATGCTTAGAGATGGGGACAATTTAGATGGAGAGAGATGAGAAAAGGCACGGTGGAAGGGATGTACAGGATGTATTCTGGAAAGGGTAAGTGATACAAAAGGCCAAAGTAGGTAGGAGTAGGTAGGAGGCTGGGAAACTTCAAAGGAGAACTAATTCTATGTAAGCACTGTGCACTAGGCCATGTGATAGACACTTCACACAGCTTATCTTACTTACTTAAAGACTTGACATCTAGGTTATAGCTCTCAGACTATGCATTCTTTGAGTAGAAGGGAACATCTTATAGGCTGGGTCCATGAGACTTGTTGAGTACAAACTTACAGAAAGTCTCATATCAATTAGCTCAATCTGATCACCATTTTAAATTGACTGAGAAGGTACACTATGATGACCAGCAGAAAAGACAAAAGGCTGGAAGACAGGAAACAAGTTCCAGACGAAGCTCAACATTCTGTGTGACCTTTGATAAATCACTCACTTACAATATTAATTTCCTATTAATGATGACAATGCTTATTATGTTGTTCAGAATTTCTTATCCACATGTACCTCAACCTAGTGTGTTGTAAACTTTAATGTGCAAAGGAATCATCTCAGGAGCTTGTAAAAAATGCAGACCCCTATGTGTATCCCAAGAACAAAATATGCTGACATTGTATCTAGAGTGGGACAGGAATCTACACTAAACAATCACCTTTGGTAATTCTGATAGTGATGATCCCTAGATAATGTTTTAATGAGAAATGTCTAATTCAGTGTATTCCCCTCTTTGCTTTGGCTACCAAGAAACAGTTTGCTTTTAAGCTTCCTCTTCTATTAATTACTTGCCTCTGGTTATGTTATTTATTTCAATGGTCCTATTACATCATTGTGGGGTTTTGTAATGTTGCTTTTTAATGGAAGGACCTTACATTCTTTCCATGTGGTAGAGATAAATAATAAAGAAAATTACACAGTAACTGAACTTCACTGGAATATGAAGGTTGTATTAGACAATCTCCATGTGACTATCAAATTCAAAATTTTATTTTTCTATAAATCAAGCAAATGCACCACCAAAACCAACATTAAATACTAAGAACCTGCATGGGCCATATATTGTGTCAGTGAACAATAAGACTTATAAAATTAAGTGCTATGAAAATTGTGGAGAAGGGCACAAAGGATGAGTGTGTTAAATAAGATGGGAAGACACAAGTTTTCTTTAACACAGAAGCCAAAGCATTCCTCACTAGAGGCTGATTTTCAGCAAAGATTTAAATGAGGCAATGAAGGGTGAGCCAAACATATTATCTGAGGTAGAGTACTCAGGCAGAGGAACAGTTAGGACGATGTCTGGAATACTCAAAGGAGAAGAAGTGATCAGTGTAGTAGGAACAGGGTGAGTGGGGGACAGACTAGTAAGAGATGAGGTCAGAGAGAATGGGGGTGGGGGGTACAGATTAAGTAGCTTGTTCTAAATTATTTTAAGAACCTTTTATTCTGTGTAAAGTGGGAAGATATTGGACATTTTCAGCAAAAGGCAAGACATGAACTAATTTATGTTTTAGAAGATAGCCTGAGTTACTGTTTTAGCAATGGAAGCACAAGTAGAATCAGAAAGACCAATTATGGGGCTGTTGCAGTAATCCATGTGAGATAATAGTGGTTCAGTCTAGGGCAGTATTGGTGGAAAAGCCAATTGGATTTTCTAAAAGATTAGGTGTAGGAGGTAAGAATTTAAGAGATACAGGGCTGCTGTACAGACTTTGCTCTAACTGATCAGAAAATGCTGTCTAAATTGTGGCCGTGATCAATGGAATCACATAAGCCCCAGTTTAATCTGTTTACATAAAATAAACTTTAAAGGATAAGAAGAATTTGATTAGAGGAGAAAGATTCTGATCCTGTGGCATTCCTTTAAGCCATTAAGGTGATCCTACAACACACATGACTGACTAGCACAGAATTTCTTGCCTCAAAGGAGGAAGAACAGACTGTTAAGCTGGCTTTTATTTATCATTTTCTGTGTATCAGACATCATTCTAAACACCTTAAAAAGAATAAATAAATAAACCACCTCTGTATACATTATTAATGGGCTTCCCATGTGACACTAGTGGTAAAGAACCCACCTGCCCAGGGACATAAGAGACATGGGTTTGATCCCTGGGCCGGAAAGATCACCAGGAGGGCATGGCAATCCATTCCAGTATTTTTGCCTGTAGAATCCCATGGACAGAGGAGCTTGGAAGGCTATGATCTCCAGGGTAGCAAAGAGTCAGATAGGACTGAAGTGACTTAACATGCATGTATACATTATTATTATTATTCCCCATATTGTGAATAAAGAAAATGATGCTCAGAGAGGTTAAGAAATGTGTCCAAGGTCATATAATGAGTAAGTTGGGAAGTTTAAACCAAGCAGCCAGGCCTCAAAACTCTCATTGACCACAATGCTACATAAACTCTAAAGACTTTCCTAAGTCACCATTTTCTCATATGGAAGTTGGGATACAGTATTATCTGTACTGTTGCTGTGCTGTGCTCAGTCATGTTTGACTCTTTGAGACCCTATGGACTGTAGTCTACCAGGCTCCTCTGTCCATGAGATTTTCCAGGCAGGAATACTGGAGTGGATTGCTATTTCCTCCTCCAGAGATCTTCCCAACCCAGGGATTGAACCCGTATCCCCTAGATTTCCTGCATTATAGGCAGATTCTTTATCACTGAGCCATTGGGGAAGCCCTAATATTATCTACTTTATAACACTGTTGTGAGCAAAATAAGAATTTTATTTAGCCCCTATGTTAATAATAAATAGCTGTCAATTTTATCAAACGATGTTATAGTTGATAAAACATTATGACCATTATTTTATTGCGTTGTCACATGTTTACTCTCATTTTGAATATTAATAAATTGAGACTCAATGGTGCTTAAATGATTTGTCATGTCACAAAAGTGAGAGACAGGATTTGATTTCAGATCTGATGTCTGTAAGATCTTTTTTCAATTTTTCTCATTGCCTCTAACAGATGAAGAATACAGAGATATGAAATGGCATTGAATGCTGCCTACAGTTCCCAGAAACATGATATAATGTCTTATTAAAAAACTGATTTAAATGGAACCTACATATAATGATAAATAGCTTCTCCATATATCAGCAACACACAGTTCCAAAATATATTAGAAACAATATATTACACTCAGTAGCAATAAAAAGAAACTATGTCCAAATAAACTTAACAAAAAATGAAGAATTTGTATAAATAAAGTTACCCAAACTATAGTATGAACAGAAAAAGATGAAACACACTATTCTCTGGATGGAAAGACAATATTGTAATATGTCAACTCTACTCAAATTGTCCTATAGATTACACACAGCTTCAATAAAAATGCCAAAGATATTTTTAGAATGTGAAAGAGTAATTTTTAAAATTACTTTTAAAAACATAAGAATCAAGAATACTTTTTTTAAAGAAGATTAATAAACAAGGACACGCTCAAGCAATAAAAAATATATTTCAAACTTAAGGGTGTTAAACTATATTCTAATGGTACAGAATAGATTTTCAACAAATTATGATGAACAATTGGCTAAGCATTGAGAAACAAGTAAAATTGAGTCCCTATGTCTAACTTCACTAATCAAAGTAAAGTAGATTAAGTATTAAGTGTAGAATATGGATAGGAGGGAGAGGAGGAGAGGAATAAAGAAGTCATGTAAGGTCATAGAGCCCTTAAAGAGAATATAATTGAACATTCTGCTACACACTTTTGAAAGGAAAAGATCTTTCTTTTTTAACAAAAAAGAGATAAGTTCCAAGGGAAAAGATTTATGGATTTGACAATTTGAAAATGAAAACTTCTGAACATCAAAAAATACTATAAAGAAAACTGAAAGGCAAATAATAAAGTGGGAAAATATATCCAATCCTATAAAACAGAAAGAGAGTTAATTTACTCAATATAAAAAGCTTTTACTTAAGAGAACGAAAAAGTATGCCACAGACTAGGAGAATATATTTGCAAAATATGTAACAGATAAAGGACTGGCCTCCAAAATGCATGCTATGCTATGCTATGCTAAGTCACTTCAGTTGTGTCCGACTCTGTGTGACCCCATAGACGGTAGCCCACCAGGCTCCCCCGTCCCTGGGATTCTCCAGGCAAGAACACTGGAGTGGGTTGCCATTTCCTTCTCCAATACATGAAAGTGAAAAGTGAAAGCGAAGTCGCTCAGGCGTGTCCAACCCTCAGCGACCCCATGGACTGCAGCCTACGAGGCTCCTCCGTCCTTGGGATTTTCCAGGCAAGAGTACTGGAGTGGGAAAACTCAACGATAAGGAATTAAACAACCCAGTTAATAAAAAATGGGCTAGATATATGAAAATTAAAAATGGGCTAGATATATGAAAAGACGCCTTACCAAAGAAGATATGAGTGGCAAATAAGTATATTAAAACATGTTCAACATCATATGTCATCAGGAAACTGCAAATTCAAACAATGATGAGATACCACAATGCACCTATTAGGATGGCCCAAATGTTGACAACCCCAAATGTTAGTGAAGATGTAAAATAACAGGAACTCTCATTTATTGCTGATGAGTGTGAAAAATGTATAGCCACTTTGGAAGACAGTGCGGTGGCTTCTTACAATACTGTATTCATGCCACAGGCTATACGAATCGTGATACTCTGTTACACAAGTGGGTTGAAAACCACACAAAAGCCTTCACACACATGTTTATAGAAGATTTATTCATAATTTCCAAAACTTAGAATCAGGCAAGATGTCCCTCAATAGGTGAATGGATAAAAAAGTTGGGAATTTATACAATGGAATATTATTCAGCAGTAAAAAGAAATAAGCTATTGAGTCATGAAAATACATACAGGAAACATACTGCTTTTGTTTCTTTATATATCTAAAACTAAACTAGCTATGAAAATTGGTGAAAAAATAAAATTATGCCAACATTCTAACAATGATTATTTCTCTTTAATTGGGATATAAATAGCTTTGTCTCCTTCATTTCAATTATCTATATTTTCTATAACTCCTATAATAATATACATTGTGTTTATAAGAAAAAAATATAGTAGTTAAAAGAAAAGCTTCTGGAGTAATCCTACTTATACTCTGAGCTAATCCCACTGTCTTTCAAAGTTTCATTTTGCAACTCTGTGGAATGAGAATATTAGTTATTTGAGGAATATGTGACAATCTCACTGTAAGTATTTAACATAATGTGTATCCTATAATAAGGGATCAATAAATATTAATAATATATTATAATCATTCTGCATGCATGCCCAAGCATGTGTCCAACTCTTTGACTCTTTGCAACCCCACTGGCTGAATTCCACCAGGTTCCTCTATTCATGGAATCTTTCAGGCAAGAATACTGGAGTGGGTTGCCATTTCCTCCTCCAGAGGATCTTCCTGAAATGTGGATCAAACCCATGTCTCCTGTATTTCCTGTATCAGCAGGCAGATTCTTTACCACTGAGCTACTTGGTAAGTCCATTCTACTTTTCATGGATCACAGCCCTGTTGTGGTGAAGGGGCTTGTGTAACTCTATGAAGCTATGAGCCATGCTGTGCAGGGCCACCCAAGATGGACAGGTCATAGTGATGGGCTATGTGGTCTACCAGAAAAATAAACGGCAACCCACACCAGTATTCTTGCTACAAGAACGCCATGAACAGTATATATAGGCAAAAAGATATAACACTTGAAGATGAGTCTCTGAGGTTGGTACATGTCCAAATGCTACTGGGAAAGAGCAGAGGACAATTACTAATAGCTCCAGAAAAAAAATGAAGCAGCTGGGCCAAAGAGGAGATGATGATCAGTTGTGGGTGTGTCTGGTAGTGAAAGTAAAGTATGATGCTGTAAAGAATAATACTGCATAGGAATCTGGGATGCCAGATCCATGAATCAAGGTAAATTGGACATGGTCAAGGAGGAATTCAGATGACCATCATCTTAATTCAGATGACCATTATATCTACTTCTATGGGTAAAACTCACTTAGAAGAAATGGGGTAGCCCTAATAGTCAACAAAAGAGTCTAAAAGGCAGTATTTGGGTGCAACCTCAAAAACAACAGAATGATCTCAATTTATTTACAAGGCAAACCATTTGACATCACAGTAATCCAAGTCTAAGTCCCAACCACTAAGGTGAAGAAGCTGATGTTAAATGGTTCTATGAAGACCTACAACAATTTCTAGAACATACACATACAAAATATTATTTTTATCACAGGGCATTTGGAATGCAAAAGTACAAAGTTAAGATATACCCAGAATAACAGGCAGTTTGGCCTTAGAGTACAAAATGAAGCAGGGCAAAGGGTAACAGAGCTCTGTCAAGAGAATATGCCAGTCATATCAAACACACTTCTCCAACAACACAAGAGAGGACTCTACACATGGATATACCTAATGGTCAATACTGAAATCAGACTGATTATGTTCTTTGCAGCCAAAGATGGAGAAGTTCTATGCAGTCTGAAAAAACTAGACCTGGAGCTAACTGTGGCTCAGATCATGAGCTCCATATTGCAAAATTCAGACTTAAACTGAAAAAAGTAGGGGAAATCACTTTGTAGGCCATTGAGGTATGAACTGAATCAAATCCCTAATGATTATACAGTGGAGGTGACAAAGGGATTCAAGGCATTAGATTTGGTAGACAGAGTGCCTAAAGAACTACAGATAGGAGGCAATGACCAAAACCATCCCCAAGAAAAAGAGGCAAGAAGGCAAAATGGTTGTTTGAGAAGGCTTTACAAATAGCTGAGTAAAGAAGTGAGAGGCAAGGGATAAAGGGAAAGATATACCCAACTGAATGCAGAGTTCCAGAGGATAGCAAGGAGAGATAAGAAATCCTTCTTAAATGAACAATGCAAAGAAATAGAGGAAAACAATAGAATGGGTACCACTAGAGATATGTTGAAGAAAACTGGAGATATCAAGGGAATATTTAATGCAAGGATGTGCATGATAAAGGACAGAAATGGTGAAGACCTAACAGAAGCAGAAGAGATTAAGAAGAGGTGTCAAAAACACACAGAAGAACTATTTACAAGAAAGGTCTTAATGACCTGGATAATCATAATGGTGTGGTTACTCACCTACAGCCAGACATTTTGGAGTGTGAAGTCAAGTCGGTGTTAGGAGCCATTATTACAAACAAAGCTAGTGGAGGTGATGCAATTCCTGCTGAGCTATTAAAAATCCTAAAAGATGATGCTATTAAGTTGTCACACTCAATATGTCACCAAATTTGGAAAACTCCATAATGGCCAGAGGACTGAAAATGTTCAGTTTTCAATCCAATTCCAAAGAAAGGCAACACCAAAGAATGTTCAAACTACAATACAATTGGGCTCATTTCAAACACTAGCAAGTTTATGCTCAAAATCCTTCAAGCTATGCTTCAGAAGTATGTGAACCAAGAACTTGCAGATGTACAAGACGGGTTTTGAAGAGGCAGAGGAACCAGAGAATGAATTCCCAACATTCATTGTATCATGAAGAAACCAAGGGAATTTCAGAAAAACATCTACTTCTGCTTCATTGATTATGCTAAAGCCTTTGTGTGGATCACAACAAACTGTGGAAACTTCTCAAAGAGATGGGAATACTAGACCACCCTACCAGACTCCTGAGAAACCTGTATGCTGGTCAAGAAGTAACAGTTAGAACCAGACATGGAAATGACTGGTTCAAAATTGGGAAAGCAGTATGATAAAGCTGTATATTGTTACCCTGCTTATTTAACTTACAGCAGACTACATCATGCAAAATGCTGGGCTGGATGAATCACAGGCTGGAATCAAGATTGCTGGAAGAAATATCAACAACCTCAGATATACAGATGATACCACTCTAATGGCAGAAAGTGATGAGGAACTAAAGAGCCTCTTGATAAAGGTTAAGGAGGAGAGTGAAAAATCTGGCTTAAAACTCATCATTCAAAAAACTAAGATCAGGGCATCTGATCCCATCACTTCATTGCAGATAGGGGGTAAAAAGTAGAAGCAGAGTCAGACTTTATTTTCCTGGGCTCCAAAGTCACTGCAGATGGTGACTACAGCCATGAAATTAAAAGATGCTTGCTCCTTGAAAGGAAAACTATAACAAACATAGACACCACGTTATAAAACAAAGACATCACTTTGCAGACAAAGGTCCAAATGGTCAAAGCTATGGTTTTTCCAGTAGTCATGTTTGGATGTAAGAGTTGGACCATAAAGAAGGCTGAGCATCAAAAAGCTGATTCTTTTGAATTGTGGCATTGGAGAAGACTCTTGAGTCCCTTGGACTGCAAGGAGATGAAACCAGTCAATCCTAAAGGAAACCAACCCTGAATATTCATTGGAAGGACTGTTGCTGAAGCTAAAGCTCCAATACTTTGGCCATCTAATGCAAAAAGCTGACTTATCGGAAAAGCTGCTGATGTTGGGAATGATTGAAGGCATAAGGAGAAGGGGGCAGTAGAGGACAAGATGATTAGATAGCACCACCAGCTCAGTGGACATGAATCTGAGCAATCTCCAAGAGAAAGCAGAGGCCAGAGGAGCCTGGTGTGCTGCCTTTTATGGGGTCACAAAGAGTCAGCACCACCAAGCAACTAAACAACAACAGTAAATGTTTATACTATAATTATTAAAGTACAATGAGGTAAAATATATCTATTACAATACTAAGTTGGTATCAGATTTCATGCTTTAAAAAATAAATTTGGGTATATGTAAAGCTCAAATGGCAAAAGCAGAATTTAACTTAAGCAGAAAGTTTTAGGGTTTGACAACTGCAAATGAGAGAACTTTGAGTTTTGCAGTCAAATAGAGAAAAAACTACAAATATGGTGGTAAGTACAGGTAAGGGTTATTACATATAGTTAAGAGTCTAGTAAAAATTATCTTATGGTGGGGTGAAGAATATTTTAAGATAAGAAACTGGTTTTCACTTTTTGTAATATAAATCTTTTCTCTAACACCTCCAACTTCAATTAATTCTAACATATTTAACAAATATTTTAGGAGAATTGTTTTGGTTTTATGTAACTTTATCTTCTGCAGTCCATGGGGTCACAAAGAGTCAGACAGGACTGAGCGACTGAACAAGAGCAACAAATGTGTGTTTATCAGTTTCAAAAGGCATGGCTATAAGAAACAGAAAAACTAATTCCAATATTTAAGCACAATAGAAGTTTACTTTGTTTCTCATATAAAAGAGATCCGTAATTAGGTACTCCAGGAGTGGCATGGTGACTCTACTGCTATGAGAACCTCGTCTTTTTCTGTTTTGTTACCCATATTCCACTCTTCAGGAAAGAAAAAACAAAAGATAGCATGATTTCTCCTTTCAGAACACTTGCTTCCCAAATGATGCATACAATACTTATATTTCTCTAGCCATAAAAGAATATGGAGAATGCCATTTTCCCAGGGAGTTATGTATAGATAAAACCAAGGATTTTGCTTCCAAGGAGGAAGGGGAGGAGAGTGAATAGTGAATTAGGTAAGTAGCACTCTGTGCCATGGTCTGTAAAGAGAGAGAACATTTTACATGTATTTGAATACAGTCTGAAACAGAGGCAGCATACACAACTTTAACCTCTATGAGTATTTAGAGGTAGAGTTGATCATGAAAGAGTGAGGTCTTCCCAAAGAAAACTGCACAGAAATCTTATGAAGCTTTAGATGTCCACAAGCTCTGGAATAGGAATCTAAATTACCCTTACCTAGGTCCCAGTGTGTTAAGAGCTCAACACTCCTGTTGCTCCCTTTAATACACACTTACCATTTAGATTATAAAAATTCTTGTTAGGAGAGTGCCTCAGAGCACACAACTTCTCCCATAGGATGATGGCATACTCTATTGCTGAGGTCACTTCCACTTTGAATCTGTCAGGACATGGGGAATCTACTTGATCTCTCATGTCTTGGACCACACCCCAGGGCTTGATTTATTGCCTAAAATTGGACATTACTGCCACATCCCTAGGCTCTAGCACAGTTTTTGATATATAGTAAGTGCACAATAAATACTTGCTGACTAAGTTAAATAAAAAAAAAGAAAGAGTGAAAGAAAGAAAAAGAGGGCTCTTCCACTCTCTCTGAGATGTTAAACTTACTAATCAGGAAATTAAAGTAACAGTGAGATGCCCTTTCCACATATCTGATGTGAAAAACTGATGAAAAACAAAAAGCATGACAAAATTAAAGTCTGGTAAAAATGTAGAGAAAATTGTACTCTCATATTCTGCTGGTGAGAATGTAAACTAATATTCCAGTTTGAAAACAATCAGATAGTCTCTACTATATAAATAACATGCAAAGCATATGATATAACAATCCCACTTCCAGGTATATGTTCACATAAGGACAAAGATCACCATATACAAATGTTTAATGCAACATTTGGCTCCCAGGTGACACTAATGGGAAAGAACATGCCTGCTAATGCAGGAGATGTAAGGGATGCTGGTTCCATCCCTTGGGTGGGAAGATCCCCTGGAAAAGGAAATGGCAACCCACAAAACTTGGCAACCCCCTTAACGTCCACAGTAGGGAAATGGGTTTATAATGTGATATTTTCATGTGACAGGGTAATAGCAAAGTGGTTGAGATTTCTATTGCTCACTGTATCCAGTTCTTTGCTTGGAATGACCTCAGGCAGTATAGCACCAAGGGAAAATCACACCATCTGACTCTGTCTTTCCTTCCTTATATCCATCAAGATGCTTATTACAGAAATCCCCAATATTTAGCTCCAATTAGCTTCTCCTCTACTAAAAAGCCTTCACTGACCACAACTATTTATTCAATTCTGGAGACTTCTAATGTTATTCTCAATCTCTCTCTCTCTCTCTCTCTCTCTCTCTCTCTCTCTTTCTCTCTCAGCAGTATGTATGCTGCTGCTGTTAAGTCCCTTCAATCATGTCCGACTCTGTGCGACCCCATAGACGGCAGCCCACCAGGCTCCCCCGTCCCTGGGATTCTCCAGGCAAGAACATGGAGTGGGTTGCCATTTCCTTCTCCAATGCATGAAAGTGAAAAGTGAAAGTGAAGTCGCTCAGTCTTATCCGACTCTTAGCAACCCCATGGACTGCAGCCTACCAGGCTCCTCCACCCATGGGATTTTCCAGGCAACAGTACTGGAGTGGGGTGACATTGCCTTCTCCGATATGTGTGTGTGTGTGTGTGTGTGTGTGTGTGTGTGTGTATATATATATATACACAAATATATATTCAGTGACTGTTCAGTGATTATTACAGTAAGTGGCACATAGTGGGACTCAATGAATATTTGTTGAATGAATGACCCAGTCTCAGAGGACTTACGTTAGAAGAAGGAGAAAGGGTAAATATTATTAAGTTGAATTCCATGTACAAATAATCTCAAGGAATTTATATATAACTTTTCTCTTGCTATATCAACACTTTTTCATTCTCACTTTTTTCTTTCTTGCTGAAGACAACTTGCATGTAGTAAAGTACAAAAATATTAAGTGTATAGCTCATTAATTTTTTACATGTCTCCTTCCTAAGAAAAAGTCAAGACTCTTATGTTCGTTTAATCCCATTTACTTCCTTCCACGTTTGCATTATGATTGTCAAATACCTTATTAATATTAGCTTTTGCATTGTTGAAATTTGCCATTTGATATTGGAACATATTCTTAAATAAATGTGGTTATGTTATACATCATTTTAATGTGCATTTATTGCTTTATGATACATTTTTCTTGTAAATGACATTATTATACTTTCTGTTTAATTTATATTTAGACTAGGGAAATAATGTTAGACAAAAATAAAATTTGAGTAATTTTCTCATTTGAGTTCAAAATGGGCCATAAAGCAATGGAGACAACTCACAACATCAACAATGCATTTGGCCCAGGGACTGCTAATGAATGTACAATGCAGTGGTGGTTTAAGGAGTTTTGCAAAAAAGACAAGGATCTTGAAGATAAGGAGTGCAGTGCCTGGCCATCTGAAGTTGACAATGACCCAATGAGAGCATTGTCAAAGCTGATCCTCTTACAAGTATGCCAGAAGTTGCCGAAGACATCAACCATTCTATGGTGATTTGGCATTTGAAGCAAATTGGAAAGGTGAAAAAGCTCAATAATAGGTGCCTCATGAGTTGACTGGAAAAAAAATTGTCATTTTGAAGTGTCATCTTCCCTTACTCTGTATAAAAATAGTGAACCATTTTGCTATCGGACACTGATGTATGATGAAAAGTGGATTTTATAGGACAACCAGTGACGACAAGTTCAGCTGTTGGACTGAGAAGAAGCTCCAAAGCATTTCCCAAAGCCATGCTTGCACCAAAAAAAAAAAAAAAAGTCATGGTCATTGTTTGGTGGTCTGCTGCCTATCTGATCCACTACAGCTTTGAGAATCCAGGAGAAAGCATTACATTTAAGAAGTATACTCAGCACATCAGTGAGATACACTGAAAAACGCAACACCTGCAGCCAGCATTGGTCAACAGAAAGGGTTCAATTCTTCTTCATGACAATGCCCGATGGCACACTGCATAACCAATACAGGAATTAAAATAAACTTATTTCTCATTGGCAAAAATGTGTTGAATGTAATGCTTCCTATGATTAATAAAGATGTGTTTGAGCCTAGTTAATATGATTTAAAATTCAAGGTCTTAAACTGCAATTATGATTTCACCAACCTAATAATTCTTAGCTAAGTTGGTAAAGAATCTTCCTGCAAAGTAGGAGACCCCAGTTAGATTCCTAGGTTGGGAAGATCCACTGGAGAAAGGATAGACTACCCACTCCAGTACTCTTGGGCTTCCCTGGTAGTTCAGAAGGTAAAGAATCCACCTGCAATGCAGGAGACCTGGGTTCTATCCCTTTGGGAAGATTCCCTGGAGAAGAGAATGGCTACCCACTCCAATATTCTGGCCTGGAGAATTCCATGGACAGAGGAGCCTAGCAGGCTATAGTCCATGTAGTCACAGAGTTGGACATGACTGAGAGAATTTCATTTGAACTTTTCAATAATTCAATCTACATTATAACACTCAGAAGACATTCACTTCAGTTCAGTTGCTTAGTTGCGTCTGACTCTGTGACCCCATGGACTGTAGCACACCAGGCATCCCTGTCCATCACCAACTGTCAGAGCTTGCTCAAACTCATGTCCATCAAGTTGGTGATGCCATCCAACCATCTCATCCTCTGTTGTCCCCTTCTTCTCCTGTCTTCAGAAGACATTCATTTCAGTTCAGTCACTCAATCGTGTCTGACTCTTTGCGACCCCATGAATCACAGCATGCTTGGCCTCCCTGTCCATTACCAACTCCTGGAGTTCATTCAAACTCATGTTCATTGAGTCGGTGATGCCATCCAGCCATCTCATCCTCTGTCGTCCCCTTCTCCTCCTGCCCCGAATCCCTCCCAGCATCAGGGTCTTTTCCAATGAGTCAACTCTTCGCATGAGGTGGCCAAAGTAGTGGAGTTTCAGCCTCAGCATCATTCCTTCCAATGAACACCCAGGACTGGTCTCCTTTAGGATGGACTGGTTGAATCTCCTTGCAGTCCAAGGGACCTGCAAGTCTTCTCCAGCACCACAGTTCAAAAGCATAAATTCTTCAGTGCTCAGCTTTCTTTGTAGTCCAACTCTCACATCCATGCATGACTACTGGAAAAACCATATAGCCTTGACTAGACGGACCTTTGTTGACAAAATGTCTCTGCTTTTAAATATGCTGTCTAGGTTGGTCATAACTTTCCTTCCAAGGAGTAAGTGTCTTTTAATTTCATGGCTTCAGTCACCATCTTCAGTGATTTTGGAGCCCTCCAGATACAGTCATCCATTGTTTCCACATCTCTTTGTCATGAAGTGATGGGACCAGATGCCATGATCTTAGTTCTCTGAATGTTGAGCTTCAAGCCAATTTTTTCACTCTCCTCTTTCACTTTTGTCAAGAGGCTCTTTAGTTCTTCACTTTCTGTCATAAGGGTGGTGTTATCTGCATATCTGAGGTTATTGATATTTCTCCCGGCAACCTTGATTCCAGCTTGTGCTTCATCCAGCCTGGCATTTCACATGATGTACCCTGCATATAAGTTAAATAAGCAGGGTGACAATACACAGCCTTGATGTACTCCTCTTCCTATTTGGAATCAGTCTGTTGTTCCATGTCAAGTTCTAACTGTTGCTTCCTGATCTGCATACAGATTTCTCAGGGTGCAGGTCAGGTGGTCTGGCATTCCCATCTCCTTCAGAATTTTCCACAGTTTATTTCAATCCACATAGTCAAAGGCTTTGGCATAGTCAATAAAGCAGAAATAGATGTTTTTCTGGAACTTTCTTGCTTTTTTGATGATCCAGCAGATGTTGGCAATTTGATCTCTGGTTCCTTTACCTTTTCTAAAACCAGCTGAACGCCTTGAAGTTCACAGTTTAGTGTCATCCATATAGTCAAAGGCTTTGGCATAGTCAATAAAGCAGAAATAATCCAGCATAATTTCATCTCAGTATGCTTAACTTGATTAAATCTGCAAAGTCCCTTTTGACAGGTAAGGTAGCATAATCATGGGTTCCAGGAAATAGGACATTGATATCTTTAGAGGGACTGTATTCTGTCTTCCATAGTCATGACACATAATCCCTTACTAAGATAAACTGTTTCTCAATTTCCCTATTTGTAAGGTAGATACAATTATACTAATGACAGTGGGCTATTGAAATATTTCATTTAAATTAAATTGAACTCGATTCAAAGTAGGTGGTAATTAATAAACAGTGGTTACAATTTATTTTTAATTTATCTGCTACTAGTGAGGCAGCACTTGCAGAGGGAGTGTACATTAGGGCACATGTCAAGGCAATCACTGGGCAGAGGAGGTAGTAGGTGTGTTCAGGGTAGGGTTCCCCAGCAGCTGAGGAAAAAGGAATATTTATGATCTTAAAAAGGAGCCAAATATTCCCTAGCAACAGCCCAAATTTCTCTCAACAAACTGTTCCCCAAGAAAGGAAATTAGCAAAAACCAATCTAAAGGGAATAAAATGAGAGAGGGAAAAATGAACCTGTACATAATCACCTGGGAACCTGCCATCCTCTGATACCCAGAGGCCATGTCTTCCAAGATGAACCTGAGAACTGCTGTGCAGAAAATTATTAAAAATAAGGAAGACAATATTCTCTTCCTGTACAGGATTTTGGTTTTCATTTCAAGTTTCAATTTCACCTGAGCAACTACATTTCTGTATTGCAGAACACCTAAATTGGTTAAAATAAGTATTAGTGGAAGAAAATGGGGGTGCAGAGTGGGAGATAAGAGACCCGAGCTCTAGTTCCAACTCTGCTACTGACTTACTAATTTTAAGCAAGTTTCTTATTTCTTGGCCTCAGTTCTCCCCATGTATAAATAAGAATTAGACTGAGCTGACAGGTCATCAGCTCTTTCATCATCAAATCTTAAGATTTTTGCTCTTGCCCTCTGTCTTTCCCTTCAGTGCAGTTGCTCAGTCATGTCTAACTCTTAGTGACCCCATGGACTGCGGCACACCAGGCTTCCCTGTCCATCACCAACTCCCAGAGCTTACTCAAACTCATGTCCATCGAGTCAGTGATACCATCCAACCATCTCATCCTCTGGCATCCCCTTCCCCTCCTGCCTTCAAACTTTCCCAGCATCAGGGTCTTTTCCAATGAGTCAGTTCTTCCCATCAGGTAGCCAAAGTATTGGAGTACCAGCTTCAGCATTAGTCCTTCCAAAGAATATTCGTGACTGATTTCCTTTGGGATTAACTGGTTTGATCTCGTTGTAGTCCAAGGGACTCAAGAGTCTTTCCCTTGGAGATTCCATTTTTTTTTTAGCTTTGATATCACTTCCATGCTAATAAATCCCAAATTATATTGTCCTCTTATTAGGAATCAGAGATGTAGCTTCATCTATCCACTAGTCATTTCCACTCCATCATTTTGCCATATCTCATATTCAACATGGCAAAAACTCCATTATTCTAACATTCAACATCCTTAATTCAGTGTCCTATATAATTTTTCTTACAACTAGTCCCCAGTACCTTCCATTTCATGGCAGGTGGATAATCATTCACCCAATCCCACCCACTCCTGCTACCCACCTTAATATTCCAAGAATATTTACTTTGTGTATATTACTTTTGCTTATATTCAGTGCCTTCTACCCCTTGGGTCACCTTAGCGTACGACCTCAACTTTCCATAATAAACACATTAAAAATTATAATAAATAGATGTTTAGTAAAAGTGCCTTTACTATTAATGAGCACAGTTAATTCAATGAACTAAATAGAATAGAAATCAGAGCAGAATAGAAATCAGGAAAGTTGGGTCTTTTATCTGCCTCAGGAATTGATTCAGTGTGGGACCTCAGATCATATGACCTATAGTTCTACCATCTAAAAAATGCATATTTGAACTTTTCTCATGCTATTTTCTCTATCAGAATTAATCTTTCAAGAATATCCACATTAATACCATGTATATAAAATCTTCCTGAGTTTCCCATTTACCATGGAAATTCAGAGATAATTGAAATGTGATCAGTCTCTCCCCTTGCCCCTGTATCTCTATAGTGTCACTGAGTCTGTCTTCTGTTGCATTTACTTGAGAGGATATGTGTCTGTCTCTCCTACAGGTCAGAGACCATGATGGTATCTGCAGTACCTTGCTTGCTACTTGTCAACAAGGAAGCAACCAGGAAATACTTATTGAATGAATACATGATCCTATAGAGACATTGAGATTAAAAAGAAAGGTGGGAAAATTAGACATCCATATTTTACACTCACTGTGACATTTCCTCTTTGGAACTGGGAATGTAGCTATATAACCTTCTTTAAAGCTCTTTTTGTTGGGGGGGGGGACCCATAATATAAAAGCATTTAAATGAAGTTTCATTTGCCTTTTCGACTCCAAGTCTGTTAAAGCTGTTTAGCATTTCTATAGTATTTAACATTTCCAAAGTACTATTCAGTGTTAATTAGTTAATCTTAATGCTCTGTAATGCAGGTCAATATTATGATTCTCTCTGAAAAGTTAAGAAAATGAAAATTCAAAGGTATTTTGGCTTCCCCTTTCAGGATGTGAGAAACTGCTGAACATTATTACAAAATAGTATTCTGGAATAGAAACTAGCAAAGGTTAGAAATGAAGAAAAGGAAATTGAATGGGCCAATGTATAAAAGGTAAAAAAGGACAGGGTATAAGTCCTCAATTTTGGGGTCTTATTCAGAGGTTTAGGCAGAGAAACTGTCCAAGAAACTGAAGTACATTGCCTACCAGATTTATGGCAACAAGATGATTTCAGACCCCACTTACCTGTAGATGCACTGAGTTAGATGGCAGACACCTTGACATGATCAGGATTAACTCAGGGACTAAAGACAAGTAGAAGTTTGAAGCTTATAACTCAAAGTCTCAGTGACTGTAGCTGAAAGACTTGAGATAGTAGTTGCCGTGCTTTTTCCCCAAGGGTTATACCCTAAGACTATAGTCTCACTTAGCAAATGGAGAGCAGAGCTGGCAAAGTTACATTTGGTCAACTCTCTAGGC
The DNA here is from genome assembly GCF_002263795.3 of Bos taurus. Lineage (NCBI taxonomy): Eukaryota > Metazoa > Chordata > Mammalia > Artiodactyla > Bovidae > Bos > Bos taurus. The sequence continues at coordinate 96,859,442 of NC_037330.1, read as the reverse complement.
TTGTGCCCTCCTATCCAGCAACTTTCTCACAATTCTTGCTGTGGAACATGCAGATAGAATGGGGGATGACATTTAAAATGACAGGAAATCTTTTTCTCTCCTAGAGCTGAGTTTGATGTACAGGCAGCAGGGAAAGGCTATTCACCCCATGGAGCATAATAAGCACAAATAGAGAGGGAAACATAAACACCAGAGACTGGTAACTAGGTCAAAGAAGATCTTTTCAATTAGAGGGAGTAAGTCTTTGACAACTAAATGTAACTAAATCCATTCCTTGTTTCATTTATTCACTCATTTCTACAGCAAATTGTTGAGTTCTTCCTCGTAAAGGAATGAAATAAATAAGACACCATTTCCACACCCAAAACTGAAGTGAAAGTTGCTCAGTTATGTTTGACTCTTTGAGACCCCATGGAATTCTCCAGGCAAGAATACTGGAGTGGGTAGCCTTTCTTTCCCTTCATTCACAATCAAGTTAAAAGTTCTTCAAAATATGATATGAAGGACCGACTATATCAAAAGTACCAGAGATGCTATTCTAAAATGCAGATTCCCAGGTCCTACTACAGACCTAATAAATGTATCTAAATATTTCTGGTGAGCCCCAAATATCTTTTTTTTCTTTTTTAATCAGGCATCTAAGGTGACCCCTACGTACATTAAAGTTTGATAACCACTGGAAGTAGAAAAGCCAAATTGGAAGAAAGGAACTCAAGCTTTAGGGTCAATCAAACATGCTTTCAAATTGACCATTTCCTTTCTACATACCCTTTTTGAGCTCTAGTTCCCTCATCTGAAGACATGAAAACACAACATACGCTTTCAGGGGTATGATATAAATTAAATGAGAGAACACATATGAAGTGTATAGAATGTAATAGGCAATGAAAAGAAGGAGCAAAGAAGGAGGGACAGAAGGTTAATTAATTAGCTGATAGGTTGGTTCTCTTCCTTCTTCTGAACACATTCAAAAGCCCTTTTGAAAATGCCCACTTATATAACATGAAAGCAAGTTCTACAGATGAGAATTTTTCAGTGACATATCCAATTGACAATACTGATTGAGGAAATGGACAAATTCTTTAAAATATATAACTAAACAAAATGAATTTTTATAACTAAGAAGCCTGGTAAATTGAAATAGACATTACATATAAAGGTATGAAGCTTTCTCAATAAACTGAAAATAGAGCTACAATATGATTTAGCAATCCCACTCCTAGGCATATATCTGGAGAAAAACAAGTTTCAAAGGGCTACATGCACTCCAATGTTCATTGTAGTGCTGCTTATAATAGCCAAGACAGGGAAGTAACCTAAATGTCCATTACAAGAGGAATGAATAAAAAGATGTGTTACTTATATACAATGGAATATTCAGTTCAGTTCAGTCTCTCAGCCATGTCCGACTCTTTGTGACCTCATGAACCACAGCATGCCAGGCCTCCCTGTCCATCACCAACTGTTGGAATCTAGCCAAACCCATGTCCATTGAGTCAGTGATGCCATCCAGCCATCTAATCCTCTGTCATCCCACTCTCCTCCTGCCCTCAATCTTTTCCAGCATCAGGGTCTTTTCAAATGAGTCAGCTCTTCACATCAGGTGGCCAAAGTATTAGAGTTTCAGCTTCAACATCAGTCCTTCCAATGAACACCCAGGACTGATCTCCTTTAGAATGGACTGGTTGGATCTCCTTGCAAACCAAGGGACTCTCAGAGTCATCTCCAACATCACAGTTCAAAAGTATCAATCTTCGGCGCTCAGCCTTCTTCACAGTCCAACTCTCACATCCATACATGACCACTGGAAAAACTTTAGCCTTGACTAGACAGACCCTTGTTGACAAACTAATGTCTCTGCTTTTAAATATGCTGTCTAGGTTGGTCATAACTTTGCTTCCAAGGAGTAAGCGTCTTTTAATTTCATGGCTGTAGTCACCATCCACAGTGATTTTGGAGTCCCCCAAAAATAAAGTCAGCCACTGTTTCTACTGTTTCCCCATCTATTTGCCATGAAGTAATGGGACCAGATGCCATGATCTTAGTTTTCTGAATGTTGAGCTTTAAGCCAACTTTTTCACTCTCCTCTTTCACCTTCATCAACAGGCTCTTTAGTTCTTCTTTACTTTCTGCCATAAGGGTGGTGAAATCTGCATATCTAAGGATATTGATATTTCTCCCAGAAATCTTGATTCCAGCTTGTGCTTCCTCCAGCCCAGCGTTTCTCAAGATGTATATGAGTTAAATACGTATAAATCTGCATATAAATTAAATAAGCAGGCTGACAATATACAGCCTTGACATACTCCTTTTCCTATTTGGAACCAGTCTGTTGTTCCATGTCCAGTTCTAACTGTTGCTTCCTGACCTCCATACAGGTTTCTCAAGAGGCAGGTCAGGTGGTCTGGCATTCCCATCTCCCTCAGAATTTTCCACAGTTTATTATGATCCACACAATCAAAGGCTTTGGCATAGTCAATAAAGCAGAAATAGATGTTTTTCTGGAACTCTCTTGCTTTTTCGATGATCCAGCAGATGGTAGCAATTTGATCTCTGGTTCTTCTGCCTTTTCTAAAACCAGCTTGAACATCTGGAAGTTTACGATTCATGTATTGCTGAAGCCTGGCTTGGAGAATTTTGAGTATTACTTTACTACGGTGTGAGATGAGTGCAATTGTGTGGTAGTTTGAGCATTCTTTGGCATTGCCTTTCCTGGGGATTGGAATGAAAACTGACCTTTTCCAGTCCTGTGGCCACTGCTGAGTTTTCCAAATTTGCTGACATATTGAGTGCAGCACTTATATGGATCATCTTTAAGGATTTGAAATAGCTCAACTGGAATTCCATCACTTCCATTAGCTTTGTTCATAGTGATGCTTCCTAAGGCCCACTTGACTTCACATTCCAGGATGTCTGGCTCTAGGTGAGTGCGAGTGATCACACCATCGTGATTATCTGGGTCATGAAGATCTTTTTTGTACAGTTGTTCTGTGTATTCTTGCCACCTCTTCTTAATATTTTCTGCTTCTGTTAGGCCCATATCATTTCTGTTTTTTATTGAGTCCATTTTTGCATGAAATGTTCCCTTGGTATCTCTAATTTTCTTTAAGAGATCTCTAATCTTTCCAAAATGCAGTACTTGGATGCAATCTCAAAAATGACTGATCTCTGTTCTTTTCCAAGGCAAACCATTCAATATCATGGTAACCCAAGCCTATGCCCCAACCAGTAACACTGAAGAGGCTGAAGTTGAATGGTTTTATAAAGACCTATAGGACCTTCTAGAACTAACACCCAAAAAGATGTCCTTTTCATTATAGGGGACTGGAATGTAAAAGTAGGAAGTCAAGAAACACCTGGAGTAATAGGCAAATTTGGCCTTGGAGTATAGAATGAAGCAGGGCAAAAGCTAATAGAATTTTGCCAAGACAACGCACTGGCCATAACAAACACCCTCTTCCAACAACACAAGAGAAGACTCTATACATGGATATCACCAGATGTCAATACCGAAATCAGATTGATTATATTCTTTGTAGCCAAAGATGGAGAAGCTCTATACAGTCAGCAAAAACCAGACTGGGAGCTGACTGTGGCTCAGATCATGAACTTCTTATTGCCAAATTCAGATGTAAATTAAACAAAGTGTGAAAATCACTAGACCATTCAGGTAAGACCTAAATCAAATCCCTTATGACTATACAGTGGAAGTGAGAAATAGACTTAAGGGATTAGGTCTGATAGACAGAGTTCCTGATGAACTATGGACGGAGGTTCATGACATTGTACAGGAGACAGGAATCAAGACCATCTCCAAGAAAAAGAAATGCAAAAAAGCAAAATGGCTGTCTGAGGAGGCCTTACAAATAGCTGTGAAAAGAAGAGAAGGGAAAAGCAAAGGAGAAATGGAAACATATACCTATTTGAATGCAGAGTTCCAAAGAATAGTAAGGAGAGATAAGAAAGCCTTCCTCAGCATTCAGTGCAAAGCAATAGAGGAAAACAATGGAATATTAATTAGCCATTAAAAAGAATGAAATAATGCCATTTACAATAACATCAATGAACCTGGAGATTATCATACTAAATGTAGTAAGTCAGACAAAGACAAATATCATATGATATTGCTTATATATGGAATCTAAAAAAAACAAAGTATACAAATGTAGTTATTTACAAAACAGAAAAAGACTCACTACTTAGAGAATAATCTTATGATTACCAGGGTGGGAAGAGGGAAGGGAAGGGATAGATTGGGAGTTTGGGATTGACATGTACACACTGCTATATTTAAAATAGATAACCAACAAGGCCCTACTGTATAACACAGGGAATGTTGCTCAATATTCTGTAGTAGCCTAAATGGGAAAATAATCTGAAAAAGAATAGATACATGTATATATATATATAACTGAACCACTTTGCTGTACACCTGAAATGAACACAACATTTTAATCAACTATTTGTTGCTTTCAGTCTCTTAAGTCATGTGTCCAACTCTTTTCTAACCCCATGGACTGTAACCCACAAGCCTCTTCTGTCCATGGCTTCTCCAGGCAAGAATACTGGAGTGTGTTGCCATTTCCTTCTTCTGGGGATCTTCCCCACCCAGGGATCAAATTCATGTCTATTGCATCAGCAGGTGGATTCTTTATCACTGAGCCATCAGAAAAGCCCAGCATATTCTTACTGTGGAATAATATACAATAGCGAAAGTAAATGAATAAATAAATAATACAACTCAGTGATATGAATAAATCTTAGTAACATATCATCAAATGTAAAAAGCAAGTCTCAGAAGATTATCTACTGCATTATATCCCTTTTGTGAAGCTTCAAAACAATGAAAATTAAATAATATTTTAACTATGCATATGTATTTGATAAAACTATTGTAAAATTTCAGGATATTAATTTTCTTTGAGGTGGAGGCACAAGATTAAGAGGCAAAAGGCAGATGTAAGTTATTGTTTATATTATTTTCCTTGCATTGGATGTGGGTTTTTGAATATTCATAAGGTTATTTAAAATGATAAAGAATCAAAGGGGCATGCATAGATCAATAATGACAGCATATATAAAAAAAGAATTATGATTAACAGCATATCTAAAGTCATCTTTTAAAAATTAAAATTAAAAATGATTGAGGTTTTCAAGGCTAGAAATACTAGGGGCAAGATAGAGCTGAGACTTAGGCCAAACTTCCTAGTTCAGTTTGGCCATGGTCCACTCAGTCAAGCTGGATAGATACCACTGGTGAAATTTGTTGGAGCTCATTTAAGAATATCTACATTAAGATCTGGCCCAGAGATTTTTGGTCAAGTCTGTATTCCCACAGGCCACCAAGACTGAGTGAGGGCAGATTCAGCGTCCAGCAATGGGCCAGGTATCAGAATGTAGTGAAATAGGCTAAGTAATTAGTATAGGCTAGATTCTATCTAGCCATTCTCATCTACTAACTGGGTATGCATATAATAATTATGAATACAATAATACCTGAAAATTTTCACAGGCTATTAGTCATTACTCTGAATTTATGCTTTCAAAATGTGGTACTGGAGAAGACTCTTGAGAGTTCTTGGAATGCAAGGAAATCAAACCAGTCAATGGTAAAGAAAATCAACCTTGAATATTCATTGGACAGACTTATGCTGAAGCTGAAGCTTTAATACTTTGGCTACCTGATGCAAAGAGCTGACTCAATGGAAAAGACCCTGGTTCTGGGAAAGATTGAGGGCAGGAGGAGAAGGGGATGACAGAGGATGGAATGGTTGGATGGCATCATCAAGTCAATGGACAAAGTCTGAGATAGTGAAAAACAGAGAAGCCTGGCGTGTTGCAGCCCATGGGGTTGCAAAGAGTTGGACATGACTGAGAGACTGAATAGCAACAGTACTTTCACACACATTATTTCCTTTCCACACTCAGAAGTCTGTGCACTAAGTATGAAAGCAGACATAGTAGATACTGTTATTCAAGTATATATAGTTAAGAAAACTGAGGCACAAAGAAGTGAAGGGGGAAGAGGTAAAACAAGAACTGAAGCCCAGTTCTGTGTGAGTCCAGGTCCAGTCATCTTCTGCTATGTCAAGATACCTTTTATCTTCTTTTTTCTCAAACTGAAAATTTGGAGGGTGCTTTGACTATTTATATCCTAGAAAAAAGTCATAATTCATTAATCACACTTCTAGAAATCATACTCAAGCATTTAACCTAAAAGATAACTACAAAATATTACTATCACCATCATTACTATTAATGATGGTTATCATCCATGCTTTCCAAATGGCTGCTCTAAGTACTACAGAGGCTATCCTAGCTAATCCAAGTGTTAGTATTACCACTTTATAAATGAGGAAATATGTGCAGAGAGTTTTAAGTTAAAGATTTGATAAAGATCACATGGCCAGGAATTAACTCTATGGGCTGAACCTGAAGTCAATGTTCTTCAACATTATGCATAGTTAAGTGGAACCTTCATAGCTTCAGGTGACTCCATTGTTTCCCCACTGACTCCTAGGTAATATGGTAAGCCTGACAGCTAGAGAAAGTGTTAAAATAACTCAATGTCTAACCATGTTTATAGTTGGTAAAGAATCTGCCTGAAATGCAGGAGACCTGAATTCAATTCCTGGGTTGGGAAGATCCTCTAGAGAAGAAAATGGCAACCCACTCCAGTATTCTTGCCTGGAGAATCCCATGGACACAGGAGCCTGGCAGCTACAGTCCATGGGGTTGCAAGAGTTAGACATGACTTAGCAACTATACCACCACCATCAACCATGTTTATAGGGAGGGACAAAGATGATATTGGTAAAGTATGACAAGGGATACTTTGGGGTGTGAGCAAAATATGGCAAAAGAGAATTCCTACCACAGACAGATTTTCTTGCTGAACTTGATTTTATGTCCAATTGAGAGTCAATTCCAGTTTGGGTCTAGGGAAGGGTTGAGCTCCACCAATTTTTCTGGGTTACATTTGACAAGCTCTTTGAGCTCTGAATGTCTATAACCTGTGATTTTCAGACATACTCAACTGCCTGCTTGATCAGTACAATTTATTGTCTGATAGGCATCTCAAACAACATAGCCCAAACAGAACTTTTGATATTTCACTACCAAAACAGGCTCTGCTCTCAGCCTTCTTCATTTCAATAAGTGACCATGCATTCACTCAGTTGCTCAGGATAAAAGCCTAGGGGTCATTGATTCCTGTCCTTTTCTCAAACCACACCTAAGCAAGTCATGACACAACTTCAAAATATTTTTAAAATCTGTTCATTTTGATCTACCTTTATTATTACCACCCCATCTCTCACTGGACCTCTGCAATCATCTCCTGCTTATTTAACTTATATGCAGAGTACATAATGAGAAATGCTGGGCTGGATGAAGCACAAACTGGAATAAAGATTGTTGGGAGAAATATCAATAACCTCAGATATGCAGATGACACCACCCTTGTGGCAGAAAGTGAAGAGGAACTAAAAGGTCTCTTGATGAAAGTGAAAGAGGAGAGTGAAAAAGTTGGCTTAAAGCTCAACATTCAGAAAACAAAGATCATGGCATCCAGTCCCATCACTTCATCTCAAATAGATGGGAAAACAATGGAATGACACTGTCACAGACTTTATTTTTCTGGGCTCCAAAATCACTGCAGATGGTGACTGCAGCCATGAAATTAAAAGACACTTACTCCTTGGAAGGAAAATTATGACCAACCTAGACAGCATATTAAAAAGCAGAGACATTACTTGGTCAACAAAGGTCCGTCTAGTCAAGGCTAGGGTTTTTCCAGTGGTCATGTATGGATGTGAGAGTTGGACTATAAAGAAGGCTGAACACCAAAGAACTGATGCTTTTGAACTGTGGTGTTGGAGAAGACGCTTTAGAGTCTCTTGGACTGCAAGGAGATCCAACCAGTCTATCCTAAAAGAAATCAGTTCTGAATATTCACTGGAAGGACTGATGCTGAAGCTAAAACTCCAATACTTTGGCCATCTGATGTGAAGAGATGACTCATTTGAAAAGATCCTGATGCTGGGAAGAGAGACTGAAGGTGGGAGGAGAAGGGGATGACAGAGGATGAGATGGTTGGATGGCATCACCAACTCAATGGACATGAAATTTGAGTGGACTCTGGGAGTTTGGTGACTGACAGGGAGGCCTGGCGTGCTGCAGTCTATGGGGTCGCAAAGAGTCAGACACGACTGAAAGACTGAACTGAACTGTATCATCTCCTAACTAGTCTCTCAGTCTTTGCTATATATAATCTATTCTCCGCACACCATCTGGAGTGACTATTTTGTAAACATGGTGTTTTTTCCTAGCATTAAATCCTCTGGAAGTTTCCTATCACACATACAATAAAGCCAGAACTATAAGGCCTATGAGCTCTGACCTTTCTCTAACTGTGTAACCTTATTTCAGATCTCTCTTCCCATCATCCACTACTCTCCCACTACTTTGCAAGCTCTGTTTTTCTGAAATGCACAAAGCTTATTTTCCTTTGAAAGTGAAAGTGAAAGTGAAGTCGTTCAGTCGTGTCTAACTCTTTGTGACCCTATGGACTGTAGCCTATCAGGCTCCTCCGTCCATGGAATTTTCCAGGCAAGAGTCTGGAATGGTTTGCCATTTCCTTCTCCAGGGGATCTTCCTGACCCAGGAATAGAACTCAGGTCTCCCTCATTGCAGGCAGATGCTTTACCGACTGAGCCACCAGGGTAGTGTCTATTTATTTGCTCTTCTCTTTGCTTGTAATACGGAGAAGGCAATGGCACCCCACTCCAGTACTCTTGCCTGGAAAATCCCATGGACAGAGGAGCCTGGTAGGCTGCAGTCCATGAGGTCGCTAGGAGTCGAATAAGACTGAGCAACTTCACTTTCACTTTTCACTTTCATGCATTGGAGAAGGAAATGGCAACCCACTCCAGTGTCTTGCCTGGAGAATCCCAGGGACGGGGGAGCCTGGTGGGCTGCCGTCTATGGGGTCGCACAGAGTCAGACACGACTGAAGCGACTTAGCAGCAGCAGTAGCAGTTGCTTGTAATAATAACCCAGATCTTTCTAATACTGGCTCTTTCTTGACATTTAGGTCTTAATTTAAATGTTTCTTTCCTAATGAGTCCTTCCATGATCACCCAATCTAAAATAGAGCCTTGTGGGGGTGGGGGTCAGGGTGGGGGTGGCAATCCCAAGATGGTGGAGGAATAGGACAGGAAGACCACTTTCTCCCCCAAAAATTCATCAAAATATCATTTGAATGCTGAGCAACTTTCACAAAACAATTTCTAAATGCTGGCAGAGGACACCAGGCACCCAGAAAGGCAGCCCATTCTCATCAAAAGGAGGTAGGACAAAATATAAAAGATAAAAAACAGAGACAAAAGAGTTAGGGAGGGAGTCCTGAAGAAGGAGAAGTTTCCAAACAGTAGGAAACCCTCTCACGGGCAGGTCTGTGGGGAGTTTTGTAATCTCAGAGGGCACTGTAACCACAAGAAAAATCAACAACAACAGCAACAACACAGAACATGCACCTAACTGCAACTGCCAGTGGAGAAGTAGCCCACAGATGCTTGCGTCCACCACCAGTGAGCAGGGGCTGCTCAGGGAGGCGCAGGCTGCATAGCCGGTGCTTAGGGTAAGAACCGGGCCTGCATGCCCTGAGGATAACCCGAGGGAGCTAACATCAGATTGCACCCCAAACTGTGGGATCACCAGAGAGAGAGGGAAAAAAAAGAGAGAACTTTGCTGTGAAAGGCTCTAACACACAGCCTGACATACTCACAGTACAAAGGATTGAGTGAATATCAAAGCAGAGCTAGCCAGCTGCGTAGAGGCTCCTCCTCCCCACCAGAGGCAGAGAGGGAGGCAAGCGACAGCCAGAGCTGCAAGGCAAGGGTCTCTTCCAATCTCAGCCCCAGAGACCAGCTTCCTCCACCAACCTGTGAGCAGGCTCCTAGTTGCTAACCACGTCTTCCTGGGATCCTGGACGTTTTAAATCTGCCAGGAGGGTCGCACCCTGAGATCAGCTACCCAGAGGAGACATACAGCACACCTGAGACGGTGCTCTCATGGTGCATCCTTGGAAACGGAGCGGCCAGATTGGGGAAGAGATTAAGATGCACAGCCCACCTGAGACAGTATGCTCACCAAACACCTGGGCACCTGAGCTGCTTAGACCTGGGAAGGACACAAAAAGCATGCTCAACCAACTGAGTCTGTGCCCTTGCAGAGTACCAGAGAACTTGAGTGGTTTAGACCTGGGAAGTGCATGAAATACATGGCCCGCTTTGGACAGTGCCCCTGCAGAGCACCCTGGAGCCTGAGCAGTGTAGACCCAAGAAGCACATGCTGCCTTGAGCTGGGGCAAATCCAGTGTGGTCCATACACTTCAAACACTCCCTACACACGCCAATGATGTTTTTTTGCAGCATCCCTTCCTCCCCACAACACAACTGAACAAGTGAGCTGAAATAAGTAACCACCTTCGCCCCCTTGTGTCAGGGCAGAAACTAGACACTGAAGAGACTTGCTAACAGAGGAAGCCAAAATAAACAAAGAAGAGGGAACTGCTCTGGAAGTGACAGGTGCAACAGATTAAAACGCTGTAGTTAACATTGACTAAGCAATGATGAGGACCTAGAGACCTTGGGAACAAGTACAAGCTGAAACAAGGAACTATCTGAAACAACTGATCCCACACTGCCCACAACAGCTCCAGAGAAATTCCTAGATATACTTTTACTATTATCAGTTTTTAAAGTTCTTTATTACTCCTTTAGTTTTCATTTTTAACATACTATTACATTGCAAAAAAGACCCTATTTTTTAAAGCAAATTATATATATATATATAATTATATATATATATATATTTCATTATTTTGTGATTGATTTTCTTTTGTATTTTTAATTTTTTTTTTGAGAGTCTAACCTCTACTCCAGATTTTTAATCTCTGCTTTATGGTATTTGTTATCAATTTTATACCTTTAAGAATTCAGTCTTCAATATCCATTTTCACTTAGGGGTGTGATTACTGGCTTGACTGCTCTCTTCCCTTTTGACCCTCCCTTTTCTCCCTCAGGTCACCTCTATCTCCTCCCTCCCCCTTCTCTTCTCTACATAACTCTGAATCTCTCTGGGTATTCTGGGCTGTGGAGAATACTTAGGGAACTGATTACTTGCTAGATTGGTCTCTCCCCTTTTGACTCCCCCTATTCTCCTCCTTGGAGAAGGCAATGGCACCCCACTCCAGTACTCTTGCCTGGAAAATTCCATGGATGAAGGAGCCTGGTGGGCTGCAGTCCATGGGGTCATGAAGAGTCAGATACGACTGAGCGACTTCACTTTCACTTTTCGCTTTCATGCATTAGAGAAGGAAATGGCAACCCACTCCAGTGTTCTTGCCTGGAGAATCCCAGGGATGGGGGACCCTGGTGGGCTGCCGTCTATGGTGTTGCACAGAGTTGGACACGACTGAAGCAACTTAGCGGCAGCATTCTCCTCCTGGTCACCTCTATCTCCCTCCTCCCTTTTCTCTTCTTTATGTAACTCTGTGAACCTTTCTGGGTGTCACTCGCTGTGGAGAATTGTTTCACTATTAACCTAGATGTTTTATCATCTGTGCTGTATGGTTGATAAGTCTTGAGGCTATGGTAAGAATAAGACTGAAAGCCAGAGGCAGGAGGCTTAACTCCAAAACTTGAGAACATCAGAGAACTCCTGATTCCAGGGAACATTAATAAACAAAAGCTCACCCCAACACCTCCATACCTACACTGAAACCAAGCTCCACCCAAGAGCCAACAAGTTGCAGAGCAAAACATACCATGCTAATTCTCCAGCAAAGCAGGAACACAGCCCTGACCATTAAAAAACAGGCTGCCCAAAGCCATGCCAAACCCATAGACACCCGGAAACTCACTACGGGACTCTCCATTACACTCCAGAGAGAAGAGATCCAGCTCCACCCACTAGAACACAGACACAAGCTCTCCTAATGAGGAAACCTTGACAAGACACTAGTCTAACCCTACCCACAAGGATCAGGCTTCACAATAAAGAGGAATCACAAACTTCCAGCCTACAGAAAAGGCACCCCAAACACAGCAATATAAACCAAATGAAAAGGCAGAGAAATATTCAGCAGGTAAAGAAACTTCCAGATGTTCAAGCTGGTTTTAGAAAAGGCAGAGGAACCAGAGATCAAATTGCCAACATCCGCTGGATCATTGAAAAAGCAAGAGAGTTCCAGAAAAATATCTATTTCTGCTTTATTGACTATGCCAAAGCCTTTGACTGTGTGGATCACAATAAACTGTGGAAAGTTCTGAAAGAGATGGGAATACCAGACCAGCTGACCTCTTGAGAAACCTATATGCAGGTCAGGAAGCAACAGTTAGAACTGGACATGGAACAACAGACTGGTTCCAAATGGGAAAAGGAGTACATCAAGGCTGTATATTGTCACCTTGCTTATTTAACTTCTATGCAGAGTACATCATGAGAAACGCTTCGCTGGAAGAAGCACAAGCTGGAATCAAGATTGCTGGGAGAAATATCAATAACCTCAGATATGCAGATGACACCACCCTTATGGCAGAAAGTGAAGAGGAACCAAAAAGCCCCTTGATGATAGTGAAAGAGAAGAGTGAAAAAGTTTGCTTAAGTTCAACATTCAGAAAATGAAGATCATGGCATCTGGTCCCATCACTTCATGGCAAATAGATGGGGAAACAGTGAAAACAGTGTCAGACTTTATTTTGGGGGGGCTCCAAAATCACTGCAGATGGTGACTGCAGTCATGAAATTGAAAGACGCTTACTTCTTGGAAGAAAAGTTATGACCAACCTAAATAGCTTATTCAAAAGCAGAGACATTATTTGCCAACAAAGGTCTGTATAGTCAAGGCTATGGTTTTTCCAGTGGTCATGTATGGATGTGAGAGTTGGACTGTGAAGAAACCTGAGCACTGAAGAATTGATGCTTTTGTGTGGTGTTGGAAAAGACTCCTGAGAGTCCCTTGGTTTGCAAGGAGATCCAGCCAGTCCACCTAAGGGAGATCAGTCCTGGGATTTCTTTGGAAGGAATGATGCTAAAGCTGAAACTCCAGTACTTTGGCCACTTCATGTGAAGAGTTGACTTATTGGAAAAGACTCTGATGCTGGGAGGGATTGGGGGCAGGAGGAGAAGGGGACAACAGAGGATGAGATGGCTGGATGGCATCACTGACTCGATGGACGTGAGTTTGAGTGAACTCCTGGAGTTGGTGATGGACATGGAGGCCTCGCGTGCTGTGATACATGGGGTCGCAAAGAGTCAGACACGACTGAGCGACTGAACTGAACTGAACTGAACTGAAAGGAACATGATACATTAAACCAAAGAAAATAGGAGGAGATAGGGAGTCTGTCTGAAAATTAATTCAGAATAATGATAGTACAGATGATCCAAAATCTTGAAAACAAAATGGAGTTACAGATAAATAGTCTAGAGACAGGATTGAGAAGATGCAAGAAATGTTTAACAAGGACCTAGAAGAAATAAAGAAGAGTCAATCAATAATAAATAATGCAATAAGTGAGATCAAAAGCACTCTGGAGGGAAGCAAAAGTAGAATGACTGAAGCAGAAGATAGCGTAAGTAAGGTGGAAGATAGAATGATGGAAATAAATGAAGCATAGAGTAAAAAAGAATTAAAATAAATGAGGACAACTTCAGAGACCTCTAGGACAATGTTAAACACTCAAGATTCTAACCACAGGAGACCCAGAAGAAGAAGACAAAAAGAAAGGGCATAAGAAAATACTTGAGGAGATAATAGTTGAAAACTTCCCTAAAATGGGGAAGGAAATAGCCACCCAAGTCTAAGAAACCCAGAGCATCCCAAACAGGATAAACCCAAGGCAAAACACCCCAAGACACATATTAATCAAACTAATGAAGATCAAACACAAACAGCAGATATTAAAAGCAGCAAGGGAAAAGCAACAAATAACACACAAGGGGATCCCCATAAGGATAACAGCTGATCTTTCAATAGAAACTCTTCAGACCAGAAGGGAATGGCAGGACATACTTAAAGTGATGAAAGAAAAACCTACAATCCAGATTACTATACCCAGCAAGGATCTCATTCAAATATGAAGGAGAAATCAAAAGCTTTACAGATAAGCAAAAGCTGAGAGAATTCAGGACCACCAAACTAGCCCTTCAACAAATGCTAAAGGGTCTTGTCTAGACAGAAAATACAGAAAAAGTGTATAAACTCGAACCTAAAACAACAAAGTAAATGGCAATGGGATTATACTTATCAATAATTGCCTTAAATGTAAATGGGTTGAATGCCCCAACTGTAAGACAAAAACTGGCTGAATGGATACAAAAACAAGACCCCTATATATGCTGTCTACAAGAGACCCACGTCAAACCAAGGGACACATACAGACTGAAGTTGAAGGGCTGGAAAGAGATGTTTTATGCAAATGGAGACCAAAACAAAGCAGGAGTAGCAATACTCATATAAGATAAAATAGACTTTGAAATAAAGACCATGAAAAGAGACAAAGAAAGACACTACATAATGATCAAAGGATCAATCCAAGAAGATATAACAATTATAAATATACATGCACCCAACATAGGAGCACCTTAATACATAAGGCAAATGCTAACAAGTATGAAAGTGGAAATTAACAGTAATGCAATAACAGTGAGAGACTTTAATACCCCACTCACACCTATGGATAGATCAACAAAATAGAAAATTAGCAAGGAAATGCAAAATTTAATTGATACAATGGACCAGCTAGACCTAATTGATATCTATAGGATGTTCCATCCCCCAAAAAAGAATTTCACCTTTTTCTAAAGTGCACATAGAACATTCTCCAGAATAGATTATATCCTGGGCCATAAATCTAGCCTTGGTAAATTTTAAAAAATTTGAAATCATTTCAAGCATCATTTTTGATCACGATGCAGTAAAATTAGATGTCAATGACAGGAAAAAAAATACAAACAAATGGAGGCTAAACATCACAATTCTGAACAACTGGCAAATCATGGAAGAAATAAAAAAGGAAATCAAAATGTGCACAGAAGCAAATGAAAATGAAAACATGACAACCCAAAACCTATAGGATTCAATAAAAACAGTGCTAAGGGGAAGGTTCATAGCAATACAAGCCTACATCAAGAAACAAGAGAACAATCAAATAAATAACCTAACTTTACACCTAAAACAACTAGACAAAGAAGAAACTAAGAACCCCAGGGTTAGTAGAAGGAAAGAGATTATAAAAATTGGAGCAGAAATAAATGAAAAAGAAACAAAGGAGGCTACAGCAGAAATCAACAAAACCAAAGGCTAGTTCTTTGAGAAGATAAAGAAAATAGACAAACCATTAGTCAGACTCATCAAGAAAAAAAGGGAGAAAAATCAAATTAAAATTAGAAATAAAAATAGAGAAATCACAACAGACAACACAGAAATACAAAGGATCATAAAAGACTACTATCAGCAACTATATGCCAATAAAATGGACAAATTGGAAGAAATGGACGAATTCTTATAAAAGTATAACCTTCCAAAACTGAACGAGAAAGAAACAGAAAATCTTAGCAGACCCATCACAAACACAGAAATAGAAACTATAATAAAAAATCTTTCAACATACAAATGCCCGGGAACAGAGGTGGCTTCAGAGGTGAATTCTACCAAAAATTCAGAGAAGAGCTAACACCTATCCTACTCAAACTCTCCCAGAAAATTGCAGAGGAAGGTAAACTCCCAAGCTCATTCTATGAGGCCACCATCATCCTAATATCAAAACCAGACAAAGATGCCACAAAGAATAAAACTACAGGCCAATATCACTGATGAACATAGATGCAAAAATGCTCAACAAAATTCTAGCAAACAGAATCCCAACAACAGATTAAAAAGATCATACATCATGATCAAGTGGGTTTTATCCCAGAGAAGCAAGAATTCTTTGATATTTGCAAATAAATCAATGTGATACAACACATTGACAAATTGAAAGATTAAAAACCATATGATTATGTCAATAGATGCAGAGAAAGCCTTTGACAAAATTCAACACTCATTTGTGATAAAAAAAAAAACTCTCCAGAAAGCAGGTATAGAAGGAACATACCTCAACATAATAAAAGCCACATATGATAAACCCACAGCAAACATTATCCTCAATGGTGAAAAAGTGAAAGCATTTCCCCTAAAGTCAGGAACAAGACAAGGGTGCCCACTTTCACCACTACTATTCAACATAGTTTTGGAAGTTTTAGCCACAGCAATCAGAGAAGAAAAAGAAATAAAAGGAATCCAGATTAGAGAAGAAGAAGTAAAACTCTCACTGTAGATGACATTATCCTCTACATAGAAAACCCTAAAGACACCACCAGGAAATTACTAGAGCTAATCAATGAATATAGTAAAGTTGCAAGATATAAAATTAACACAGAGAAATCCCTTGCATTCGTATACACTAACAATGAGAAAATAGAAAGAGAAATTAAGGAAACAATCCCATTTACCATTGCAACAAAAAGAATAAAACACTTAAGAATAAATCTACCTAAAGAAACAAAAGACCTATATATAGAAAACTACAAAACACTGATGAAAGAAATCAAAGATGACAAAAATAGGTGAAGAAATATACCATGTTCATGGATTGGAAGAATCAATATAGTGAAAATGAGTATACAACTCAAAAAAATCTACAAATTCAATGCAACCCCTATCAAGCTACCAATGGTATTTTTCACAGAAATAGAACAAATAATTTCACAATTTGTATGGAAATACAAAAATCCTTGAATAGCCAAAGCAATCTTGAGAAAGAAGAATGGAACTGGAGAAATCAACCTGCCTGACTTCAGACTATACTACAAAGCTACAGTCATCAAGACAGTATGGTATTGGCACAAAGACAGAAATATAGATCAATGGAAGAAAATAGAAAGCACAGAGATAAATCCACGCACCTCTGGACACCTTATCTTTGACAAAGGAGGCAAAAATATACAATGGAGAAAAGATAATCTCTTTAACAAGTGGTGCTGGGAAAACTGCTCAACCAGCTGTAAAAGAATGAAACTAGAACACTTTCTAACACCATGTGCAAAAATAAACTCAAAATGGATTAAAGATCTAAATGCAAGAACAGAAACTATAAAACCCCTAGAGGAAAACATAGGCAAAACACTCTGACATAAATCACAGCAAGATCCTCTATGACCCACCTCCCAGAGTAACAGAAATAAAAGCAAAAATAAACAAGTGGGACCTAATTAAACTTAAAAGCTTTTGCACAACAAAGGAGACTATAAGCAAGGTGAAAAGACAGCCTTCAGAATGGGAGGAAATAATAGCAAATGAAGAAAATGACAAAGAATTAATCTCAAAAATATAAAAGCAATTCCTGCAGCTCAATACCAGAAAAATAAATGACCCAATCCAAAAATGGGCCAAAGAACTAAATAGACATTTCTCCAAAGAAGACATACAGATGGCTAACAAGCACCTGAAAAGATGTTCAACATCATTCATTATCAGAGAAATGCAAATCAAAACCACAGTGAGGTACCATTTCACACCAGCCATTTCAAAATGGCTGCTATCAAAAAGACTACAAATGATAAATGCTGGAGAGGGTGTGGAGAAAAGGGAAGCCTCTTACACTGTTGGTGGGAATGCAAACTAGTATAGCCACTATGGAGAACAGTGTGGAGATTCCTTAAAAAACTGGAAATAGAACAGCCAAAGGACCCAGCAATCACCCTGCTGGGCATACACACTGAGGAAACCAGAATTGAAAGAGACATGTGTACCCCAATGTTCATCACAGCACTGTTTATAATAGCCAGGACATGGAAGCAACCTAGATGTCCACTGGCAGACCAATGGATAAGAAAGCTGTGGTACATATACAAAATGGAGTATTACTCAGCTATTAAAAAGAATGCATTTGAATCAGTTCAAATGAAGTGGATGAAACTGGAGCCCCTTATACAGAGCTAAGTAAGTTAGAAAGAAAAACACCAATACAGTATATTAACGTATATATATGGAATTGAGAGAGATGGTCATGACGACCCTATAAGCAAGACAGCAAAAGAGGCACAGATATAAAGAACAGACTTTTGAACTCTGTGGAAGAAGGTGAGGGTGGGATGATTTGAGAGAATAGCATTGAAAAATGTATATTACCATATGTGAAATAGATGACCAGTCCAAGTTCAATGCATGAATGAGGGCACTCAAAGCTGGTGCACTGGGACAACTCTGAGGGATGGGATTGGGAGGGAGGTGGGAGGGGGTTTGGGATGGGGGACACATGTATACCCTTTGCTGATTCATGTCAATGTATGGCAAAAACCACCAGAATACTGCAAAGTACTTAGCCTCCAATTAAAATAAATTAATTTAAAAACAAAAGAAAACATAGGCACACTTAGCTGTAAACCAGGAAGACCCACATCCATGTGAGGTGCTACGTGTGTGCCCTTCTGCCGCCAGTCCTAAGGGTGACTCTTCTCAAGCCAAAACAATATCTATAACCAGGGCCAGAGCCCGTGTGTCCCGAGGGAGGGGCTCACTCCATCTCAGAAATGGCCCACACTTCAACTTATACTACTGGTGCCAGGTTTTTGTGTTTTCATTGATAAAGTTTTCCTTCTTGGTGAGATGCTTCTTTTTAAAACAAAACAGAATACAAAATATGACAACCTCCCAAACAGTGTTTGTTCTGGAAGCCTCCAGGTGGCTCACGTTTTGCCTATCTGGGCCTTGCCTTCTGAAACACAGATCCCTGACTAGAAGAACTTGAAGGCAGTCAGAATCCAAAGGTGCCCCAACAATTTCCCTTCCTCAGAAGCACCTCCCTGAAGGTATTCTTGTCACAGGAAGTTTCCGAGGTTCTGAACAGAAAGTGGCCAAATGGTGAGACTGGAAGGCAGGGCAGGGAATGGAGCAAAAGGCTCTGAATTTGCTAAAAACCACTGAGCTGTACAATACTGAAAGAGTGATATTTATGGTATGTAGCTATATCTCAATAAAGCTTATGAAGGCGAAAGGCAGGAGCAGTGAGAAGAAGGGACTCCAGGTGATGGGACCAGATGTGGTCACTGACGAGTCACATGTTGTCCCCCACGGCCCTCATCAAGTCTTTATAAAACCCGCACACTCATTTAATTTGACAAATAAACAATTAACCCTCTAGTACAGGGCTTCCCAGGTGGTACAGTGGTAAAGAATTTGCCTGCCAGTGCAGGAGACTCCGGAGATGTGTGCTCGATTTCTTGGTTGAGCTCTCCTGGAGAAGGAAATGGCAACCCACTCTAGTATTCTTGCCTGGAAAATTCCATAGACAGAGGCGACTGGCAGGTTATAGTCCATGGGGTTGCAAAGAGTTGGAGACAACTGAGTACATACACACACACAAGCCAGGTTCCAGGGTGGGAAGGAAGGACTGGGGGCTGGGGAAAGTGATGTGAGATTGTGGGTAAGAGCCTTGGGTCCCAGAGGAGGCCTGTTCTCTGTAAACTGAAGTGGTCAGATGGCCCTAAAGCTTCTGACCCTGCAAAAGGTGGACCATTTTCTTTGCTGAAGTTTCAGGACAAGTGACAGGCTTCTCTCTGCAAACACCAAATCATTCTTGGCTTCAGGGTCAAACTTCTCAGTCAGTGAAGATCAAAATCTAGAGAAGGCCTGGCCATGGCCCCTACACATTACAGGCTCTAGGACAGCCCTGGTCTCATGTCATTTTATTCTTTTCAAGAAAAATGACTTATTCAATGAACTTAAGACCTTTCATAAAATAAATGCATATAAGTAAGTATCCATCAACAGACGAATGGATGAAGAAGATGTAGTGTATGTATATATGTATATATATATATATACATATATATATACATGATGGAATATTACTCAGTCATAAGAAAAAATGAAATAATGCCATGTGCAGCAACATGGATGGACCTAGAGATTTTCATACTAAGTGAAGTAGGTAAGAAAGAGCACAACAAATACCATATGATATCATTTATATATGGAATCTAAAATATAACACAAGTGAATATATCCATCAAACATATCCACCAGACAGAGAACAGACCTATGGTTTCCTGGGGTGTCCGTGGAGGACTGGGAGTTTGGAATTGACAGAAACAAACTATCAAATAAACTAACAACAAACTTGTTGTTTAGGATGGCTAAACAAGGTCCTGCTGTATAGCACAGGGAACTACCTTTAACATCCTCTGATAAATCATAATGGAAAGGAATGTGGAGAAAGAATACATATTTATATATAACTGAATCATTTTTCTGTAGGGCAGAAATTAACACAACATTGTAAATCAGTTATACTTCAATAAAATTAATTTTAAAAAAGAAAAAAAATTAAACTGAGCCTCATTTTCTCTGTACTTGATCAGCCTTAAATACTTGTATTTGTTTATTATCTCTCCACATTACATGTAAGGTTCATGAGAGGAAGAACTATGCTTGTCGTACTCAAAGGTGAATATCCAGTGCCTAAAACAGTGCCTGGCATAGAGTAGGTGCTCAATAAATTTACTGAATGACCAAATCTGTAAAATTGAGAGAGTAAGGGTTTCCCCGGTGGCCCAGACAGTAAAGCATATGCCTGCAACGTGGGAGACCCAGGTTCGATCCCTGGATCTGGAAGATCCCCTCTGGAGAAGGGAATGGGTACCTACTCCAATATTCTTGCCTGGAGAATTCCATGGACAGAGGATCCTGGTGGGCTACAGTCCATGGGGTCGCAAAGAGTTGGATATGACTGAGTGACTAAAACATATACAGTACCTCCCTCACAAGATTTAAAAAGATTGTTTAAAAAGATTGTCATACTGAGTGAAGTAAGTCAGACAGTGTGTGCATGTGCTCAGTTGTTTCAGTCATGTCTGACTCTTTGCCCACCAGACTCCTCTGTCCATGTGATTTTACAGTCAAGATTATCGGAGTTGGTGTCCCCCTTCAAGGCGTTGTGCCAACCCAGGGATCGAACCCACATCTTCTGCATCTGCTGCATTGTAGGCAGATTCTTTAGCTCTGAGCCACCAGGGAAGCCCCAAGTCAGACAGAGAAAGACAAATATCATATGATATCACTTATATGTTGAGTCTTAAAAAATGGTACAAATTTACTTATTTACAAAACAGAAACAGATTCACAGATGTAGATAATACACTTATGGTTACAAAGTGGAAAAGGAGGAGAGGGATAAATCGGGAGATTGAGATTGACATATATGCTTTACTGTATATAAAACAGACAATAAGAACCTGCTACATAGTACAGGGGACTCTACTCAATACTCTGTAATGACCTATATGGGAAAAGAACCTTAAAAATATAGGTATTTATACTTATATGTCATATATATATATATATATATATGTATAAACCTAAAAAAGTATAGGTATATATAATTATATGTCATATATATATATATATAAAGCCATACAGCAGAAACGAACATAATATTGTAAACCAACTATACTCCAAAAGAAATTAATTTTAAAAGATGGTTTAAAGACTGAATAACATGTAGAAATAAATGCTTAGTGTAAAGTAGGTGCTCAATAGATATGGCTCTCAATAATGATATTGTGATACACTTGAACTCAAGATTAATATCTGTTCCACTTGCTTTTCCTACTCATCTCAAGCATACATTAGAACAAGTGTTTTGCTTCTCAATGACCTGGATCTTCATCTGTAAAGTCAGGATTTAAAAATCCTACCTTGCAAGACTTCAGAGATTAGATGAGATAGGATGGAAAGCACCTACTGTATTAGGTTCTCTTCTACTCTCATTTGTCATAAAGATCAAATGGGATAGTTGATAGGAAATGTGCTTTAT
Source organism: Bos taurus (assembly GCF_002263795.3). Taxonomy (NCBI): domain Eukaryota; kingdom Metazoa; phylum Chordata; class Mammalia; order Artiodactyla; family Bovidae; genus Bos; species Bos taurus. The sequence continues at coordinate 96,837,519 of NC_037330.1, read as the reverse complement.
AAACTGTGAGGAGCTATTTTACTGTAGGTTTGATATGCTCAAGCTGAGATCTGTAGACAGACAGATGAAGTCAGATTCATTAGATTCTGGCTGTCAAATAAAATATGTTTTAAAATATAAATTTTGGACTCTTCAGAATCAAACAGGATTCTTGCTGCCAGCAGACAGCACAAGGCTCTGCCCAAAGCCATTAACACCACAAAATCCATGCTTGGCAAAGCTAGTCCTCATATTGGCAGATAGGCTTTCCATTAACAGATGGGAATCTGGCTCTTGGAGCACTTTGGGACAGGACTCAGAGGTACTCTGGATAAAGCACTTGTATGCCCAGTAATCCACTGGTCATCAGGTCCTTATTTCCTGCACCTGTTCATCTAGGTGGCTACAGTTCCTCAAGCTGGAGGGAAGCTGAATTCCCCATGGCTGCATGTATGATGTTTAACACTTTCTCCTCTGAATAGACTTCTATTTAGTTAAGAGAACCAGATGATTAGTTAGTTTGTCCTACAAATGCATGTAGATTTCAGTGATGAGAAATGGTGCACAGACTGTGCCTATTCTGAATTACAAAACCTGATTATCAGCAAAGGCACACTTTGTGAGCTTCTGTTTCTATTGCAAAGTGCCAGTCTCCACTGGGTCCTATTTCTACAATTATTTAACATTTATTGAGCACCAATAATGTGCCGGGATCACTCTCTCTCTAATCGTGTCACTAATGATCCATCAGACTTCTCTGGGTGATGAGAAGAAAGAGGAGCAAGTTAATTATCAGTGTGGCATTCAATCTGAATCAGTTAAATTGCCCGAATTATTGAAGTTTAGCTACTCAAGTAAAATGGTGACTAAATCTACAATGAAAACAAAAACAACTATCTTATTTCTAGGAGGAGCAGGGAAGAGTTAGAAGGAAAACATAAACTGTTCTGGTTGTTAAAAAGGAAGTGAAAGATGTCTAAAATAGGACATAATCAGACGGAGTCTGGAATACATAACTTCTAAACTTTTGCTCATGATGTTCCTAAATTTTAAACACATTATTTTTACTTCAGTTCTGCCTGTTAAAAATTTATATATTAAGATCAAATTCAAATGCCAACTCCACCAAGTAATCTAAGGTGACCTTGTTATCTTCCTAGATATCTCCTATGTTCATCTTCAAAAATCTACTTATTGTCCACATCCTGTCAGCTATTCCTCTTAAAAACCTTTCACATCTTATATTTTAAGAGGAAAGACTATTTCAGTCAACAAAATATCTTTGTCCCACATCCTTTCCAAGGAAAATGGGCTCAGCTCAATGTCTTGGCTCAAGCTGGGTTCTACAGAGGCTGCCCAGGCAGCAAAGTAGTGAGGCTGATCCTTAGTTGTGAACCTAAGTCAAACAACAACTGTCTAAGACCAGAACAAGGTGGCATTAAGAAGCAGGGAACTAACTAAATGTCAGTGCTTAGATCTGAAAGGAAGTATCTGCTCTGGTGATCAGAACTTGTTCAGGCAAATGCGTTCAGGAACACAAGCCTGGAGATATGCCCTTGGGCTGGTAGAGGGAGCCTTTATTGAGCTACCAGCCATGGAGCCAGAGGGCAGGAGAGGTTAAGGGCTCTGAGCCAGTCTCGACATCTCTAGCATACATCACAATGTCTGGCACATATTTTGTCTTCAGTATTATTATTTTTTTTAATGAATAGTGCCACAGAATTAGTCAGCCCCTAAGGTTAGGAATTTTCTGGAAAAGTATAATCATCATCATCCAGGACCAGAGAATCAAGCATCTTTTACAAAGGACTAACTTGAGCAAATTCAGCAAATTTGCTCTTGTGTGATTTTTCTCCTTGAATTTAAATCTTGTATTTAGAATTGGTAATGGCTGAGAGATAACCCCTCTGAACCACTTAAGGCAGAGCATATTGTTACTGCTGGCCTTTATCTGTATAATCAAATAATAAAGTCAAACTGGCAACCAAAGGCGAGCTCCCAAGCTAACTCTAAAATACTTCCAATGTTATTTGTTCAGTAAACTGCAGAACATTAAATTTCTATATTAAGTAAATTATAAGGAAGAGTGCACTTTGCAAAATTAAAAAGTTCTTGGTTACTTTATCTATTATTCCACTGGGAAAGTTTCCAGAGTATGCCTTGTACAATTAGATAACTTTTTGCATGGATGGTGGGTAGTGGGGAAAGGCTCTGAGGCTCAGCACATACAGTGCCAGGATTCATCTGTAATTCCATAGCTCATTTCTGGGCCCTGAGGCAGAAATCTTTAATGACAAGAACCCAGCTCAGAAATGTATTCATAACTCTAACCTTCTGCCTCACATTAGGAATATTGTGAAATCAAGAGATTAAACATGTGAGACAGACCTGGAAGGGTTAGTTTGAAATCATTTGGCCCTAAGATTTCCACACTGGGCCTGGAGGGCCTTAAAAGTTTCCCAGAGAATCTTAAGGTTCACAATGCTTCAGAACTCCTGTTGATCTGTTTTACAAGCTAGAATTCTCTATAAAATTCCTATTGGAGAAAGAGTTCTCGAACAAAAAGCAGCCTTGAAAAGCAATAATCTACACAGATATAGAGCAAAGGGCACTATTATTGGCACAAGTCTGACATGATTCCTTATTTATATATCTTCACTCCTTCACTTAGTATGGAATCTCAGACAAGCCACCAAAGAGTTGTTTCATCTATAACATGGTGACAGTATTATAGTAGATATGGGTAGATATTGACCAATGCCATTTATTCTGTGAAATAGTTCATATTTCAGTACAACTTGCAGGTAGGTTGTTCCACATGATAGTGTGGATGGAAATTCCAAGGGATAAGAGTACAGATGGGAAATAATGTATGCCACTTCCAGGCTTAGACTTAAAATCTCTCATGTGTTTATGTTTCTTTTTCCTTTATACAAAGACCTGGAAGGCAATGGGTTAAGGGAGCCTTTATTGAAGTACAAGCCATGGGAACAGAGGGCAGGAGAAATTAAGGGCCCGGAGCCGGTCTGGATATTTCTATCAATCCATCACAACATCTGGCACATATTTGGGCTGTGCCAATGTGGGCTACAGTCTATGTGGTCACAGAGAGTCAGACATAATTAAGCAACTAACAGAATGGGTTGAGGAGGACGATGTCCTAAAATTGAAGGGTCGTGAATCCCAGAGTGATCCCTTGAAAAAGAACCATGCATTGGAACTTTCTGACTCAAATCACCTTGTGATGTTTGTTAGAACTAATCCTTTATTGTGTTAAGCTACTGGAATGTGAGGTTAGTATTAATATGCTGACTACCCGTCCTCAAAATTTGGAGCAAGTTTACATAAAATATATTCAAAAGCAGAATAATGCATGTCATGTAAAAGTTATCCAACAAATCTTAACTGAAACTTTATTAGAAAAGATAAAACTGATTTAAATCACAGAGAAATTAGGGGCAGAGATAGGATTGGAAACTAAGCTAATAGCCTTCCTACTAACACTCAATCTGCATTCCTTGACTTCAGACAAGTCCATCTCCTTGACTTTGGACAAGTTCTTCCATCCATTACATAGAGAGTTTGTTCATGCATTAATTCAACAAATAATGAGCATCTACTAGTGCCATGTAGTCCTATTCTAGATTCTGAGTGTACAATTTGACCAAGATGAAGAAGGTACTGCTTATATGAAGTTTATGTTCAAGTGAGGGGAAACAATAAACAAAAAAATAAAACATATATTAAGAAAATATGACAGTAATAAGCATCATACAATAAATTAAAACTAAATGCTATAATGACACATAATGGGTAGCTACTTTTGAGTGGGTGGTCAGAAAAGACTTCAGTGAGAAAGTAACATTTAAGTGGAAACCAGGATAACAAGAATGAGTCTTGCTTCTAGGGAGAAGTGTTTTCTGGATGGAAATGCAGCAAAGGCAAAGTCCTAAGGCATTAAAGATTTTAGCTGGCCGACCCTTACTTCATTTTTTTTCATTGAGGCACAAACTCACTCTCAGTGGTTCTGAAGACAGAAAGGAATTCGAAAATTTGCTGCTTCAATTTCCTTTACCTGCTGCCCTCAGTAAGGTTGAACTTCAGAGTCTCAATTTACTAACTTAAAAAAGTTACTTAACTAACAATGCTGAGTTTCTTCATCTGTAATATGGAGATAATACATACACACCATACAGGATTATTGTGAGATAATACATGTGGCATGCCTGGGACACTGCCTGCCTTTAGCAATGGCCAATAGCTGAGAGAGGAAGAGGAGATGTCTCCAAGGTTATAGAGGTGATGCAGTATGCAGTTGCATGGAAGCAAAACTCATTTAGATCAGAAAAAGCACTTAGAAAACACATCATCTAGAAATTGTTTTCCAGCTTGGCCAAGGACTCCTTTATATTAATAGTTTTTTTTTTTTTTCTCTCTAGAATAAACAATGTATTAGCAAGAATTTGTTGAGAACACTGACATTTATTTTCAATCATGTTACTGAGCCCATCCTCCTATATGACCCTGTGTGTAACCTGAAAGTGAAAGTGAAGTCGCTCAGTCATGTCCGACTGTTTGCGACCCCATGGACTATAGCCTACCAGGCTCCCCCATCCATGGGATTTTCCAGGCAAGAGTGCTGGAGTGGATTGCCATTTCCTTCTCCAGGGGATCTTCCCGACCTAGGAATTGAACCCGGGTCTCCCGCATAGTAGGCAGATGCTTTACCATCTGAGCCACCAGGGAAGCCCTAGTGAGTCCTTATATCAGTATCTGATTATTTAGGTATTTTCAGTCTCCCCGCCATGTTCAGTCTGGAAATCTTTCCAGACAAGGAACAGAGTTCAGAGAGGAAGGGATTGTTGCCTTCAGAGAGACCATCTCATCTCTCCTTTAGTCAGTTCTCTGTTCTTGCATTCTTGGGTCCCCATTAGATCCACCCAATACCCTCTCAACACATGAGGTCGATGAGGTACATACCATTACCTTTGTGTGACAGATGAAAAAAATACAACAGAATGGGCAGAGTGGGGACTACAACTCAGGTCTTCTGACTCTATGTGACTTCTTGATCTAAAATATTTTAAAGGAATGACCCAATGTTTTCTTAAAATATTCTCCATTTATTTAGGCTTCCCAAACATGCATCAGGATCTAAATGGTACAACATTTAAGCTATTGTTAAACTGTTTTGACCTCCTGCCTTCACCCCATAGTCAGCAGTAAGTGCTTCCCTTATCTACATTTCCAGAAGTTCAGAACCACTGCATATAAGTATTAATATAACAATTCTGATCATACTCTGTTGGAAGTATCTGTTTTTGTACCAGTCTCCTCACCAGGCCAGGAGTCCATTGTTGTATTCAGAATCTCCTATGTTCAGCACATAGACAGTGCTGAACTGTGAGATTTTTAACAAGCTGTTTGTTCCTCTCGACTTTGTTCTTCTCCCCTCTCATCACTCTTTCCTAATTAACTCCTCCTATCCATGTTTGAGATCTCAGTTCATATGTTTACCTTCTAATGCAACACATTCCTCCCTTCAAGACAGGACATGTCTCCTTACATATGTTTATGACACTGTGTATCTCTCTTTTTTTTAATAACACTTTAACAGAATTTATAATCCTAAATTTATTTGTATAATTGTTGGATACATTTTTGTGTCCTTTCTGGACTGTGAGCTCATTAAAAGGACAGTGTTATGGGCTGAATTATGTACCTCCAAAATTCCAAAAATGAAGTCCTAAGCCCAAGTACCTCAGAATATTACTGTATTTGGAGGTATGGTCTTCAAAGAGGTAAATAGGATAAAGTCAAGTCAAATAGATGAGTCTTAATCCAATACGGCTGGTATCCTTACAAGAAGAGATGTTTAGGATGCAGACATGTATACGTATGGAGGAAAGACCATGTGAAGGCAGAGAGAAGATGGCCATTTATAAACCAAAAAAGAGGCCTCAGAAGAAATCAATTTGCCAGTCCCTTGGTATCAGACTTCTAGACTTCAGAAATGTGAGAAAATACATTTCAATTGTTTAAGCCATCCACTGTGTGATAGTTTGTTATGGCAGCCTTAGCAAACTAATACAAACGGGAACCGTGTCTGTTTTTATTCACTGATCTATCCCCAGTATAGGTCACTGTGCTTGGCACATGGCAGTCCTTTAATGAGTATTTGTTAATATACGACTGAAATGTTTGTTTAATTGAATTTACTGAAAAGGGTCAGGCAGTTGTTTTTGTTTGTCTGATTGTTTTGTTCAGGACTACTGAGAAGTATCACAAACACCTGAACTTTATAGCGAACAAGTGTGTGAAGAGGACAGTAGCGTCAGGAAATGACCTAAGTCAATTCAACTTAGAGCCCAGGTTCTGGCAACTTCAGCTTTCAGTGAAAGTCTAATCCTGGTCTTTTCACCTTCATAAGATGCCTTCCAGAGCAGAATAACCTACTAACCTAAAACCACTTTTATAAATTCTAGCTTTTCCATTTCTAGTAGAAAATGATAAGATATAGGGAATGTGCTAATTTATAAGATCAAAGCCATGGATATAATATTATGTAATAATTAAGCTGACCCTTCTAAAACCAATCTATAGAAAGTCACATCCCAGTTATTTCATGTGGGCATGAGATCAGTGAGGTCCCGGTCTCTGCCCACATCCAAATCCTCTGAATCTCAGTTGAGCTCTAGTGGAGAAAGGTCTCAGACCCTATGTTGCCTTTTGATACTATCTACAACTGTTCCCTCTTATACATAGAAGTCATGAGCAATGGATAGGAAGGATATTGGCTTGTAAATCTGTAAACTTTGGTTCCAGTCCCAGTTTCTGTCACTAACTTGCTATGGGATTCTAGCCAAGTTATATCTTCTATCTGAACCTCAATCTTCTCATTTGTGAAATGAGGTGTTTATACCCAATAGCCTCTAAGATATCTTATATCTCTTGACATCTTATGCCATCATGAATCATACCCACATTCCTAAGTAGAGCATCAGAGTTTCAACAAAAAGCTTCTCTTCCTTGTACTCTTTTTAAATCCCTAACTCCCTCTCCCCTAAATCTCCCCTGTACTTGCTGCCTGCATATCTTTGCATGAAATGTAGTTTCCCTAATTATCCATCCACTGATACACTACTTTTCTTTTAAGATCGAGCTTAAACCATACCCATTCCAAGAAGTCTCCTTGCCTTCCCCATTTTTACCCCCACAGCATGTTTTCTTGAACCCCTGTAAGAGGCCAGTTCACTTAGTTGGGAAACAGTTTGTTTCCATGTCTAACTCCCCAGAGTATAGAATTAATATAATGCCTGACACGCTGAAGACACTTCATCAAACTGCTAATTTAACTGAATACTTCTCTATCTTAAAAGTATTTGTCCGTACGAATTTATGCATTTTCTTTGCAAAAAGGAAGAAGTAGAGAGAGCCTTAGGGAAGAAGAGAAACAGCCTCAGCTGTGGCTGTCCCAATGGTGACAACATGACCTGTACAGGGGCCCTAAAGCAGATAATATTAGCTCCCGGCATTTTTAAAGGCCTTCCTTCTAGTCTGCCAGGAGGCACAATAGCCAAAGGTCTGGAAGCCACAGGTCTGACAGTAGTGGCCAGAGGCAGGAACAACCAGACTCTGGAGACACGGGCTTGATCTAGGACTGCTGGCAGTGACACCCATACCACTGAAGCAGAAGAAAAATGAAGGAAGATAAAATAGCAATAAAGAGCAATTATTATTGAATGCCTGCCTCGCATGAATAAAAAGCTGAGCACTTTAGATATGTTATTCCCAGTCCTCATAATTTATCAATAGAACCTATATATTGCTCCTATTTTATAGATGAGGCTCAGGAAGGTTAAGAAATTTAACAGAGGTCATACAGTAGAAGTAGATGGAGCTGGGATGCAAACCCAGGAAGGGCTGGTCTTTTCTTTATAATACTGCCTCTGTCTTCAGGATCGTGTGACTCTCCCACCCAACTTCATCTTCCTCCCCTCATCTAGGTGACTGTGCAACATTTCTAATAGGTTTGCAAATGAGTTTAAGGGTTATCTCTCTGTAGAATGTTTTCACTTTAATCATAGTCTAGTAAAGAAAGAAAAGTTTTTAAGACCCAAAGAACTTAATCTTTTATGCTGCAAGAAGCGGCACAGGGGTGTAACATAAAGAACAATTTCCTCTGACCCACGAGGTCTGAGTTCTAGTCCCAACTCTGAGGTTAATTTGCTGTGTTCCCATCAGCAATTCATTTTCCCTGTAAGAGTCTCAGGTTCTTCATCAAAAAATGAGGACACAGGACTATGTGATCTTTAAGAGCTCTTCTATCTCTGGCATATTAGGGCATTTAATCAAACAGGCTTTTGAACTCCTGAACAGGAATAAGGGTTTCCCAGGTGGATCAGTGGTAAAGAATCTGCCTGCAGTGCAGGTGGACGCAGGAGACATGGGTTCAATCCCTGAGTCAGGAAGATCCCTTGGAGGGGGGCATGGCAACCCACTCCAGTATTCTTGCCTGGAGAATCCCATGGACAGAGGAGCCTGGCAGGCTACAGTCCATAGGATTGCAGAGAGTTGGATATAACTCAAGCAACTGAGCGCAAACAGGAATAAAGTTGCTAACTATGACCTTGTTTCTATAACATTGGGAGTGACTTCCACAAAGAGAGAGCAGAAGGCAACAAATGGGTAATTACAAGGAGATAATTAATAAGCATATAATTCTCACTCACCCTGTGCCATGTTTCTTTCAAAGCACAAGGAGAACTCCATCATAAGAAAGGATGGATGAGTAAAAGATCCAGTGATCAATAAGCAGTCCTTATCTCGCTCAGTCTTTAAAGAGCATTTGACACAGCTGATCATTCCTGTCCTTGTTGAAAACTGTTTTCGCTTGGCGTCACGTCATCATACTTCCCAGCTTTCCTCCCAGATCACTGGTCACTTTCTCAGTTCTATCTGCTGGCTCCTCTTTCTCTTTCAGACTTCTAATGCTGAAAAAGCCTAGAGTTCTTCTCTCATCCCTCTCCTGTTCTCTATCCACACTTGTTCCCTAGGTGATTTCATCCATTCACTTTAAGTATGATCTCTATGTTAATGATTCCCTAATTATATTCTAAGCCCCAACTTTCCCTCTATGCTCTAGATACTTAATCCTACATTTTGCTTTGGATATCTAACAGGTATCCCAAATTTATCATGTATAAAGTTGATCCCCACCTTCTACCTCTATTTTTCCTCAGTATTATAATTAGTAATGGAACTACCACTTACCAAAATGCTTACAAAGCCACAACTAAGGTTATCATCTTTGGCTGTTCTCTTTCCTTCACCCATTGCACTTATTTATTTTTACACATTTAAAATTAATTTTATTGGAGTATAGTTGCTTTACAATGCTGTGTTTCTACTCTACAGCAAAGAACAAAATGAATCAGATATATATAGATATATATACATATATATGTATACACACACACTCACACACACACATATATCCCCTCCCTTTTGGACTTCCTTCCAATTCAGGCACCATCATGAATTAAGCAGAGTTCCTGCAATGTTCATAGCAGCACTAGTTACAACAGTACAACAGCCAGGACACTGAAGCAACCTAAATGCCCATCAATAGAAGAATAGATAAAGAATATGTGTTACATAAATACAATGGAATATTACTTTTTGAATGGAACACACTTTCCACAGATCTTTACAGGTTGTCCTCCTCATTTTAATTCAGTTCTCCATGAAAAGTTCACCTCTTCATAAAGCAAAAAAAAAACCAACAAACAATGAGCATGTCATTTTCAAAATGAAACAGGTATCAATTGGTGACTGACTCACCTTCCCAGAAAGTTCAACATGAGAGATAGTCCTCTCCTGATCACCCTCCCCTCAAAAAGCATGTCCTTTCTTAGGGGAAAGTTCTCACTACAATGAAGAAATAGGGTCACCTAAGAACATGTCTCTCTGGGTGTTAAAGACTGATTGTTGTATCCTCTCAAATTCCTGTGTTGAAATCCTAACTCCCAATGTAATTGTATTATGATGTGGGGTCTTTGGAAGGTGATGAGGTCATTAGGGTACCACCCTCATGAATGATATTAGGGCTGTTTTAAAAGAGACTTCAGAATTCTTCCTCCCTCTTTTCACTGTCTGAGGACACAGTAAGAAGAGAACAGTCTATTAACTAGGATTGATCTCTCACTAGACTCCAAATCTACCAGTACCTTGATCTTAGACTTTCCATCCTTCATAACTATAAGAAATAAATGTGGTTTCATCTATGTTTGTTTGTTTGAGCCACCTAGTCTATGCTTATAGAAGCCAAAATTTTGTTATAGTAGCCCCAAATGACTAAAATACTAGGTACACTTCTTAAATCTTTGGAAGTATAAAATACTTGTCTCATTTTATAAAAGAGCACATAAGGACAAACATTATGAGTCAACTGCAAGAATCCTTCCAAAGTGCTCCCTCTGAAATTAGGGTGCTAGGGGGCATAGAGGGAACCCATTTTATATCACTGTATTTCATAAAACTAAGACCTTACTATTGTTTCCTTCAAATTTCTCCCTCACTTGCCATGAGTTTCTTTCCTAAAGAGCAGAAAATTTGCTTCCTAACTACTGTATCAAATGGATATTCTGACAAATCATGGACACAACAGACATCTATACACGTCTCCAAATGTTCCAAGATACCATTAATCCAATAAACTAGATGCCCAGAAAACAACTGAGTGATTAGCTGGGTTGATTTGTAGACGTGTTTTCTAAAGCATATGAGTGTTATTTTCAGGCAAGCAAATGTCTTTCCTATCACCTTACATTTTTCAAATACTCCCCCTTCACTAACTCAAACTGTTTAAAAATAAGATGCTATCAGCACAACAACAAATGCCAAGAATTCCATTTATGGCTTTATTTTCATTTGCATGGCAAATGTAAATTCTGAGCAAAGTGACCTTGGTTATAAAAAATAAGGAGGCAGCACTAGGATTGATGGACCCCTCTATTAGTATTTCATTCTGACAGGCAAGAAAGAAGTGTGTTGATCCTGAAGGTTTGTGGAGACATGATTCTGAATGTGGGCCAAGAGGGACATACCTTTCTAGGAAGAGTAATTTCCATCTAAACAATGGGAAGTTTGTTGATACCAGACAGCAACCTAAAGAAAATAACTATTTTCTGACAAGGTCCTTTAAACTCAGACCTTGAAAATGAACTTCATCTGATTGACCTCAAAGCCATAAGCCCAGTAGACTTTCACCTCAAGTTCAGTAATAAATGCTGTAGAGACCCATGACCAGGGCACATGTCCAGGTCACGATGACTAAGTCCAAGAACCAAGTTACAAAATGTGGAGAGGTCACCTTCGTCCTAAAGGGCAAAATGGGCCATAAAGCGACTTGGGAGCTAAGAGTTAAGGTTAGGCCCAGAAAACAGTGGTTAAAACAGGAGACAAGGTGCCCTTTGTGAACTCTCAGGATGTTTCTCTCCCTCATGCCTTTCTGTGTGCGCCCCCCGCCCCCCTCCCCATCAAATGCTAAGACTTGCCCTCATCTTGGTCTCAGGTGATAGTCAATAGCTTCACACGGGGACTGGTCCTTAACTGCAAGCCATTGATAGTAACTTGTCAGGACCCTATTTTCCTATTTACTGCAGGTAGTGAAGATACAGCCCAGACCTAGGCCTAGGCCCTGTACTGGGAGAACCAGACTGAGTATAAGTATCAGGAGTCCCATCTTAAAAGTGGGATTGTAGAGGGGCCTGGAACAGACCCTGTTGTCCTAAACATATTCTGTGAGAAATAGCATGTATAGCAGGAAAATACAGGTATTAGATTCAGAATATTCCATCTTTATTAGATGTTTTTTACATGCCACGCTTTGTGAGTTTACCCTCTCAGTTAGCCTCTAAGGTAGACACTTTAACCCTCACTGGACTAATGAAGAAGTGAAGCCTTACAAAAGTAAGGGATTCGCCCCCAACTCTCACAGAGCCAACAGACGGCTAACCACTTCAAGTCTCACTCTGCTCTCAGTAAAAGGAGATAATAGCTTCTTTAGAATATTGTCAGGAATGATGAGAAATAGTGCTTGGCACACAGTAGAAGTCCTATTTATCCGTGCAAACAGTATCTTGGTACTAGCTCCATCTCAATTGTACAGAACCATACTCAATTGCATTCCTTCCAACTTGGGAAGCTTACTCCACTTCATTCCTTGCTCAAATTAGACACATCCTACAGATTCAATGTCCATTTTTTCAGACTCATCTTTCTTTACAATCTTCCCCACTCTTCATTATCTACTCCACCACAATCAGCACTCTACCTATTCCAAAAGTGATGACTGTCCTCTGCTTGAACAGTTTTACTGACAGAGTCATTTTTCCTAAGAAACAATTCATATGATCTTTGGTTAGCACTATATATTTTTAAAAATAATTACTTATACATAAATGAGAATTGTCACAAAGATTTAATTACAAGGGTGGCCATTGCTTGTAATTAGACACTTCAGTGTCTGACCATAACAAGTTTATTATATAAATTATGAAGCATCTCTATAATGGAAAAAAGTTCTTAATAATGGCATAGATCAACACTTACTGAAATGGAAAGATATTCATTGATCTTGTTTCATTGTAATAAATGAAACAAGCAGATTACAAAGCCTAGTATAGTTTATAGAGCTATAGCATTTCTGCAAATATTTCCCCATGTTATAGTTTTATATATGTCTCTGTTCATCATAAGATGAGTTGTTCCTGAGGACAAGGCCTTGTCTTATTACTTCTGTTTTCATTTCACGAGGCTTCCAGTGAGTACTTTGCATGGGTACATATGTTAAGGGCTAGAGGTTCAGATATGAACTGAACATTCAGTCCATCAATGTCTACTTCTAGGTGCAAAAACTAACTTTGGTAAGAGGAAGTTAAGTTACACTGAATTAGATTGGAATGGGCTGGATTAAATAGTTTTCTATAATGTTGGCTACCAGGTAGGATTTTAGTAGAAGGGAAAGGAAACTGAATTGGAGGCAGAAGATCAATGTATAAGTAGAAACTCTGACACTTGTTACCTATGAGATTACTGGTAAGCCTTAGTTTCTTCATTTATAAAACAAAAACATTACTGTTTACCTCACAGGTCTCAGATAATGAGTAGATATAACAAAGTATAAAAAAGTTATTCATACTGTCCCTGCCATGTAATGCATGTCTAATAAATAGTTTACAAAAGGATAATAACTCAAAAATCATAGCAAATAAACAAAACACTGAAACTGAAGGCCTAGCCTGTGCCAGGAACTGGGCTTGATGTTAGAGACACAGAGATTAAATCATCTTTTCAGCCAATCAGAAGTTGCTCTTTTGCTCTTCCAGGGATTGACTTGCCTTCACTGCATGCACTGAAAACACTGGGGACAAAAAGTCAGAGGCAAGGCTGACAGTTGCCTCTCCATGTGACCACAGGATTGATCAGGTGCTGGCATCACCCAGACCAACTCAAAGAGGGTAAGATAGTACTTTCCTTCCTCACCCTAGGAATGGGTCATGTCTCACAGGCTCTGGCCCCCATGCTCCCCACTCCAGTTACTGTCATGTATTTCTAGTGTGCTCAGGGTGACAAATTGTTCCAGTTTGCCCAGTACTGACAGGTTTCCCAGAACATGGGACTTCCAGTGCTAAAATCGGGGCAATCCCAGGCAAATGGAGACGACCAGTCATTCTATGTGCTAACAGCTCCCCAAGAGAGCCTGACAAATGCCAGCATGCACTGTGCTTTTGAGGGGTAGATGCAGTAGAGGTTACCGAAATGACTGGCTTATAGTAGCCACTTGGACTAAGCTATAAATCTCCCTTCCATCAGATGATTTTTCTCCCAAGACCAACAGCTTTTTTGGTGTCTTGATCTGGAATAATAACCACTTTTTAAGTCACTCTGAAAAGATCCTAGCAAAGTGGAAAGCTGCAGAGACTCTGGAGTCAGGAGCCTTGTTTTGGAATCCAGGGTCCACTATTGATTAGTTTAAAACTTTAGAAAAGACATAGCTTCTTTAAGACACATAGAAAAGACACATAGCTTCTTTTCTTATCTACAAAACAATTTCATAGAGATGCCAGAAGAATTATATGAGCTAACAACCCAAGACACATAGTAGAATGTTGTTGCTGTTTTTGTTCATAACTAAGTCATGTCCGGGAGAAGGCAATGGCACCCCACTCCAGTACTCTTGCCTGGAAAATCCCATAGATGGAGGAGCCTGGTAGGCTGCAGTCCATGGGGTCGCTAAGAGTCGGACTCAACTGAGCGACTTCACTTTCACTTTTCACTTTCATGCACTGGAGGAGGAAATGGCACCCCACTCCAGTGTTCTTGCCTGGAGAATCCCAGGGATGGCAGGGCCTGGTGGGCTGCCGTCTATGGGGTCACACAAAGTTGGACACAACTGAAGCAACTTAGCAGCAGCAGCAGCAGCAAGTCATGTCCAACCCTTTGTGGCCCCATGGGCTATAGCCCATCAGGCTCCTCTGTCCATGGATTCTCCAGGCAAGAATACAGCAGTGGGTTGCCGTTTCCTTCTCCAGGGGATCTTTCTGGAACAGAGATCAAACCCACATCTCCTGCATTGAAAGGTAGATTCTTTACCACTGAGTCATCAGGGAAATGGCCATAGTAGAATAGCAGAATTCAAATTAATTCTGTGTATCCAGTAAATTGCTTCTCTCTTGAAGTTGTTCATAATTTTCTGTGTTCATTACAATTATTGATGATGAAAATTATTATGATGATGACAATTAGGGAGAAAGATGGCGAATTTAATTAAAAATTCTAAGCATATGTTTCCAAGAGCACCAGACTATATCTCAGTTTTATTACAAGTTTTTAAAATGTAGAATGTAGGTGTCTGTGTGCACACAAGTGAATGAGAGAACAACTACCAACCAATATCTGAACACACTCAAGACAGTTCAGTAGCTACTTCCAATTCAGAGTAAAGGCCACCTCTCTATTACACATCAACAATTAATATAGGTCTACATAGTATGAACAAAGATATTAAGAAAAAATATAGGAAAAAACACTGGAAGCAGATGAATCCACATGTTATTGTTGTTGTATGTGGATGCTGGTTTATTCTTCTCAATAGATTTTCTCTAAAATGAATGTGTTAATTTACTTTAATGATTCTTTTATTATAATTATTTTATTTCTTAAATATAAATTTATTTATTTTAATTGGAGGCTAATTACTTTACAATATTGTATTGGTTTTGCCATACAAAAGATTTTAATTTTCAAAGTCCCTTTAAGAACCATCTTCATTCCTTACTGATCTTCACCTAGCTCCCTATCCTTATCTACAACTCTTTCATCACAGAGCCAAACTCAGAATTAAGAAACATTTTTTAAAATTCTGTTTGTATTGTAAGGTACTTTCAAATGTGTCAAATCAATTAAACTCAAAGTTATCCTCTGAAAAAGATATACTCATTCAGCATTTTATGGGAAAGGAAATAAAGTATTGCATCCCCCTACATACACACACACACACACACACACACACATTATTCACTCCTTTTCTGTATTTCCTTAGTTGATTTTATTCAATCTCATGGTTTTAAATGTCATATTTATGTTGATGGTTTTTAAAGTTTATTTCCCACTTTGGCCTCTCTCATTCCTTCTTCATTTTCCTTTATTAGCAAATGGTACTACCTACCACTCAAATGCTCAAGAGAAAAAAAAAAAATACAGAAAAATTCTTAACTTTTCCCTCCTGACATCCTCCCACATCTAATCTACCCAGGTTCTAACTATCTCACAGAAATGGTTCTATTGTAATCTGGTTCTCAGATTTCTCACTTGGCTTATGAGGAATTCACGATTTCTTGTCCCACAAAACTACTGGAAGTCAGGAATGCCCTTCTGCCTCTCCTCAGCCACCTTCACAAGTTACTCTAGCCAGCCTCCCAAATCCATAATTCTGAAGGAGAAAGTAAGCATTAGCATTTATGTTCCCAAACCCTTGTATACATGTAAAACTCTCCAAAGAATTCTAACCATACTTTGCTGGTCTAAGAAGAGCTAATTTGTTTGTTTGTTTTTGCAGCCCAGCAAGCTTCTGGCTAGGGAATGAGAAGACTGAATTCTCTTTGTTCAGGCGCTCTTATATGCTCTCTCTCTCACTGAATATCTTAGGATCTACCTCACTTGCTTAGGATGCTTCTCCAACAACCTATTACTTCAACGACTATCCTGAATTCCTATTCTTCTCGTTTTATAGTCTGGAAATAGATGATGAGTTGAAGGCCTCAGAATCAATGCAGGCACCATTTTCAGGTCCTAAAGGTACGTATCTAGCAGCCCTTCTTTAGAATGTGGGTGTGGGCTGCCGTCTATGGGGTCGCACAGAGTCGGACACGACTAAGCGATTTAGCAGCAGCAGCAGCATACCTACTACATATGTAGTCACCTTTGGAAATTAGGTGTTCTTTTTTTTTATTTTTGAAAATGTTTATTGGGGTACAGTTGATTTAAAATATTATATTAATTTTTAGTGTACAGTACAGTGAATTTGTTTTACATATTCACTTTTAAAGATTCTTTTTTCATATAGGCCATTACAGAATATTGAGTAGAATTCCCTGGTTGATGGATGGACCTGGAGACTGTCCTACAGAGTGAAGTTAGACAGAGGAAGACAAATAATGTATGATATTGCTTATATGTAGAACTTTTTAAAAAATGGTACAAATGAACTTATTTACAAACAGAAATAGTCACAGATATAAAAAACAAACTTATGGTTAGTTACCAGGAGAGAAAGGAGGGAGGGATAAATTGGGAGACTGAGATTGACACACACTACAATATATAAAACATGTAACTGATAAGGACTAGGTGAAATTTTGAGACAAGCAAATATCCCTTCAACATCCATTTTAGGATGATCAGGACTGATAGCAGAAGATAACAAGCAAACTTGCTAAATTTGAAGTGTCTGGGACTGTTCCTAGTATATTTGTCTAGACAGTTTGCAGCTGTATGTAAGATTCTGGAGCTCAGGAGAGAGAGCCTGCCTGGAGATGGAGATGAAAGTCGTTAGCATATAGATGGTATGTGACCCATGAGAGTGGGAAAGAGTACAAAATGAGGAGAGCAGAGGGCTAAGACAAGTCGGGAAACACCAAAATTCAAGGACTTGTTAAGGCAAACAAAGGTGACAGAGAAATGACAGGTTAGAGGAAAATGAAAACTAAATATGGCACTCATATCCTCATTTCCCAAGATGCATATATTACTCTGATTTCTTCATAAAGCAGGTTCTTACTGATGCCACATGAGCCTTGTCTAACGAGGGTCTCAATAGTACACAGGGTTGGCTGATCTAGAGAACCCAGCTGATACTATTTAAAATTCTACTGTGTTCTTCAATTGGCAGAGACAGTGTGTCATTTCCATCCTTGTAGCAAGCACTAATGATACTTGCACAGATGACAAATGTCTTCTCTGGTGAAAAATTAATGCACCACAATAATTTCCTTACCTGGGGTTAATGAACATGTCAGATGCTGAAAATGAGTTGTTTGAAACTAAATGACTATAATCCATATTTAGAAGATTGCCACTCGTAAGGTGGGGGTAGGGAAGTGGGGAGTTATGGATGTATATAAGTGAATATATTTTAAGTTCTTTTTACCATCAGTCTTAATTTTTACTAGGTCTTTAAAACACTTACTTGCTGAATAATCTCATAGGAAGAAATAACATTTCATCACATAGTCTGTATTGTTGTCTAGAAGCTTCCTGAACAATTATTTTTATTTATTTGTTCATTCATTCACTTAAAACACATACACACACATACACACACATAAGTATGTACATATGTGTTTGTTGGACACTGTTATGTAACAGATTCTATTATATACTAAAGAAAAAGAGATAATGAGACATGATAATCCTTGCCCTCAAAGAGCTCACAACTGCGCATAAAAATATAAAATTACAACTAACTACAGTACAATACTTGAGGCAAACATGTAGGAGAGCGGGCTATGAATATAAAGAGACAGACTCCCTAATCCACCTGGAATCCTACATGGAGGTTATGATGCTTCACACTGAATCCTGAAGAACAAATAAATTAGACAAGTAGGGGGACAGAGAAGTCAATGGCATCTCATTCCTGTACTCTTGCCTGGAAAATCCCATGGATGGAGGAGCCTGGTAGGCTGCAGTCCATGGGTCACGAAGAGTCGGACACGACGGAGTGACTTCACTTTCACTTTTCACTTTCATGCATTGGAGAAGGAAATGGCAACCCACTCCAGTGTTCTTGCCTGGAGAATCCCAGGGACGGGGGAGCCTGGTGGGCTGCCGTCTATGGGGTCGCACAGAGTTGGACACGACTGAAGTGACTTAGCGGCAGCAGCAGCAGGGGGAAACCAATGCAGGCAGAGAAAAAGAGTTAAGCAAAGGCAGACCCTGTAGTTCAGGGGTTTCCCTGGCGGCTCAGTGGTAAAGAATCCACCTGCAACGCAGGAGACACAAGAGATGTGGATTTCATCCCTGGGTCTGGAAGATATCCTGGAGGAGGAAAATGTCAACCCACTCTAGTATTCTTGCTGGGAAAATCCCATTGACAGAGGATCCTGGTGGGCTGCAGTTTGTAGGGTTAGAAAGAGCTGGACACAACTGAGCACGCACACACCAAACATCAGAAAGGCAGAAAGTTGTAAGTTAGTGAGGCTTTGTGAGAAACTGAATGCTTTTATAATGTATAACAGATTGGCTAATGGGACACCATTCACATTAAAAAGGATTCACAATTTAAAACACACATAATGAATCTACTTAATGCTTGCTGACAATAGACTACAGGGTTAAGAAGAGAAATTATGGATCAGGCTGAGTTGCATTCTAATTCAAGTTATATCATTTTGAGATTTAGGGAAATTTCTCTGATTCTTTTTTTTTTTTTAATTTTGTGATAAAACTTCTTATTTATTTTTTTTAGCTTTATTTTTATTATTTTTATTTATTTATTTTTTTTACTTTACAATATTGTATTGGTTTTGCCATACATCAACTCTGATTCTTATAATCTCTCTAATCCTCAATTTTCTTACCTGTGAAATAGAAATAATTATTATTTATAGTTTACTTATTATGTGCTAGGCACTTTAGTATTATCTAATTTA
Source organism: Bos taurus (assembly GCF_002263795.3). NCBI lineage: Eukaryota > Metazoa > Chordata > Mammalia > Artiodactyla > Bovidae > Bos > Bos taurus. The sequence continues at coordinate 96,818,323 of NC_037330.1, read as the reverse complement.
ATCTTCAGAACCACACTGTAATACCATTATTTGACCCAAGTGCTAAGGCAGAGATATTACATGATATCTCAATATCTCAAGCTCAAATAGGCAACAAGTAGAGTCAGGATTCCAACCCAGTACCCTGATACCAGTCCATGTGTTCTTAACCACCATATGCACCTATTGTGCTGCTGCTGCTGCTAAGTCGCTTCAGTTGTGTCTGACTCTGTGCGACCCCATTCCACCATCTGTGGGACCCCCTCCCTCTGTGCGACAGCAGCCCACCAGGCTCCCCCGTCCCTGGGATTCTCCAGGCAAGAACACTGGAGTGGGTTGCATTTCTTTCTCCAGTGCAGGAAAGTGAAAAGTGAAAGTGAAGTCGCTCAGTCGTATCTGATTCTTCGCGACCCCATGGACTGCAGCCTACCAGTCTCCTCCATCCATGGGATTTTCCAGGCAAGAGTACTGGAGTGGGGTGCCATTGCCTTCTCCGATGGTTGTAAACTCAAGCATGTAATATGGTTAGCACAAGCTCTGGCACCTAGGAAGTACTCTATAAATGAAAAGCATAAATGATACTTGTTTCATTATTATTATCTTACTATGAATGGTAAGTGGAGAAGGCAATGGCACCCCACTCCAGTACTCTTGCCTGGAAAATCCCATGGACAGAGGAGCCTGGTAGGCTGCAGTCCATGGGGTTACTAAGAGTCGGACACGACTAAGCGACTTCACTTTCACTTTTCACTTTCATGCACTGGAGAAAGAAATGGCAACCCACTCCAGTGTTCTTGCCTGGAGAATTCCAGGGATGGGGGAGCCTGGTGGGCTGCTATCTATGGGGTCACATAGAGTCAGACACGACTGAAGTGACTTAGCATAGCATAGCATAGCATGAATGATAAGAATTATAACCAGTAATTATTATTAGTTTGTGGTTTCTCTACAGGTCAAATGAGAGAGTATACTTAAATCACTTATAAAACTAAACTACTAACAACACAAAAAATTATTTTTCTAACAGTATCTATGAGCTATCAGACTAAAGCTCAGAGATATTAAAGAAAAGCACTGGTTTTGAAGTCAGAGAATGCTGAGTCTGAAATCCACCTCCACCACTGAGTAGTAGTTCAAACTTTAGTTCAAAATTTTAGGCTTCATCTGTAGGAAATCATAGTAATAATAATAGCATAACAATAATAATATGTACTACTACTAATACTACTAAGTCACTTCAGTCGTGTCCAACTTTGTGCGACCCCATGGACTGCAGCCTACCAGGCTTCTCTGTCCATGGGATTCTCCAGGCAAGAACACTGGAGTGGGTGGCCATTTCCTTCTCCAATGCATGAAAGTGGAAAGTGAAAGTGAAGTCACTCAGTCGTGTCCGACTCTTAGCGACCCCATGGACTGCAGTCTACCAGGCTCCTTCGTCCATGAGATTGTCCGGGCAACAGTACTGGAGTGGGGTGCCATTGCCTTCTCCAATAATATATACTGCACAGTGCTATTTGAAGGAATCAATGAGATAACACTGAAAAAAAAAAAAAAGCCTATTTTAATACCTGTCACAAGGAAGATGTTCAAGCAATAGTAGTCATTTACTTATTATCATTATATTTATAATAATCATTATAATTTTCATTGTAACTCAGACCCCCTGTGAAACTGAGTAACTCTTCAATTACAAACATGTGCTTATTCTTCCTAGAAATTCCTATGGTTACTAATTATGATTTCCAATGGCTTGTGGCACTACTCTCTATTTCAATTCCTTGACACAACTTTAAAAAATACTGATTGTCTTTGTTTTCTCTGTTTTCATCAGCACAGAGAGAGGGCAGGAAATACTAGAACTGGATGCTTAAAATAAGATGCCTGAATGAAGGAGGGGGAAAAAATTGTCCCTCCGTTTAGTCAGATCAAGTGATAATTGTATCTACCATGGGAGAATCTAAATGGCACCAGCACAAGACTCTTAGTGGGTGTAGGAGTTATAACCATTATAAATGACACCTTTTATTTCCTTTGAAAAACCCTCCTGATTTATTACATTTTCTTAGAAATTGTTAACGCTTCTTTTTGTTTATGATTCTTTCCCTGTCCCCTCTAATATTCATTCCATCACATGAGCAAGGTGCTGGTATGGTGAGAGCAAACAGAGTACAAACACTCCAAATGAGTTCTATTCAGTCTGGGCTCATGTTGAAAAATAATCTGATTTCTCTCTGTCTGCCCACATCTTATTCACAAGAGGTGAGGGACAAGAGTGGATGAGTAAAACATGTATCTTCTATTTATTAAAAATGGAGAGATATCAGTCCCTATGAAATAATTTATAGATTATACATACACCATGGCAAAGTACAAACTATATAAAGCTCTGCGTCTGGTGGTGTTAATGGTAAAGAACCCACCTGCCAATGCAGGAGACACAGACTCTATCCCTGGGTTGGGAAGACCCCCTGGAGGAGGGCATGGCAACCCACTCCAGTATTCTTGCCTAGAGAATCCCATGGACAGAGGAGTCTGGCAGGCTGCCACCCATATGGTCCCAAAGAGTCAGGCAGGACTGAAGTGACTTAGCACACACTGCCAGACAGCTGTTGATCCCTTCATGCCTCATTGTCTTTGTGCTGCATCTTCTCCTGGAAACTCACTCTCACCAGCCACACACCACCCCCGAGCACATACACACACACCCATACACACACACATACATACTACATTCTGAACAACATCCTTCTCAATCAGTTTTTTTAAATCATTCTCACTTAGATTGGTTGTCCTCTAACACAGAACATTTGTCAAGAGCTGCAATGTCTTATAGTTAATTATCACTGTGCTTAGTCCCTCAGTCGTGTCCGACTCTTTGAGACCCTATGACTGTAGCCTACCAGGCTCCTCTGTCCATGGGGATTCGCCAGGAATCCAGAGTGGGTCACCATTTCCTTCCCCAGGGGATCTTCCTGACCCAGTGATTGAATCCAGGTCTCCCGAATTGCAGGCAGATTCTTTACTGCCCAGTAAATACCGCATGACACAATAAATGTGTACTCGCTTTAGAGTGAAATGGAGAGGGATAAGTAAAAAGAGCACGGACTTTGGCTTCAGGGAGATCTGGAGTTGAATCCTAGCTCTGTCACTTTGTGGTTAGTAGACCATGAATAAGTTACTGAACCTCATTGATCCTTTTTCTATAAAACAAAGATGATAAAAACACACAGAGATAAACGAATGAAACAGCAAGCAAAAATGCCAAGAGAAAGCATTTTTTGTTAGCTGGAAGTAAATACAGAGATTTTAAGTACTCATAGTTCCCTTTGTTTCCCATGCTTAGACCCTTCTATACACCCACTCCCTTCTCCGTCAACAGTGGTAATTCAATTCAGCTTGCAATGCTAAAGTCAAATGTCATTGCCTCTAGGAAATTTTCCCTTAGCCCTCCAGAAAAGATGAATTCCTTCCTTCTCTGGGCTCCTTAAAAACAGAAATTACATGTGCCTTGATCACAGCTATATCCCTAGGGCCAAAGGCAATTGTATTAGATCAATAAATACTACATTAATGAGTCCATGAGTAAATGGTGAGTGAATAAATGGTTAGTTTTCCCTCTTCTCATCTCCTACTGTGCTTAGCACAATTTCTACAAAAAGACGATGCTCAAAATGTCTATTGAATGAATAGCCACCTATATCATTCCTAGCTAGGATCAACCTGAACTCATTCTTCCTGCTGCTTTTCAAATTTACTAGATAATAGTCTTGCCAAGGTTTTCTAGACAGGGAAAGGTTCTCATTTGGCTAGAGCTGAGCCAGACTTTTTACTAAAGCAGATGGACTGAGCTATAACAAAAAGCAGACTGGAGCCAGGAAGCTCTGAGCGAAAACTGACATCCTACTTGGCATGGCATGAGGGAGACAAGCTGGGTGAGGCATAAAGACAGTCACTTATACCTTTTGGAATGCTGGGCTATGGCAGGCATGATCATTTGAGAAATTTCTCTACCTGGCTAGTGCTTTCTGGGAGCCACCCAGGTCTATCACAGGACAGGACATTTAATGAGTAATAAAAACTCCAGTGGGTGTCACTGTCTAAGAGAACCAAGTGTGGGCAGCAGCAAAACACATTCTAAAGATCCATCACCACGTGCAAGCCAATGGCTTCAAAGAACTATATGGATGTGACCCTAGCAGTATGTGTTCTTAAGATAGAGGAACAAATATAAACTTTTATTAATTAACCTTTTATGCTTTTATTGTTATAAACAATATAAAGTTTACCATTTTAACAATTTTAAGCTGTACCATTCATGCCATTAATATATTTATATTTACAATTATACTATCATCATTAGTATCTAGATATGGAATATTTTCATCACCACAAACATAAATCCTATACCTATTACTCCCCATTCCCTCTACCCCATCCCTTGGCAAACATTAATCTGCATTTTGCCTCTCTGGATTTGCCTATTCTGCATGTTTCATATACATGAAATCATACAGTATGTGGTCTTTCATATCAGACTCCTTTACTTAGCACAGTGTCCTCAAGGTACATCCATGTTGCAGCATGTATTAGCCTGTGGTTCCCTTTTATGACTGAATAATATTCCACTGTGAGGGTATGCTATTTTATTTATCCATTCATCTGCTGATGGGCATTTAGATTGTTTCTACCTTTAGGCTATTGTTAAAGAGCTGCTACAAACATTTATGTATAAGTTTTTGTTCAAACACCTGTTCAGTTCTTTTGGGTATCTACCTAGGAGTAGAATTATTGCATCCTATAGCAATTCTATGTTTTGGTTGTTAAGGAACCACCAAACTGTTTTTCATAGTGGCTAACCATTTTACATTTCTACCAAAAATGTATGAGGTTAGTCTCCATTTATAAAATATACATGTATAAAGTATTTAATACATATCTCACATTTTATCCTCCTATCAATTCTGAGGAAGGTGCCAATGTTATCTCTGTTTTTCCAAATGAAACTAAGGAACTTTTCAATATCCAGGTCTCCATGACTATAAATCCTGGACTTTGAGTCACAAAGTTAGGCTTCCTTTCAAGCTCACCTTGTCTGGCTATTCTTGAGGAAACTGTAATGAGCCCTGGAATACACCTGACTCTGCCTGTCTCCACTCTATCAAACAACCTATGGGGCCTTTTGGTTATGCTAAGATTTTAAAGCATTCTATATACTAGGCATTTTTACAAATAGAATTAGATTTAATTACCATTATATATATATAGAAAAATTGAGGTTAAGAGGTGAAAAGTGGTTTATTCACAATCTCAGAAATTAGCTGCACAGAAGAGTTTACTAAAGCCAATACTACTGTTTTTTCTCCCAGAAAGATTTGAGAGGTGGCAACCAAATTTAATGACTATCCCAGTATCACCTTTAAGTATCTTTAGAACTCATTAAGAGAATGATCATTCCAGTATCACCTTTAGATATCTTTAGAACTCATGAAGAGGTCAGCTTTTAAAAACTAGAGCCTAAAAACAAACAAACAAACAAACAAAAAAACTAGAGCCTATACAGAGTGAAGTAAGCCAGAAAGAAAAACATCAATACAGAATAATAACACATATATATGGAATTTAGAAAGATGGTAACAATAACCATGTATGCAACGCAGCAAAAGAGACACAGATGTACAGAACAGTATTTTGGACTCTGTGGGAGAGGGCGAGGGTGGGATGATTTGGGAGAATGGCATTGAAACATGTATATTATCATATGTGAAACGAATCGCCAGTCCAGGTTAGATGCATGGTACAGGATGCTTGGGCCTGGTGCACTGGGATGACCCAGAGGGATGGGATGGGGAGGGATATGGGAGGGGGGTTCAGGATGGGGAACACATGTACACCCATGGCGGATTCATGTCAATGTATGGCAAAACCAATACAATATTGTAAAGTAAAAAAAAAAAAAATCTGTAGTAGTATAATCCCTTTTACAAAGAAAATCTTATAAAAGGGAATTTCTGTTTTTTGCCAAATGATGTAGTAGCATATAGATATAATCTCTTGCCTTAAACAACTGTAAAACAGAAAAAAAAAAGTTAAACAACAACAGTTTTCAGATATTGGAAAACAGGTAGGAAATGACAATGATGCCTGAGAGAGAGGAAATAAACAAGGTGGCCCTGGGATTACCCTGTTGACTGTCTAAAGAGAGTTTCCAGACCATAGTATAGATAAATGAACCAAAATGAATCCTAGGGATCTGCATGAGTTGAGAATGAATTTGGGAGTTTGGAGAGACCAAAGCTGCTAGAGTTCACAGCATCCTTTAGAATACTCATTTGAGTATACTGTGGGCCCTGTGTCTGGAAACTACCCAAGAGTGAAGAGAGAACCACTGGAAAGGAGCAGCCAGAAAAAGCCTCAAAGTCCACACAAAGCTAGGAGTAATTCACATTACCAAATGTGATGGTTATTTTATATGTCAGCTTTAGAGTATGTTTTTGGATGAGGTTAACATGTAAATTTGTATTTGGGGTAAAGCAGATTTCTTTCCATAATGTGGATATACTTCATTCAATATTTGAAGGTCTGAATAGAATCAAAAGCAGGACATTTTTAAATACTACGAAGAATTGATGCTTTTGAACTGTGGTGTTGGAGAAGACTCTTGAGAGTCCCTTGGACTGCAAGAAGATCCAACCAGTCCATTCTGAAGGAGATCAGCCCTGAGATTTCTTTGGAAGGAATGATGCTAAAGCTGAAACTCCAGTACTTTGGCCACCTCATGCGAAGAGTTGACTCATTGGAAAAGACTCTGATGCTGGGAGGGATTGGGGGCAGGAGAAGAAGGGGATGACAGAGGATGAGATGGCTGGATGGCATCACTGACTTGATGGACGTGAGTCTGAGTGAACTCCAGGAGTTGGCAATGGACAGGGAGGCCTGGCGTGCTACGATTCATGGGGTCGTGAAGAGTCGGACACGACTGAGCAACTGAACTGAACTGATAGTCCATGAACTTTGCCAAGTGTTTTATTGAGATTATCTGATTTATCCCTAACCTCCCAATAATACAGATATTATTATCCTCATTTTGTGGAGAAATAAATTGAGATCTGGAGAAGTTATATAGTTAGCCCAAAGTTCCAGATCTAGGAGAACTAGATCTGGCATTTATATTGAGTTCTGTCTGACTTCAAATTCTAGGGTAAGACACCATAAAAGGAAAAAACAGCCTCAGAAATAATTTTAGGGGAAGGGAAAAAATTCCAGGACTATTTGTCTTTTACAGATGTTCGAGTATGTAGCTTCTTCATGATCATGGTGATCCAATTTTTGATACTGGGTCAAAACTTCTCCAAAATTTGTCTCAGTTCAGACTCTGTTTTACACTGAAGACAATCTTTCTGATTTGCATTATAAATATATCTCTCAATCAAATTCATAAAGTAATATCAACATAAAACAGATATTGAATGTTTCTACACATTGGGCACTATTTGGTCACTTTAGACATATTATCTCATTTAAAAAATAATTTTGATATGTTTTAGTATTTTCTAGAGTAGCAGTGGGCCTGGGTCAAATGGGTCATTTCCCTGATAACTCATTACCTGATCACTTCAAGGGAGTTTTAGGTTTCATTCATGTATTTATTCATGTTTGTTTGTTTGTGTGTTTTTTTCGCCTTCTCCGAATCTATCCAATAGATTCTCCAAAACTACAAGAACAAGTCCAAAATCTTCTCTAGAATTTTAAGGCAAAGGTAATTCTACTCCTGACTTCTATTGCTTTATCTCTCACCAATCTCTCCTCCCCAAACACATTTCTTTGGCCCTATCAAATTATTTGCATTTTTTTACATGAATCATGCCCTCTCATGCCTCTGGACATTTGCATAGGTTATGTCTACTGCCTGGAAAGGTACTATTCATTCACAAAATGATTTCTGAGCAACTTCTCTTGGCTGGTGTATCTGATAATATGATATAATTTAGATATGATAACTTCCCTTAAGAAGCTTGTCAGGGGGTACTAGCCCATGGAGGAAGGTTCCAAATGTCCTTTGCCCTGGTTCCTGCATATGCTTCATTATGTTCTGAATATTCAGTTATAGAAAGTGCCATTTATCCTTTCCTATGGCATTGCTGCCTGTCAACTTGGATGAATGAATAAAACTTCTCATGGGATGTGATTTCTGAGAAGTGATGGTTTCTTTTTAAAGGCCACCTTTATCCACCTTGAAGGACTGTTTTAAAAGTCATGGTGCCCTTTGATGCCTTCCTGTAGGACAAAGGAACCCAGAGCTTATCTACATGTAGATATTCTATTAATACGTAATGACTCTTAGGACAGGAAGGAAATGGAATTGCATTTCCTTCTTGGACATTTTCAACAAAACCGAAGAAGGAAAATGGCCCCATCTTAATGAAAGAGGCTGCTCTTGGGAATGTGTTTAAGGGAAGGTTATAGAAGCAATCTTTGACGGAATATGGACAAAGCACAATTCATCATTTCTTCTCAGGAAAGTGATTATCGGGAGAAAGGTAGCTTCAAGGCCAGCTCTGCCCTGCTTCACAAAAGATTCCATTTACATTTCAAGAAAGGACAAGAAAGAATACCCTACAATGAGGCTATTTTACACAAGGCCTTCACTGCCTTTTCCAGACAGCGTGTGACCCTTCTTACTTCTAATGACATTGCCTCTCTCCTTGTCTATGCTCTCAGTCAATTTAGGAACAGAAACATCTCCCCTCAAATCCCATTCTATCCCCCAGAAAAGCTAATTTTCTAAAACACAAATCTAATTGTGTTATTCCTTGATCCCTTTGGCCATGACTTACTATATATTGTAAAAGAACATATAAGCTCCTCCCCATGATATTTAAGATTCTCCTCTGCCTAACCTCAGCTACTGCTACAACCCACTACTTGCTGTAGGCTCTTGGGCCCTACACAACTGGTGCTCTGGTCCCATGTCACATGCCTATGCTTCAGGGCTGTTGCTTCTGCCTGGAATACCTTTGCCCTCTTCCTATGGTAATTTCTCTCCATTAGCCCTTCCATATCTATTTTCTACTCTTCTCAGTCATCTTGTTTCCTGGGAGGCTAGGAGCTGATTTCTATAGACTATATTCTCTCAGATTCCTGGCCCTCTCTCTTCCGGTTGGGTTAGGCCAGTGGTAAGCACTGGCAGGAGAATGGAGGGCAGGAGGAGCAAGAGGTTGAGATATTTCTTCTGACCCTCCCCCTCATATCAGCTACAAAAGAGCTGTTAGCTACAGTTCTTACAAGGTTCTAGTAACAACTTCCTCCCCTATCGCTTCAGTCTTTGGGGTGGGAATAGCTTATACTATTGCCAATCCCTAGATGCTCTTCTTTCCCTTGACGATTCTCTTAAACCTCCATTCATCTATGTAAAAACTCTCTTCTTTTTGGCTATACTGTCTGTTTCCTGCTGAGACTGACTTGACAGGCAGGGCTTTACAACTTGACTAATCCTGCCTCACCCTTTAAGATCAGTTCAAGGGGTATGTCCCCAGGAATCCTCGGAACTAGGTTACAGAGCCGGTTATATCCACAGATCCCTATTTGTATTACTATCTTATGCTCACCATATTGGATTTTTAACTACCATGGAAAAATAATAACTGAGGTTAGTTCATTGTCACTAAAGAAAAATCATCTACTAAATATCTTCCAGAAATATTCTGGCTGTCTAGCATTAAAAGGAGCACACTCAACCTTGTTCCAAGCTTATTTCCCCTTGAATCATTCTTACAAGAGCTCTTTAGAACAATTAGATATGTTTTTTTTTACTTAGAAGATGTTTTTTATTCTCTAAAAGTCAAGGAGTACAGGGGGCCACAGCAGGTCCCAGAACATATCATGAAATATTTCAGAGAGTCAAGAGGCAAACCAAGGAGTCATGCCACCATAAAGTCTCAGCTCACCGCACAGTAACTAAGTGGAAACACCCAGCAGGTATAACGAAATTTGAAAATAGAAATTTGATATACAACTAAAGGGACTATGTTATCCAGGGAATTGATAAAATAAACTTTTATAATTTACAACAAACACAAGCATTTTCTTCAAGCTCTTACAACTGAATATGGTAGATGAGACTAATAGTTCATCTTCATTTTATGAAAAAATAACTGAATCTCAATGAAATTTAGTAATTCACCAAGAGAAGATGGCAGAGCCAGAACTCGGGCTATAAAAATGTGTTTTTCCATTAAATAAGAGAGTATAGAAGGCGGAGAAAACAAAAATCATAAATCTTCAGGAATATATACCAAGAGGGAGGCAAGGGAAGTCGTGGACAGAGAATCAAAATAGATGCATGATTTCAACACTGTTGTGGATCCCACAAAAAAATTCTTCACAAGAAGGAACTGTACTTTATTATTATACTTCTAGTGCTTGCTATGTAGAAGGCACTGGCACCCCACTCAAGTACTCTTGCCTGGAAAACCCTATGGGCGGAGGAGCCTGGTAGGCTGCAGTCCATGGGGTCACAAAGAGTCAGACACGACTGAGCGACTTCACTTTCACTTTTTACTCTCATGCATTGGAGAAGGAAATGGCAACCCACTCCAGTGTTCTTGCCTGGAGAATCCCAGGGACAGGGGAGCCTGGTGGGCTGCCATCTACGGGGTTGCACAGAGTTGGACATGACTGAAGTGATAGCAGCAGCAGCAGCAGCAGCAGCAGCAGTGCTTGCTACTAGGGCTTCCCAGGTGACTCAGTGGTAAAGAATCTGCCTGACAATGCAAGAAACATGGGTTTCATCCCTGGGTAGGGTAGATCCTCTGGAGAAGGAAATGGCAACCCACTCCGGTATTCTTGCCTAGGAAATCCCATGGACAGAGGAGTCTGGCAGGCTATACTCCCTGGATCGCAAAAGAGCTGGACATGACTAAGCAACTAAACAACAACAGTTTGCTACTGGATCTAGCATACCAGTGAAGTTGCTCAGTCGTGTTCGACTCTGCGATCCCACGGACTGTAGCCTACCAGGCTCCTCCATCCATGGAATTTTCCAGGCAAGAGTACTGGAGTAGGTTGCTATTTCCTTCTCCAAGAGATCTTTCCAACCCATGTCTCCTGGATTGCAGGCAGGCGCTTTACTGTCTGAGTTACCAGGGAAGCCCTGATCTAGCACACATTAGGTATCAAATAAAGGTCTGCTACATGTATGACATTGTTGTCTGAATCCAAAAATTTTTCTCTATTAAAATTTTTATAAAGATAGCTTAATGACTAACACTGATCTGCTTTTCAAATGAATACATTTAACTGAAGCACATAGATGTCATCATAAGTAAACAGATGTGAATATGAATGAATCTGTTTCAACTATTTGTTCATTTGACAAACATTTATTAAGTTCTTATTCTGTGTAGGCAGACTGACTACACTATGACCAACCAATAAAGTAAAATTTCCTATTATAAAAGTAACTTGAGTAAATTGCAAGCTCCATAGGTACTAGATAAACTAATTGAATATGAAGTCAAAGAAAATTCAGGCAATGCCCTTTTAACAATTTGCATATCCATATAATCTTCAGATTTATTTTAGAACTCATTCCTCAATTTTAACCTTTTTTCACTTGCCTTTTCCCAGGGTTCTTACTGAGATTGTTTCAGCAAGCCCAAAGTTTCAGAAGTTTCACAAATCACTGAATCTACAATATTTAATGGGCTTAAAATTGCTTCCATGAGATCAATTGCCTATGAAGCTACATAATATTTTCACCAGTGAGTGAAAAAAAAAAATGCTGGTATATAATCCGTCAGTCAAAACTCCAAGGAACTGAAAATTTGGGGGACTAGTTTTTTATTTTTTATTTTTTTTAAATTTTATTTTATTTTTAAACTTTACATAATTGTATTAGTTTTGCCAAATATCAAAATGAATCCATCACAGATATACATGTGTTCCCCATCCTGAACCCTCCTCCCTCCTCCCTCCCCATACCATCCCTCTGGGTCGTCCCAGTGCACTAGCCCCAAGCATCCAGTATCGTGCATTGAACCTGGACTGCCATCTTGTTTCATACATGATATTTTACATGTTTCAATGCCATATTAAAAGTTATATTCTTTAACAAACTAAATCAGTGGGGTTTCAGAGCAGAAATCAGTAATCAAACAATATTTCTGCTGCAAAATATATGAATATTCATACTAAGTGGCATAAATAAAGATTGTCACCTCATATCCAAATCTCCCATTTTGGGATTTCAGAATTAAAGATGAAGGATTATGGCCCTATTCCAACTCACTCAGTTATCATATAAACAACAGTGTGCATGCTAAATTACTTCAGTTGCATCCAACTCTTTGCAACCCTATGGAATGTAGCCCCCAGCCTCCTCTGTCCATGGGATTCTCCAAGCAAGAATACTAGAGTGGGTTGCCATGCCCTCCTCCAGGGGATCATCTTGACACAGGAATCGAACCCATGTCTCCTGAAGCTCCTGCACTGCAGGTGGATTCTTTACCAGTAAGCCCCTGCAGAAACCTTATAAACAACACTATCTGCTGCTAAACATCAAAGCATCTATACTTCAACCTGGCCTCCTCCATGTCCCTCTGCAGAGGTGCCAGACAGATCTGCCTAAGATGCAAGTCTGAACATATTAGGAGCATTGGCTGGTGATGGGGGTGGAGAAGAGAGTAATATTTGGCCCAGAAGACCTTGGGATGAGACTTTGCTTAAAGTCTCACAGTCAGGTAGGGGGATTTAAGATTGCTGTCATTCTTTGAGGGATTAGTTTTGACAACTGAAAAATCATAGCATAACTTCCATGGTCTGAATGTTTGTATCCCCCCAAAATTCATATGTTGAAATCTTAATCCGCAAAAGAGATAGTATTAGCAATCCCCTTTCAAAGGGAAGGGCTTCCCTGATGGCTCAGACGGTAAAGCGTCTGCCTGCAATGCGGGAGACCCGGGTTTGATTCCTGGGTTGGGAAGATCCCCTGGAGAAGGAAATGGCAATCCACTCCAGCACTCTTGCCTGGAATATCCCATGGACGGAAGAGCCTGATAGGCTACAGTCCATGGGGTCACAAAGAGTCAGACACGACTGAGTGACTTCACTTCACTTCACTTCACTTCACTTCACTTCACTTCAAAGGGATTGGGACATGAGGGGGAAGCCTGAAGTGCATTCACAAGACAGACTCCCACAGAGCTCCATAGCCCACTTCTATCATGTGAGGATACAACAAGAAGCCTGTAACCCAGAGAAAGACCCTCAGTAGAATCTGAACAAGTTGTACATATAGCCTCCAAACCAAGAGCAATAAATGTTGTGTATAAACTATACAATCTAGGGGATTTTGCTGTAAGATGTAGGGTATATGAAGGGTTAAGCTATTGACCTATGATTAAGAACTGCCTATATAATTTGTGGGGGCCAGTGCAAAATGAAAATATGAGCCCCTTAGTTCAAAACTTATTAAGAATTTTCAGAAAACATTAAAACAGGCACAGGATATTTCTTAGTGTAAAGCTGCACAAGTCACACATTGTTGAAGGGATTCCATCCATTACTAAGACCTTAAAAAGAAAGCAGGTTGCAGGATGATTCATCTTAAAAAACACAGTATCTGATATTTAGCAGGCTAGAGGGCAAACTGCCAGGCTGACCATTTGCTTTCTGTGTGACTTTTGAAAAAAATACATATCTGTTTTACTCTAAATGCCTCCATGTAGAAAAATACAAACAATACCTACCTCTAAGAACCACTGTGAATATCAAATGAAATACTATATGTGAAACAGTGTAGTTCAAATATGTCCTAATAAGTAAATAAATGTTTCAGAGTAATGAGAGCTCCTTGTGCTTTGTTTTCTATATTTTCCCTTCTCTGATGAAAAGAAAGTAATCAGGCCTTTGTATTCTCTTGCCTCAAGGGTCCCACAGGCCTGAAGACAGAAGTTTCTTGAAGACAACTTCTGTTCTTAGCTCTTATGAATACCTAACACTGTTAAGGAAATATACTAGCTAGAGTACCAAAGGACAGAGAACACTAACTTCAAGTTGGCCACAATGGAGAGATAAGCCTGGTGGGAGGGAGTTGTAGGATTTCCTCTTTGTCAGTTCAGGCCATTTGACAAGAAGAAACCAAGATGGCATTAGATCTGCTAAAGAGTTTTGGGGAGAATTTCCCACTAAGGATAAGAAGGAAGGACTAAGGCTGAGAAAAGAGAGCTTCCAAGTAGTAAAGCAGGGTCTGGTACCTGTGAAAGGAGGGAAAAGGGCAGAATTGGACAGGAAGAACTTCTAGTTGCAGTGCTGTTCTGAGAGAATCTCAGATAGGCCAATAAAGAATCGGAGAAATGTTGCCCTTGTCAATATTCCACACTGGGCAGTAATGGGATAGCTTGTTATTTGACCAAACCTGGTCCAGTGACTGAGAGTAGCTCAGGGGACATGTGGTCTGATATGTGACCTAGAGTTTATCTGTTGACTATATTCTCCAGAGCAGGTTTTCTTGAAGGAAGCTATGAGCAGCTCATCATCATGGCAACCACCCCACTATACCCACATGTCAAATGGGAAGAGGGGTGAGGCCTCTGGATAAGAGCACTATGGTGACACTTCTGAGACTGGATGAGCACAGAGATTCTCACACCTTAATGTGGTGTGGAAGTAGCAGGGATATGAATTCAAGGGGCTGTACAGGCTTGTACTTCTCCATCATTAGCTTTCCCACCCTTAAAGTCTCATTTCAAATGTACCACTGCCTCCATGATGTCTCTCCTGATCTTCCAGGATTCTTTCCAAAGTTTGAGTTTTGTAATCTTACTATTTACCAAATGCACACTAGAAGTTAACCAATGCATCTTGGAATGCAAAACTGGTTCAAGAATGAAAATCAATCAATGTAAAATACCATATTGTCAGAATGAAGGACATAAACTACATGATTGTCCCAAGTGATGTAGAAAAATGATTTGAAAAAAATAAATATCCTTTCATGATAAAAACACTCAAAAATGATGATTAGAAAAAAATCACCTCACCATAATAAAAGCCATATACGAAAATTTCATAGATAACATCCTCTTCAATGGAAAAAAACTGAAATCTTTCCCTCTAACATCAAGGCAAGAATTCCAGTTTCTTGATTTCTATCCACCATAGTACTTGGGGGCAGAAATAACAATTAGGCAAGTAAAATAAATAAATGCCATTCAAATTGGAAAGGAAGAAATAAATTTATGTGATTTTTGGGACTGTATTATCTTATACAAAGAAACCCTAAAGAGTAAAAACACAGATTGTTAAAACTCATAAATTCAGTAAAGATGCATAATTCAAAAATCAACATACAAAAATCAATTGGGTTTATATACACTAACAACAACCTATCAGAAAACAAACTTAAGAAAACAATTTCATTTATATTATATGGAAAAGAACAAAATATTAGAAATAAACTTAACCAAGGAGGTGAAAGAATTGTACACTGATAATTACATACTATTAATGACACCACCCTTATGGCAGAAAGTGAAGAGGAACTAAAAAGCCTCTTGATGAAAGTGAAAGTGGAGAGTGAAAAAGTTGGCTTAAAGCTCAACATTCAGAAAATGAAGATCATGGCATCCGGTCCCATCACTTCATGGGAAATAGATGGGGAAACAGTGGAAACAGTGTCAGACTTTATTTTTCTGGGCTCCAAAATCACTGCAGATGGTGACTGCAGCCATGAAATTAAAAGACACTTACTCCTTGGAAGGAAAGTTACGACCAACCTAGATAGCATGTTCAAAAGCAGAGACATTACTTTGCCAACAAAGGTTCGTCTAGTCAAGGCTATGGTTTTTCCTGTGGTCACGTATGGATGTGAGAGTTGGACTGTGAAGAAGGCTGAGCGCCGAAGAATTGATGCTTTTGAACTGTGTTGTTGGAAAAGACTCTTGAGAGTCCCTTGGACTGCAAGGAGATCCACCCAGTCCATTCTGAAGGAGATTCCGCCCTGGGATTTCTTTGAAGGAATGATGCTAAAGCTGAAACTCCAGTACTTTGGCCACCTCATGCGAAGAGTTGACTCATTGGAAAAGACTCTGATGCTGGGAGGAATTGGGGGCAAGGGGAGAAGGGGACGACAGAGGATGAGATGGCTGGATGGCATCACTGAGTCGATGGACCTGAGTCTGAGTGAACTCTGGGAGTTGGTGATGGACAGGGAGGCCTGGCGTGCTTCAATTCATGGGGTCGCAAAGAGTCGGACATGACTGAGCGACTGATCTGATCTGATCTGAATGAAACAAATTAAAGAAGGTACAAATGAATGGAAAGACATCTCAAGTTCATGGATTGGAAACCTTAATATTTAAAATGTTCATACTACCCAAAACGATTTTAATAGAATCTCTATAAAAAGCCTAATGGCACTTTTTTATTTTATAGAAATAGGAAAAAAAATCCTAAAATTTATCTGTAATTTCAAAGAACCCCCAAAAGGCAAAACACTTATGGGAGAGAGAAACAAAGCTAGATGTCTCACACTTCCTTCTTTCCAAACAAAGCTACAGTAATCAAAGCAGAATGGGCAGTATGGTATTAGCATAAATACAGACATATAAACCCTTGGAACAGAATAAAGAGACTAATATATATATATATAATTTGAACATACACATGTCATATATATGTTCAAATGATCTTTAACAAGAGTGCCAAGGCTATGCAACAGAGAAAGGATAGTCTCTTCAATAAATGGGGGAGTTGGGAAAACTGGATATTTACATTCAAAACAATGAAATTACATGCATATCACATACAAAAATTAGCTCAAAATGGATTAAGTAGCTAAATATAATAACCATAAAACTACTAGAACATAGGGGAAACATTCATAACATTAAATTTGGCAATGATTTCTTGGATATGTTACCCAAAGCACAAGCATCAAAAGCAAAAATAAACAAAGGAGACTACAGCAAATTTAAAGACTTCTGCACAGCAAGTGAAAAAAAAAATCAACAAAGTTAAAAGGAAAACTAAGAGATGGGAGAAAATATTTGCATTCATATCTGAGAAAAGGTTAATATCTAGACTATATAAAAACCACAGCTCAACAACAAGAAAATAATTCAATTAAAAACATGGGCAAAGTACTTAGTAAACATTTCTCCACAAAAGATATATAACTAGCCAACAAGCATATTAAAAGACCCTCAATTTCACTAATTATCAGGGAAATGCTAATCAAAACTACAATGAGATATTATCTCATACTTATTCGAGTGGCTACTACTTTTTTAAAAAGAAAATAGCGAATGTTCATGAGGACATGGGAAACTGGAACCCTTGTGCACTGTTGGTGTGGAAAACAGTATGGAGGTTGCACAAAAAATTAAAAATAGAGTTACTAGAAAATTCAGCAACCTCAATTCTGGATACATATATGATAGAACTGAAAATGGGCTCTCAAAAAGCTATTTGCACATCCATGTTCACTGGCAAATTATTCACAAGAGCCAAGAGGTAGAAGCAACCTCAATGTCCATTGATAGATGAATGGATAAAGAAAATATGGTATACACACAAAATGAAATATTATTAAGTCTTAAAAATAAAGAGAACCCCATGGAAGCAACCT
Source organism: Bos taurus (assembly GCF_002263795.3). Taxonomy (NCBI): domain Eukaryota; kingdom Metazoa; phylum Chordata; class Mammalia; order Artiodactyla; family Bovidae; genus Bos; species Bos taurus. Next base: position 96,800,718 of record NC_037330.1, on the reverse strand, counting down.
AACTATCCATCAACAGAGGAATGAATAAAGAAGATGTGATACATATATAAAATGGAATATTGCTCACCAATAAAAAATGCCATCAGCAGCAACAGGTATGGACCCAGAGATTGTAATACTGAGTGAAGCAAGTCACACACAGAAAGACAAGTACCATATAATATCAGTTATTTGTGAAATCCAAAAAAGCATAGGAATTCCAGAAAAACATCTTCTGCTTCACTGACTATGCTAAAGCCTTTGATGATATGGATCACAACAAACTGTGGAAAATTCTTAAATAGCTTGGACTGCCTTAAATTCTTAAAGAGAAAGACCACCTTACACATCTCTAGAAACCTGTATGCATGTCAAGAAGTGACAGTTAGAACCAGACATGGACATGGAACAACAGACCGGTTCAAAACTGGGAAATGAGCATGTCAAGGCTGTATATTATCACCCTGCTTATTTAACTTATATGCAGAGTACCATCATGTGAAATGCCAGGCTGGATGAATCACAAGCTGGAATTAAGATTGCCAGGTGATATATCAATAACCTCAGACATGCAGATGATAACACTCTAAGAGCAGAAAGCAGAGAGGAACTAAAGAGTCTCTTGATCAGGCTTGACTGTGGTGTTGGAGAAGACTCTTGACTGCAAGGAGATCCAACCAGCCTATCCTGAAGGAAATCAACCCTGAATATTCACTGGAAGGACTGATGCTGAAGCTGAAGCTCCAACACTCCGGTCACCTGATGTGAAGAGCTGACCTACTGGAAAAGACCCTGATGCTGGGAAAGACTGAAGGCAGGAGAAGGGGATGACAGAGGATGAGATGGTTGGATGGCATCACCAACTTATGGACATGAGTTTAAGCAAATTTTGGAAGATGGTGAAGGACAGGGAAGCCTGACATCTGCAGTCCATGGCGTCGCAAAGAGTCAAATAAAACTGAGTGACTGACCAACAACAACAAAAGCATTTGTTCTCAGGGTGAGGAAGTGGGAAAAGGAAAGTTTTTGTTCAATGAGTACAGAGTTTTAGTTTGTAAGATGAGAAAATTTTAGAGAGGTGTTGCACAAAAATGTGCATATAGTTAACCCTACTATACTATATACTTAGAATTGGTAAGATGCTAAATTTTATATAATGTGATTTTTACCACAATAAACAAATGATATTAAGTAACAGAGATTTATTGGATGAATGACTAAAACATTTTTCTTCCTACAACATTCAAAACTATCCAAGATATATCAAGGAGGGTTCCTATTATTTATTCCAAAATACATGCCTTTGTAAAATAGTCTTAAATGAAATAAAATGAATTAATTAAAACTGTATTTAATGAGAATTTTCATGGTTAACTTCTTTATTGTTTTTTGATGTAGATTTATTTTAATTATTGGTTACAATATTAAAGGAGGTTATATATTAAAAATATATCAACATTTGAAGGAGTCTTTAATCAAAAGTCTTTATATCCTCTGCACAATTTTCTATGCAAAGTTATTTTTAGTCTTAATATGAAAGAAACTAAAAGAAGAGAGGACATGAATATTGTAGCAAATTTTAGTTTTGAAATTGCTTTCTTTTTTTCATCATCACTCACAGCAGGGCATCTATAATTTTTGATATTCTGTGCCCTAAGTTTTGAGATTAATATGCTATCCCAAATGGGGGATAACACTCTACTGAAGCAAAAACGAGAGTTAAATTTTTGCATTTAGGTTACAAAATATCACCTTTATTACATATATGCCAGTTATCTAAAGCAGCTAGCCAGTTACTACATTACCAAAATCTGCCAAAAATATAATAGACCCCAATGTGATAAACTGCTTCCTTCATTACTCATGTAGGCACCATAAATTTGTACCAACCCTTTTGACAATACAGAAGTATATAGAGCAATAATTATATACATCTTGACTCACTGATCTTAAACTATTTCCCACATGATTTCTTAAATAAATGATGAAACAGGAGATAAAAAACACTAACTCTAGAGACTAAAATATGTTCACTAGTTATGTTAGTTTAAAAAATAAATGTTCAACAAAGAGAATAAGGTAAATCATAGTATGATTATGCTATTGAATAGTTATTGATTATTAAAATTATAATTGCAAAGATTATGCATGTAACAGTACAGGTTGACATTGGAAGATTATATAAATATTCCCATGTTAACTAATAAAAAGCAATATAAAATCTTGCAGTTCTATGACTGCAGCCATTTAAAATGTGTATACATAAAAAAAGAATATTGGAAGGAAACAGGCAAAAATGGAAATACTTGTGCTTCAGCTGGACTATTTTCTAGTTTTTTTCATTGTTTTTAAATTTATTTTTGGAAATCAAGATGTAAAATAAAATAAAACATAAATCTCTCTTCAGATGACAATTCAGAGTATCATCTCTTCAGGCTCTGACTAGTCACTTCAAATAGTAAGTTCTCTACCAGCTCAGGTTGAAAGCCTAGCCAAGATAATTATTGTTTTAGAGTTGGAGCAGAGGCTTGCTTATCTCTACTGTGCTTGAATTTGGTCTTTTTCAAATATATGCTCAGAAATAGGATCACTGGATCATATGGTAACTCTGTTTTTAGTTTTTTAAAGGAACCTCCATAACTCTTCCCCATAGTGGCTGCACCAATTTACATTCCCACCAACAGTATATGAGGGTTCCCTACTGTGCTTGACTTTGGAATTTTACAGGGAAGCTTCAAATTGTTCCCATTTTCTCTCTAGCTGGATAATTCATGTTCAGCTGTGAGACCTTGAGCAACATTTTTAATCTCAGTTTTCTTAATCTCAGTTACCTATAAAATAAAGCTAATGTCTACCTTATGAGAATTAAATGAAACACATATATGATGACATCTAGTATTGTGAATATTATATAGCAAAGCCTCAATAAATGTTAGAAGAATTACTAACATTAAATTTTTAATTAATTTTTATTAATTAATTAATTTATTTATTTTAATTAAAAATTAATTAAATTTTAAGATGAACAAATGAATAAACTAATAAATTAATGAAAAAGAAGTCCATTTTTCAGTTCCATTTCTGAAAAATATTAGCTGTCTGACATTAAGCAAATGACTAAATTTTTCAGAACTTCAGTTTTCTTATCTAAAAATTAAGAGTGTTAAATAGGAGAATCTTCTTTCCTTTTAACTATAAATCCTACAAATTACACATGGATGACTAGTGTGATATTAGCATTTCAAGCAAAGAAAGAAATATATATTGTTACCTTTTTGTTGTTGTTGTTGGTAGCTGATAAAATAAACTTTACACTCTTTCTGACTGCTACTGCTAAGTCACTTCAGTCGTGTCCGACTCTGTGCGACCCCATAGACGGCAGCCCACCAGGCTTCCCCATCCCTGGGATTCTCCAGGCAAGAACACTGGAGTGGGTTGCCATTTCCTTCTCCAATGCATGAAAGTGAAAAGTGAAAGTGAAGTCGCTTAGTCGTGTCTGACTCTAGCGACCCCATGGACTGCAGCCTACCAGGCTCCTCTGTCCATGGGATTTTCTAGGCAAAAGTACTGGAGGGGGGTGCCATTGCCTTCTCTGCATTCTTTCTGAAATAAACTCTTAATTAATAATTTCTTTTATGCCTCACTTAATGAAGTAGTCCAACCTACTTTACCAAAGTTTTGACTATATTACAGATAATATTAGAAGATTTTCAAAAAACATAGATTGGAGAAACAATCAGCCTGTCAGCTTAGAGACTCCTTTCTCACTGTCGTTTCACCACGTGAGATTCCATTGAGATTTTAAGTACTGAACTAATACATATCTACACTAAAAAAGGACTTAAAAAGGCTTGTGTGTGATGACAAAATTGTGGTGATGATGTCAAAATATTCAGAGACTCAATAATCCTTACTAGTCAGTTTTCATCAGTCTATTAGTTTTTGCTATTATCTGATTCTGTGTTTTCAAAGCACTGATCCTACTGATATATTGAACTCCTTTCTGAAAGTAATGTATTTATAATGCATGCTAGACTTGTATCCATTACTAACGTGATCATTTACAACTTTTCAGATCCTTAATATGTTCCATAAGGGCTCTAATAGGTAAGAATAACAATACTTAAAGTTATGACTCTCATAACAATGAAAGGCTAGGTAGCATCATAAAAAGAACACAGATATTTGAATAAATAACTAAATGTAAATTTTGGCTCTCTGCTAGTGTATCCTAGGTTAAGTTATTGTAAGTCAGAACACTTGTAATAGGGCTTCCCTGGTGGCCCAGATGGTAAAGAATCTGCCTGCAATGTGGGTGACCTGGGTTTGATCCCTGGGTCAGGAAGATCCCCTGGAGAAGGAAATGACTACCTACCCCAGTATTCTTACCTAGAGAATTCCACGAACAGAGGAGCCTGGTGGGCCCCAGCCCAGGGGGTTGTAAAGAGCTGCACATGACTGAGAGACACACTTTCACTGCACTTTCACTGCACTTTCACTTTCCACTTGTAACACATATAGTAACATAATGAACACACAGTGGTGTAAAGATTAAACAAGAAAGTGAAGGTAAAACACACAAGATAGTGCTTGGCATTGTCAGGAGCTCTGCCGGGGTCCTGCCCCGGCTGATCCAGGGTATTCGAAGCGGGGACGGCGTCGGCGACCTATTTATTTAAATATTTTATCAAAGATATAAAGAGTAATAGAATAAGGATAGCTCAGTAGGAAAATTCAGTGGAGAAAAGAGGCTGAGTAGCTTGGTTTACGCGGGAGACCAATAAAACTTCAAGACAAGAAGTTTGCACCACTTACGTAGGCCGCAGGCGTCCTTCCGTTCTCCCGAAGGAGAGGAGACACTGAGGCCTCCCTGGTCGGATCTTAGAAGCCCAGGCATAATTAGTAAGCATGGTGGGTTCCGCGCTCCAGATGGAGACTCAGCCAGAGTGAGAGAGAGAGCGACATGGGGAGACCAGTATTTCGAGAAACTGATCCCAATTCTTTATTTTCCATGGTCTACTTTTATACACTGAGATGTTATGCAAAAGTCACGCGGGGGCAGCAGTCCTGACTTTTATCAAAGTCAGGTGCTTCATACAAATGTATACAGAGGTCTTAGGGGTGTTACATCATCTTCTGGCCAGGGGGGCCTGCTGACAATTTATGACCCTCTCCCTGTGACAACAGTCAGTCAATCAGGACACTTATTTCTCCAGGGCTGATTATTCTCAAAACAGACGCCACCCAAGTAAAGTTACATTCCTACAGGGTGAGGGTGTAGTGGGTTTTAGTTAAGGAAAGAATTTACTTAGCCTAAGGTCTAACGTGATTAATATCAAAGGTTAATACTTATTTCTTCTATATATTCATTAATGTGTGTAAGGGCAGGGGATGTGGAGACTTAGCAACGAACATTGGCTCAACAAATGAAAAACCCTTCACCAACACAATTTCTAATTAGCCCACTATACTTATAGTTATCTAACTTTTCTAAGGAACCTGTTTTTAGAGGGTTTAAAGCATCTTGTGCCTCTCAAGATTGGTTGGGAGGCTGTGAGCAATCACATGTGGCCCGACGAGCCTGTCAGGCAGGCTAGAGAACCTTCAGAGGAGTTTGTAGGTTAAAACACTCTTGTCACACCCAAGAGTTTTTATTGACTGGAGCTCTAGGTTAACTCCTTCTCCGAAAGAGGTGGTGGGGGACAGCCCCCCGTAAAGTCAGAGGTGTAGGTAAGAGCACAAAGTAGTAAAGTAGGCAGGCTCTGGTTATGGGGGTAGACGCTCGAGGAGTTCCAGGGGGACTCCTGAGGTTCGATCCCGCCTTTGCGTATGTCGAGCCTCCTTCCTCATGACCTTTGTCATGGGCGGAGTACCTCACTCTGGCCCCCAACAGAGCTCAATTAACGTTTGCCAGTGGATTTACTTTACAGCATCGGACTCTACTTCCATCACCTGTCACATCCACAACTGGGTATTGTTTTTGCTTTGGCTCCATCTCTTCATTCTTTTTGGAGTTATTTCTCCACTCCTCTCCAGTAGCATATTGGGCACCTACCGACTTGGGGAGATCATCTTTCAATGTCATACCTTTTTGCCTTTTCATACTGTTCATGGGGTTCTCAAGGCAAGAATACTGAAGTGGTTTGTCATTCCTTTCTCCAGTGGACCACATTTTGTCAGAACTCTCCACCATGACCCATCAGACTTGGATGGCCCTACACAGCATGGCTTATAGTTTCATTGAGCTAGACAAGGCTGTGGTCCATTTGATTAGTTTGATTAGTTTTCTGTGATTGTGGTTTTCATTCTATCTGCCCTCTGATGGATAAGGTAAGAGGCTTATGGAAGCTTCCTGATGGGAGAGACTGACTGAGGGCAAAACTGGGTCTTGGTCTGATGGGCGCGGCCATGTTTAGTAAACCTTTAATCCAATTTCTGTTGATGGACGGGGCTGTCTTCCCTCCTGTTTGCTTGATCTGAGTCTAAAGGATGGTGGAAGTAAGGAAGATAATGTCGATCTCCTTCAAAAGGTCCCATGCACCCATTACTACACTCAGTGCATCCTACCCTGAAGCAGGGCACCACCGACCCATGCCTCTGCCGGAGACTCCTTGACACACAAGGGCATGTCTGAGTCAGTTTATTTGGGGTCATTGTTACTTTCTTCTGGGTCCTGGTGCACACAAGGTTTTGTTTGTGCCCTCCAAGAGTCTGTTTTCCCAGTCCTGTGCGAGTTCTGGTGGTTCTACAGTGGGGTTAATGGCAACCTCCTCCAAGGGGCCTTATGCCATACCCAAATCTGTTGCACCCAGAGCCCCTGCAGCAGGCCACTGCTGACCCATACCTCCACAGGAGAGACTCAGACACAGTTCTGGCTCAGTCTCTGTGGATTGGGAATGCATTTTTGTGTCTATTCATTTCTGAGGCAAATCATTTAATATCACAGTAATCGAAGTCTATTCTCCAACCAGTAATGCTGAAGAAGCTGAAGTTGAACAGTTCTATGAAGACCTACAAGACCTTCTAGAATTAATACCCCCAAAAGATGTCCTCTTCATTATACGGGGACTTGAATGCAAAAGTAAGAAATCAAGAGCTACCTGGAATAACAAGTAAATTTGGGCTTGGAGTACAAAACAAAGCAGGTCAAAGGCTAACAGAGTTTTGCCAAGAAAAAACACTGGTCACAGAAAACACCCTCTTCTAACAACACAAGAGAAGACTCTACACATGGGCATCACCAGATGGTCAATACCAAAATCAGATTGTTTATATTCTTTGCAGTTGAAGATGGAGAAGCTTCAAAGATACAGTCAGCAAAAACAAGACTAGGAGCTGACTGTGGCTGAGTTCATGAACTCCTTATTGTCAAATTCAGAATTAATGAAAGTGGGGAAAACCACTAGACTACTTGGGTATGACCTAAATCAAATCCCTTAAAGGATTTGGAAGTGAAAAATAGATTCAAGTGGAAGTGAGAAATAGATTCAAGGGATTAGATATGGACTAATATCTAATATTAGATAGACTGAAGGATTAGATATGAGTGACTGAAGAACTATGCACAGAGAGGTTCAAGACATTGGGCAAGAGGCAGTGATCAAGACCATCCCCAAGAAAAATAAATGCAAAAAGGCAAAATGGTTTTCTGAGGATGCTTACAAATAGCTGAGAAAAAAAGAGAAGCTAAAGGCAAAAGAGAAAAGGAAAGATGTACCCATTTGAATGCAGAGTTCCAAAAAATATCAAGGAAAGATAAGAAAGCCTTCCTCAGGGATTGATGAAAAGAAATAGAGGAAAACAATAGAATGGGAATGACTAGAGATATCTTGGAGAAGGCAGTGGCAACCCACTCCAGTACTCTTGCCTGGAAAATCCCATGGACAGAGGGGCCTGGTGGGCTGCAGTCCATGGAGTCGCTAGGAGTCAGACACGACTGAGCGACTTCACTTTATTTTTTCACTTTCATGCATTGGAGAAGGAAATGGCAACCCATTCCAGTGTTCTTGCCTGGAGAATCCCAGGGAAGCCTGGTGGGCTGCTGTCTATGGGGTCACACAGAGTCGGACACGACTGAAGCAACTTAGCAGCAGCAGCAGAGATATCTTCAAGAAAATTGGAGATAATAAGGGAATATTTCATGCAAAGATGGGCACAATAAAGAACAGAAATGGTATGGACCTAACAGAAGCAGAAGATACCAAGAAGAGGTGGCAAGAATACACATAAGAACTATACAAAAAAGATCTCCATCACTCAGATAACCATGAATGTGTTACTCACCTAGAGCCAGAGATCCTGGAATGCAAATTCAAGTGGGCCTTAGGAAACATCACTATGAACAAAGCTAGTGGAGGTGATGGAATACAAGTTAAGGTATTTCAAATCCTAAAAGATGATGCTGTGAAAGTGCTAAACTCAATATGACAACAAATCTGGAAAACTCAGCAGTGGCCACAGGACAGGAAAAGGTCAGTTTTATTTCCAATCCCAAAGAAAGGCAATGCCAAACAATGTTCAAGCTACCACACTACTGAACTCATCTCACACTCTAGCAAAGTAATGCTCAAAATTCTCCAAGCCAGGATTTAACAGTAAATGAGCTGTAAACTTCCAGATGTTCAAGTTGGATTTAGAAAAGGCAGAGGAACCAGAGGTCAAATTGCCAGCATCTGCTGGATCATCAAAAAAGCAAGAGAGTTCCAGAAAAACATCTACTATTGACTACGCCAAAGCCTTTGACTGTGTGGATCACAACAAACTGTGGAAAATTCTTCAAGATATGGGAATACCAGACCACCTGACCTGCCTCCTGAGAAATCTGTATGAAGGACAAGAGGCAACAGTTAGAACTGGACATGGAATAACAGACTGGCTCCAAATCGGGAAAGGAGTACATCAAGGCTGTATATTGTCACCCTTCTTATTTAACTTATATGCAGAGTATATCATGTGAAATACTGGGCCGGATAAAGGACATGCTGGAATCAAAATTTCTGGGAGAAGTATCAATAACCTCAGATACGCAGATGACACCACCCTTATGGCAGAAAGCAAAGAAGAACTAAGAGCTTCTTGATGAAAGTGAAAGAGGAGAGTGAAAAAGTTGGCTTAAAATTCAACATTTAGAAAACTAAGATCATGGCATCCGGTCGTGCAAATAGATGGGGAAACAATGGATATAGTGAGAGACTCTATTTTGGGGGACTCCAAAATCATTGTAGAGGTGATTGCAGCCATAAAATTAAAAGATGCTTGCTCCTTGGAAGAAAAGTTATGACCAACCTAGACAACATATTTAAAAGCACAGACAATTCTTTACCAACGAAGCTATGGTTTTTCCAGTAGTCATGTACAGATGTGAGAGTCTGACTATAAAGAAAGCTGAGTGCCAAAGAACTGATGCTTTTGAACTGTGGTGTTGGAGAAGACTCTTGAGAGTCCCTTGGACTGCAAGGAGATCAAACCAGTCCATTGTAAAGGAAATTAGTCCTGAATATTCATTGAAATGACTGATGCTAAAGCTGAAACTCCAATCCTTTGGGCACCTGATGGGAAGAACGGACTCACTGGAAAAGACCCTGAGGCTGGGAAAGGTTGAAGGGAGGATGAGAAGGGGACAACAGAGGATGAGATGGTTGGCTGGCATCACCGATGCAATGGACATGATTTTGAGTAGGCTCCAGGAGTTGGTGATGGACAGGGAACACTGGCATGCTGCAGTCCATGGGGTCGCAAATAGTCAGACTCAACTGAGTGACTGAACTGAACTGAAAGGAGGTGAGTTTATTTGATGTCTTTGTATTAATATATTTCAATATCATTTTACGCTTTTTACTAAAACAATTCTCCTAGTAATGCTAATAATAAACATATATTTGTATAGCCAGAGGTCTGCAAACTTTTTCATAATGGCTAAATAGCAAATATTTTGTCTTATATGCCATACCTTTTCAGTTGCAAATATTCAACTCAGACAAAGTAATATGAAAGTAGTCACAGATGTAATACTGAATGGGTATGGCTGTGTTACAATGAAATTTTATTTACAAAACAGGCTGCTAATCCATAAGCCATAGTTTCCTGACCCCCACTATATTACTTTACATGCATGCATGCTAAGTCGCTTCAGTCATGTCCAGCTGTTTGTGATTCTGCAGACTGTAGCCTGCCAGGCTCCTCTTTCCATGGTATTTCCCAGGCAAGAATACTTGAGTGGGTTGCCATTCCCTCTTCCAGGGGATCTTCCCATCCCAGGGTCTGAACTTGCATCTCTGCAGCTCCTGCATTGCAGGCAGATTCTTTACCACTGAGCCACTGGGGAAGCCCATGTTACTTTATAAAGCACATTATTTATGTCTCCTTAAGTTTATTGTTTCAAAAACCTAGGGGAAGGCAGATTCACTATTCTTATACCCATTTCACAGATGAGGAGAACTAGGGACCTTACAGTGCTAAGTAATATATCCAGCAGACAAAAGTACATCTTAATTATTGATTAAACATGCTACAATAGTCCATAAGGATGAGTCACGATAAGTGAATGTCAAAGCACTTCCACAGACAAGCAGGTTTGTGGACCATTTGCTCGTACATAGTATCTGAAGTAGTAACGATCCCTTGCTGTAAGTGTACCACCAAACTTCAAGGTCTATGGGGCAAACTGGTATAAGCAATAAGGCACAGTAAACAGATACAGTGCCCCTCCAGTGGGCACCGCACCACGAGAAGCACTCAGACAAGAGCAGAGCACCCTCTGTTAGAAGTACAGGTAAACAGACACAGTGCCCCTCCAGTGGGTGCCGCACCACTAGAAGCACTCAGACAGAAGCAGAGCACCCTCTGTTAGAAGTACAGGTAAACAGACACAGTGCCCCACCAGTGGGTGCCGCACCACTAGAAGCACTCAGACAGAAGCAGAGCACCCTCTGTTAGGAGAAGTGCAGAAGGGATCAAGAATAGGGAATGAGGAAGTTACACAGAATGATGGCTGAGGTTCCTCCTGGAGCTGAGATCCAGTTTCCTTGGACATGGAATATGACTACATCAAATGCTTCAGAAAGATCATCTGAGATTAAATTTAAAAAAATGTTTAGTGGAAGAAAATGATGAGATCACAATTTAAATGGGGGGAAAAAACAAGGAACAAAGAGGTGACTTAGAAGGAATTTAAACAAAGGAATTGGAATTGGCTTGGTTGAAGACCAACTTAGAGGCATCCAGAACTTCTTGCAGGAGAAGGCTTGTAGTGCTATTAACTTTTCTTTTCAGCTAAGAATGAAGAGGGAATGATCATCACAGACTTGTTAGTTCAGAGGGAACTTAGAGGTTATTTGCCATCTTTAATTTTTTTTTTTTTTTTTTTTGAATAGTGGCTAGAGCTTCAGAAAGGATAAGTGATTCAACTGAGGGCAAATGGGGAGTTAACAGAGGAAAAGAGGAAACAGGCTCCCAGTCTACCCTGCCACTCTCCCAAGCCCTTTGCTCTTCTATTTGTCTAGTTGCCTATCACCTCATTTCAGACCCATCACAATCATACAAAAATTCCAATTTTTCTTGTTTTACAGGTGGGGGGAAGCTAAGAAAGTCAAGTGGTTCAGTAGATAAAGAGTAGAACTAGAATTCAAATTCCAGTTTCTCAATTTTTAATCAAATCCTGTCTGTCCTCCTAAGCTCTTTCTCATGCCTTGAACTAAGCTGGTTGCCTGACACTACTTATTACAAATATTGCTGAAAGCTCAGTAAAATATTTAAACTTGGACTCATTTATAAATGTCACCATAAACACCCTGACTTGAGAGAAAATCTGAGCTCCTATATATAGAACTGACAAACAGTGAAGGAAAAGGAGAAACTCGGTGGTTCCATGCCCTTGGAAGATGCTTTTAAGGTTTCACATGACCAGGAAATCAGATTAGCTACTACAATAGAAGTCTTCACTTAAATTTCTGGCTAAAAATGAATTACGTATTTTTTAATACTTCACTTGCTTGACTTACATAAAGTATAATCCAATTGAGGATTCTGATAATTGTAGAAGTGCAGGCAGCAGACAGAGCAAGGAGAAAGAGGGCTGTCCCCTGAATAACCAACAAAATTCCTTGCCAGGCTATACTTCTGGATTCTGTTTCTATGGATCCAGTTAAATATATTTTCAGTCCTGTGGTCTAGTAAATTCATTTATAAATGGCTTGTGAAATGAAACAAAATGATGATCCCTACAGATGGAAGTGGTCAGAGGCAGAGTAGTGACTATCACCATGGACAGTAATGTTCATGCAGCAAAAATAATTCAATTGAATTATTTAACCTTGTAATTCTCAGAAAGGCTTTGAAGTCCCAGAGGATCTGCCCAATATGCTGTTAAATCTATAAAATCTTCTTTAATTGATGCCTCAAATGGCCCTCTGATCTTGGCACCAGATGATGGCCAATTATAGTCAGAATAGCATTTTATTTGCAATGTATCCTAAAAATAGTGGATTATAATGCTACCAGAAAGCTTCTCTAAGAATGAGGGAGTCATTCTAAAAATCTCTAGGAAAGAAACTATATGTACTGAAAATTATATATGCCAGACCCTGTGCTGGATGCCTTACATACTTTTAGTATTTCTCACAACTCTGAAATAGGTATATTCTTTCTTTTCTTACAGATAAGGAAAATGAAGCTTAAAAAGGTCCAACAACTTGCCCAAGATACATAACCAAGCAGAGCTTGGTAGCAGAGCTAGGACTAGAACTCCAAAACTTATGTTCTTTCTATCAAAGCTCCTAAGTTGCCTATCCCAATCATAAAATCATATTGTTACATAATTCTGCCTTTCTAGTTTGCCTTTTAATTCACTAACAACTATCTTAATAGTTTACTGCCTATGACAATGGCAGTGACCATTCATTTATTCCACAGTCATATGCTAGATTCATTTGACCCATGGAAATATTACACAATCTGTACACTTAAAGGAACTCATAGAGAGTGGAAAAGAAAGAGGCATCATAGATACAGAACATTCCCATCATTGCAGAATTAAACGGTGCTGCTATAGATATTTGGCTTTAGGATAGCAGGCTGGATGTTCTTATACTCCAGAACTGTCCAAATGGCAGCTGTGGAAGATATAGGGAACTATGTTTCTCAGAATGACTTTTCCTGTATGGTTATGGGTCAACGTTGGTCAAAAGAGTAACTTGCACATTATTTAGAAAGTGAAAACAAAGCAGTGGCCATTTGTCTCTGAAGATATTTTCTTAGGCATCAAACACAGAGATACCCTGCAGATTTTAGCTTGTCCTCCCCCTACCCTGCTCTAAATTTCAGCTCTTTCCCCTTATCTCTGGCTCTGCTGACTAGAGAGAGCCACCTGACACAAGATTTTTAGGTGTAGACGCACAGAATCAGTAGTTACACAAAAGTCATAGTTTCCAAAGTCTTCTTCATAATTACCTACTCTGCTGTCTCACTTTGATCCCTTGTTTCTTAAGATTAATGGGTTAGTGATCCTTCAACTTTCTGGTCACGTCTCCAGATCCTCCCACAGTTATGAAATGTCTGATTTCTTCCATGAACTCCTATCCCCTCCACACTCATAATGAGTCTGCTCCTCACATGGTACCCTGACTGGCACAACAGCTATCCTAAGAAATTATATTTAAGTTGGTACAAATGTAACTGTGGTTTTGGACCCTGAATTTTAAAGCATTATAACTAGGCTCAAACACAGCTTTATTAATCAAAATAGGAACCATTACAATCAACAGATCGTTTTTGTCAACAAGAAATGAGTCAATTTCTAGGCAGGTTGATAAGAAGTCCGGGTTCCCCGAGGAGGAGAGAGGGGCTGGGATTCTCAAGAAGGAGGAAAGGACAAACTATTTTTTCTCTACATTCCTTAGTCCTAGCCATATAAAACACTTTTTGTTTTTTGTTTTTTGTTTTTTCCCTTTAAGACAGGAACTGATGATTACACAACAAACAACTCAGTTTAAATTCTGTGGTTTGGTTAGTGGTTTAGCTGTTAAGTCGTGTCAGACTCTTTGCGATCTCATGGACTATAGCTTGCCAGCCTCCCTCTGTCCATGGGATTCTCCAGGCAAGAATATTGGAGTGGGTTGCCATTTCCTTCTCCAGGGGATCTTTCCAACCCAGGAATCCAACCTGGGTCTCCTGCATTGCAGGCAGATTCTTTACCAACTGAGCTAGGGATTATATAACAACAATGTATCCTGCCTGAGGACAGTTTCTCCTTCCTGAAAACCTTCTGACTAATCCTGATATCTTAGAATATATATTATGGGACTGGGTCTGGTAGGATCTTTCTGTTGTTGAATTCTAAGCCTGTTATCCTAAAATGTAAATTGTGTGAGTGGGTCTGTAAAATTTTCACAAACTTGAGACATTCTTTTGATTTATTGAAATAATTAATTAAAAAGTATATAACTCCCTTGCTAACTCTAGCGAAGGGGGCATTCTCCATCCCCCTTCTAATGTCTCTGTCAGAAACTTTCTCTGTCCCTTTCCTTACTTTAATAAAACTCTCTACACAAAAGCTCTTGAGGGATCAAGCCTGGTCCCTGGTTCTGAAGCTTAATCTTCTTTGGAGATCAAGAATCCAACATCATTCACCATAAGCTATCAGAAATAAGTTTGTTTATTCCTGTAGTGTAAAAATCTGTGCCATGGATTTGATGAACTCTTGAAAAGCATTTTCTGCCTCCTACTGGTTGTGGAAACATTCTCCCTGCAAAAAGTTGTCAAGATACTTGAAAAGGTGGTGGTTGGTGAGAGGTCAGGTGATTACAGTGGATGAGGCAAAACTTCGTAGCCCAATTTGTTCAACTTTTGTTGTTATGGAGAAGAATTGGGCCCCTTCTGTTGACTAACACTGGCTGCAGGAATTGCAGTTTCAGCACATCTCATCGATGTGCTAGCATACTTCTCAGATGTAAAGGTTTGGCTGGGAATCAGGAAGCTGTAGTGGATCAGATGGGCAGCCAACCACCAAACAGGGACCATGACCTTTTTTGGTGCAAGTTTGGCTTTGAGAAATGCTTTGGAGCGTCTTCTCAGTCCAACCACTTAGCTAGTCATCGCTGGTTCTTGTATAAAATCCACTTTTCATTGTACAACACTTCAAACTAATGCGTTTTTTGTTTGTTTGTTTTAGGTCAGCTCATGAGGCACTCACTTACCAAGCTTTTTCACCTTTCTGTGCTATGCTGAACTTAGTCACTCAGTTGTGTCCACTCTTTAAGACTCTATGGACTGTAGCCCAGCAACCACCTCTGTCCATGGGATTTTTCAAGCAAGGATACTGGACTGAGTTGCCATCCACTCCTGCAGGGAATCTTCCCAACCCAGGGATCAAACCCAGGTCTCAAGCATTGCAGGCAGATTCTTTACAGTCTGAATAATCAGGGAAGCCCTTTCACCTTTCTAATTTGCTTCGAATGCCAAACAGCTATAGAATGGTCAACCTTGAGTTCGGAAACTTCTCGGGTAGCTGTAAGAAGGTCAGCTTCAATGATGCTCTCAGTTGGTCATTGTCAACTTCAGATGCCTGTCCACTATGTTTCTCATCTTCAAGACTCTTGTCTCTTTTTCAGAACTTCTTGAACCATCTCTGCACTGTATGTTCTTTAGCAGTTCCTGGGCCAAACGTACTACTGATGATGTGAGTTGTCTCTGCTGCTTTATGACCAATTTTTAATTCAAATAAGAAAATCCCTTGAATTTGCTTTGTGTCTAACATAATTTCCATAGTCTAAAATAAATATAAAACACAAAGCAAATAGTAAGTTACTAGTAAAAAAGCATAAAGTGAGAAATGCGCATTAAAATGATATATAATATAACCACATTTATTAAGAATGTATTCCAGTATCAGAAAGAATGGATCTGGAGGAATCAAGCTTTCTGACTTCAGGTTATATAAAAAGCTACAGTCATCAAGACAGTATGGTACTGGCACAAAAACAGAAATATAGACCAATGGAACAAGATAGAAAGTCCAGAAATAAACCCACGCAACTATGGGTAACTTATTTTTGACGAAAGAGGCAGGAATATACAATGGGACAAAGACAGCCTATTCAATAAACGATGCTGGGAAAACTGGACAGCTATCTGTAAAAGAATGAAATTAGAACACTTTCTAACATCATACAAAAAGATAAACTCAAAATAGATTTAAAGCCTAAATGTAATACCAGAAACTATAAAACTCTTAGAAGAAAACATAGGCAGAACACTTGATGACATAAATAAAAGCAAGATCCTCTATGACCCACCTCCTAGCATAATGGAAATAAAAACAAAAATAAACAAGTGGAACCTAATTAAACTTAAAAGCTTTTCCACAGCAAAGGAAACTATAAGAAAAGAAAACTCTCATAATGGGAGAAAATAATAGCAAATGAAACAACTGACAAAGGATTAATTTCCAAAATATACAAGCACATACGACTCAATGCCAGAAAAACAAACGATCCAATCAAAAAGTGGGGAAAAGATGTAAACAGACATTTCTCCAAAGAAGACATACAGATGGCTAATAAACACATGAAAAGATGATCAACATGGCTCATTATTAGAGAAATGCAAATCAAAACTACAATGTGATATCACCTCACACCAGTCAGAATGGCCATCATCAAAGTCTACAAACAATAAAGTCTGGAAAGTGTGTGGAGAAAAGGGAACACTCTTGCATTGTTGGTGGGAATGTAAATTGATACAGCCACTATGGAAGATGGTATGGAGATTCCTTAAAATACTAGGAATAAAACGACCATATGGCCCAGCAATCCCACTCCTAGGCATACACCCTGAGGAAACCAAAATTGAAAGAGACACATGTATCCCATTGATCACCACAGCACTATTTACAATAGCTATAACATGGAAGCAACCTAGATGTCCGCTGACAGATGAATGGATAAAGAAGTTGTGGTATATATACACAATGGAATATTGCTCAGCCATAAAAAAGGAACGCATTTGAGTTAGTTCTAATGAGGTGGATAAACCTAGAACCTATTACTCAGAGTGAAGTGAGTCAGAAAGAGAAAGAGAAATATTGTATGCTAATGCATATATACAGAATATAGAAAAATGGTACTGAAGAGTTTTTTACAGGGCAACAATGGAGATACAGACATAGAGAATATACTTATGGACATGGGGAGAGGTGAAGAGACAGTAAGATGTATGGCGAGAGTAACATGAAACTTACATTACCATATGTAATGTAAGTAAGCTAAAATAAATAGCCAATGGGAATTTACTGTATGGCTCAGGAAACTCAAACAGGGCCTCTGTATCAACCTAGAGGGGTGGGATGGGGAAGAAGACTTAATGGACATGAATTTGAGCAAACTCAAATAGTGGAGGACAGAGGAGCCTGGCGTGCTACAGTCTATGTGGTTGCAAAGAGTTGGACACGACTCAGCAACTAAACAACAATATGCAGTTGCCAACTGTGTATACACACATACATACACACATGTAGAGAAAATAAGTAAAGGAAATTCACAAGCACTTCAATATAGCTCTCTCTGGATAGTAGAATTATGAGTGATTTACTAATTTTTTTATTTTTTTACTTTGGAAGGCACCATTTTTCATGAGGATATGTTATTTTAAAATTATAAACTGATTACTTATTTCTAGTAAAATACATATTTTGCTCAGGTTCAAAGTAATTGGTATAATATATAGTCCATCTTTTAAGGAATTGGAAATCAAAACACTGGGCTTAAATTCTAGATCTGGCACATTTTAACGATGTGGCTTCAGACAAGTTTCTTAGTCTGTAAGCATCAATTCTCATCTTTGTGAAATGAAGATAAAAATATCTAATTCATGTGGTTGTTTTGAAGATTAAATGCAATAATGTAAACTAATTTCTTATTACAGAATGTGACACGTCATCAGAACTCAATAATGGAAGTGGTATAGTTAACTGAAATGGTTCAGTTCAGTCGCTCAGTCGTGTTCAACCTTTGCGACCCCATGAACAGCAGCAAGCCAGGCCTCTCTGTCCATCATCAACTCCCGGTGTTGACTCAGACTCATGTCCATCGAGTTGGTGATGCCATCCAGCCATCTCATCCTCTGTTTTCCCCTTCTCCTCCTGCCCCCAATCCCTCCCAGCATCAGAGTCTTTCCAATGAGTCAACTCTTCGCATGAAGTGGCCAAAGTATTGGAGTTTCAGCTTTAGCATCAGTCCTTCCAATGAACACCCAGGACTGATCTCCTTTAGGATGGACTGGTTGGATGTCCTTGCAGTCCAAGGGACTCTCAAGAGTCTTCTCCAACACCACAGTTCAAAAGCATCAATTGTTCAGTGCTCAGCCTTCTTCATGGTCCAACTCTCACATTCATACATGACCACTGGAAAAACCATAGCCTTAACTAGATGGACCTTTGTTGGCCAAGTAATGTCTCTGCTTTTTAATATGCTGTCTAGGTTGGTCATAACTTTGCTTCCAAGGAGTTAGAGTCTTTTACTTTCATGGCTGCAAAGTACCATCTGCAGTGATTTTGGAGCCCAGAAAAATAAAGTCAGCCACTATTTCCACTGTTTCTCCATCTATTTCCCATGAAGTGATGGGACCAGATGCCATGATCTTCATTTTCTGAATGTTGAGCTTTAAGCCAGCTTTTTCACTCTCCTCTTTCACTTTCATCAAGAGGCTCTTTAGTTCTTCTTCACTTTCTGCCATAAGGGTGGTGTCATCTTCATACCTGAGGTTATTGATATTTCTCCCAGCAATCTTGATTCAAGCTTGTGCTTCTTCCAGCCCAGCGTTTCTCATGATGTACTCTGCATATAAGTTAAATAAGCAGGGTGACAATATACAGCCTTGATGTACTCTTTTTCCTATTTGGAACCAGTCTGTTGTTCCATGTCCAGTTCTAACTCTAGCTTCCTGACCTGCATACAGGTTTCTCAAGAGGTAGTAAGGGATACTATCAGTAGTAATAACAGCAAACATAAAATAACAAATATAACAATAACAACAATTAACAACAATAATAATAATGCTAAAGTAAGACTGACTGAACTTTAGAGAACGGTTAGGCTAATTGTGTCACTTGGTTATGAAATTGAGGTCCAGAGGAGCTGCACCAAGGAATTGAGTTTCAAGATCGCACAATTGGATGAAAACAATCTTCTCAGTCCCAATCTTCTGCCTTTATAGCTCAAAAAATTTAGATTACAGAGAATGTCAATTTAGTCCAACTGGTGTGTTTAAACACCGTGGATGCTAGATGAGCAAGACAAGGTCTTACTTCTGATAGAATTCATATTCTACTACAGAGTTACATATACCCATTCCTATTGTGAAAACACTGTCAAGGGCTATTACACAGATGTAGAACTTTGCAGTGGGACCACAGGGAAAGGAACTTGTAGTCCTGTTTGTCTTAGGGCAGGGACAGGGAAGGTGCACAGAGGTGACCTCTGAGCCAGGTCTCAAAGGAACAAAAATATTTTGATAGAACATTAAGAGGGAAAAGGGCATGAAATGCATAAAGCTTTGTGTAAATGAAGACCTGAAGACTTAAGGATGCACTGTTACATAGGGATAAGTTTGTTGTGGATTCACCAAGGACAAATTCATTATTCAGCTACTCAAAACAATACTTACTGAGCACTCCTCTGGGCCAGGCAACATGCTAAACTGATTAGGTGGTGTGAGAAGGTCTCTAATTGCCAAGTCAAAGAAGTGGGACTTAATTCTATAGACAATGGGAATAGTTTTTCAAGACAAAAAGGAATAGGACCAAAGTTTCTTCCTTTTTTTAATCTGATTATGTTACTGCTGACTGGACTATTTCCCCTGCGGAGGACCTAGACATTGGGGATCAAAAGTGCCACTAGCATTAAAACAAAAATTTCTCTAAGAGCTACAGCTGAAAATGGAGCAGACCTTTCTGGAGCATTTCATTTTGTGTCTGATGCTATGGCAGCAGGAAAGTATCAGCCCTTCCCCACTGCTTTTCTAGTGGCAGCAGCAAAACTGCACTTTGAGGAAAATGACTCTGGGTTGATTAAGATTTGAAAAATGTTGAATTTATGCTATAAATTCTGGCTAAAGCTGAAGAGGCGCTAATGTGATTGGAACTCCTGCAGTAACTGTCAGAGGCAGGAGATCGATCTGAAATTCATGTTCAACAGTCCTACTTCACCCATTGGACCAAGCCCGGTTTTTTTAAGTAGGCAACTTCTTTAAGAAATACAGGAATGCCAGGTCAGCTTGTTCCCACCCCCTCACTGTTGTTGCTTCCCATTCCAGGCACATCAAACTGGTTGATATTTTAATATTTAAATGAAGTGCAAACACTCACCTCAACCTTCAAAGAAAGAAAAAAAAAGAAAAGCTGAAAATGTATTAAAAGTTTCTTAAACTGAGAATTTCCATGGCAAAGATATATTTGGTACACGGAATTTACTATATGTCAGCCTAACCTTCTCTCTGCTCCAACATTGCTTAAAATTCACTAGGTATTACATTTTGTTTCAGCAATACGTTTGCCTCGGCAGGGATGATGGGCTGAGTCAATGAGCATCTTCATTTATATCTGCAAACTCTGCTTTTCAATCCCCAGATGATCCTCAACCCACAGTACAGAAAATCAGGTGTTTATTGTCATTCTGGTTTCTCAGCCTAATGCTTTGCTTCAAAAAGAATGAAACTTCCCAAATCCTAAAAGAAAAACTAAGTCGAACCATCAGTCTTGCCTGTTTTTCAAGTAGCTAGGGCCCCTGTTCTAGAATGACACAGGGGAAAAAAAAAATGTCAGGTACAACTCACCCTGCATGCCAAGCTACAATAGAGAAACATTTGCTATTATAAAGGTACTGTTTGGTATAATCCTGAACTATCTCCTTTGGGGGGGGGGAAGACTTTCTTTTTCACATATTTGCACTGAAATATGCATACACATTAAGAACTATTAGCAAGGTGAAAAGGCAGCCTTCAGAATGGGAGAAAATAATAGCAAATGAAGCAACTGACAAACAACTAATCTGAAAAATATACAAGCAACTCCTACAGCTCAACTCCAGAAAAATAAATGACCCAATCAAAAAATGGGCCAAAGAACTAAATAGACATTTCTTCAAAGAAGACATACAGATGGCTAACAAACACATGAAAAGATGCTCAACATCACTTATTATCAGAGAAATGCAAATCAAAACCACTATGAGGTACCATTTCACGCCAGTCAGAATGGCTGTGATCCAAAAGTCTACAAGCAATAAATGCTGGAGAGGGTGTGGAGAAAAGGGAACCCTCTTACACTGTTGGTGGGAATGCAAACTAGTACAGCCACTATGGAGAACAGTGTGGAGATTCCTTAAGAATCTGGAAATAGAACTGCCTTATGATCCAGCAATCACACTGCTGGGCATACACACTGAGGAAACCAGAAAGGAAAGAGACACGTGTACCCCAATGTTCATCGCAGCACTGTTTATAATAGCCAGGACATGGAAGCAACCTAGATGTCCATCAGCAGATGAATGGATAAGAAAGCTGTGGTACATATACACAATGGAGTATTACTCAGCCATTAAAAAGAATACATTTGAATCAGTTCTAATGAGGTGGATGAAACTGGAGCCTATTATACAGAATGAAGTAAGCCAGAAAGAAAAACACCAATACAATATACTAACGCATATATATGGAATTTAGAAAGATGGTAACAATAACCCTGTGTACGAGACAGCAAAAGAGACAATGATGTATAGATCAGTCTTATGGACTCTGTGGGAGAGGGAGAGGGTGGGAAGATTTGGGAGAATGGCATTGAAACATGTATAATATCATATATGGAACGAGTCGCCAGTCCAGGTTCGATGCACAATACTGGATGCTTGGGGCTGGTGCACTGGGATGACCCAGAGGGATGGTATGGGGAGGGAGGAGTGAGGAGGGTTCAGGATGGGGAACACATGTATACCTGTGGCAGATTCATTTCGATATTTAGCAAAACTAATACAATATTGTAAAGTTTAAAAATAAAATAAATAAAAAAAAGAAGTCATTCAGATGAAATGAGCACGTATGTGCCCAGTTCTGGGTTAAGTATGACCTTTAACATGCTCCTATGATACCCTGGGCTACCCAGTCAGGGCACTTATATATTGTAATTTAACTGTTTAGGTACAGATATCATCTTGAAGAGAAAAGGACTGGTCTCTTTTTTAATAATCATATTGTCAGTAATGGGTTAATAATTGGAACATGTTAGATATTCAGTTACTCAATAACTATTGAATGAATGAAAGAATGCCTGAATGAAATTGAGAGAACTACAAGGAGAATGGGAATGAAGAAAAGAGAAAGAAGGAAGAAAGGAGCACAGAAAGAATGTGTCTTGGAAGTGATGTTAAAATTATACTAAACCAGTCCATTCTAAAGATCCCCTGGTGGCTCAGACGGTAAAGCATCTGTCTATCGATGTGGGCGACCTAGGTTCGATTCCTGGGTCGGGAAGATTCCCTGGAGAAGGAAATGGCAACCTACTCCAATATTCTTGCCTAGAAAATCCTATGGACAGAGGAGCCTGGTGCAGGCTACTGTCCATGGGGTCGCAAAGAGTCGGACACGACTGAGCAATTTCACTTCACTTCAGTCCATTCTAAAGGAGATCAGTCCTGGGTGTTGTTTGGAAGGACTGATGCTGAAGCTGAAACTCCAATACTTTGGCGACCTCATGTGAAGAGTTGACTCATTGGAAAAACTCTGATGCTGGGAGGGACTGGGGGCAGGAGGAGAAGGGGATGACAGAGGACGAGATGGCTGGATGGCATCACTGACTCGATGGACATGAGTTTGGGTGAACTCCAAGAGTTGGTGATAGACAGGGAGGCCTGGCATGCTGCAATTCATGGGGTCACAAAGAGTTGGACATGACTGAGTTTGAACTGAACTGATTATTAGATAGATATTAATAGATAATGTGGTCAATCTATCTGGGCTCCCAGGTGGCACTAGTGGTTAAGAACCTGCCTGCCAATGCAGGAGATATAAGAGATGTGGGTTCAATCCCTGGGTTTGGAAGATCTATCTGTCTACATGTATGTAAGTGTTCCTCTCTAAAACATAATCTCATAAAACAGAGCATCCTCTCTACCCCTTTGACTACAAGAGGGTTAATAGGAACACACTCTGTTCTCCATCTAATCAAGACCTGGAGATCCAGGGACTACATTAGCCAAATTATCCATTGACCAGAGAACTAAACAGCTATTCTGCTGCACCAGAACAACTTTTGATGAAATATAGATCTTCCATCAGAGTCTTCACCTATGTTCCTCTATCTTTCAGAGACTTAACCCCAAGAAAACAATACAGAACATTGGTAGCCCAAAGCATTGTGAAATGCGTTTTCACCACACGTCCTAAGGCAAAGGTCAGATACCAGAAAGAAAGAACCGTGCAAACAGAAATAATGTGATGTTCTGTGTAATACACACTGTATATCCATGTACCAGAAAATAAAGAAACTAAGGTAAGGGTGTGGTGTGCATAAATGTGTATGTGTGTATGTTTGACAAGTAGTGGGAGAAGTAAAATAATCTGAATGCACCATAAATAGCCACCCTAAAAAAAGATTCTTCCAACATAGGAATTAAAGTGAAAATTGTGCAACATTATTTTTTATAGCAAAAAAGGAAAAAAACACAAAAAATCATATTTTCAACATATTAGATAGTAATACATTTATATGTTTGAGTATTATGTACTCTGAGAATATTTAAGTATAAAAATGCTCAAGATACAATATTGTGTGAATAGAGCAGAATGTAAAACTATATTGCAAAATGTTAAATTCTTTCATGTAAATTACTTTCTGTTCTCTCTCTCTCCATCTCTCCATTATTAGCAAACTAAAGATTTGAGTTTACTTCTTATGGAAAGAAGTACCAGCTATTTCCTCTTTCTGTGAAGCTCTTGGCACAAGGTAGGGCTTCATTAAATAGCTGTTGCATGAATGAGAGAATGAGTAAACACAGGCATGCTCTAGGCCTCTTGACAGGAGGCACTCACTATGCAATGGCTGCTGTCAAATATTGTGCCCCACTGAGAAAAGGGTCTTTACTGGGGCTAGTAGTGTTCCATCTGCCCAAGAAATCATAGCTAGGCCAGAGGATAAAAACAATGGAAATGTGCATGCCGTGTATGCATGTATCTTTACATGGTGTGGGAGACACAGGTGTTCTTTCCCATCATTGTTCTCCCCAGACCATTAGATATCAGATACCCACAGAAGTCAGGCCTCTGGTTACTTGAAAGACCCTTCTTTACTGTGTCAGGGAATTCTCTCATTACAAAACAACTCAAGATAACGCAGCTACCCCAGCTTTCAACAATATATTGGTAGAATTGGTAATACAAAATTTGGTCAAGACTATTTAGGTCAAAAACAACTTGGTTAAGCTGACCAGTTGGTCAAAAATGAACGATGCCAAGCGCATTATTCTCTTGTGAATTTATTTTACTTTAGCTTCTCCCTTTTCTATGAATATTTAAATTTGCTAATGTCTCTCCAATTTCAAGGGCTTCCCTGGTGGCTCAGATGGTAAAGAATCTGGGTGTAACGAGGGAGACCGGGTTTGATCTCTGGGTCCGTAAGATTGCCTGGAGAACAGAATGGCAACCCACTCCAGTATTCTTGCCTGAAGAATTCCATGGACAGAGGAGCCTGGTAGGCTACAGCCCATGGCGTCAAAAAGAGTTGGACACAACTGAGCAACTAATACTCCAATTTAAAAATTAGCCTTCCTTGACTCCCCATATTTCTCAAGCCAACACACTACCTCTCCCAATCTCTTTAAAAAGTCTGTCCACCCATCTTTTCACACATACGTTTAATAAGTTTATTTGAAGTCTTCCTATATGCCAAAAATTGAGCTAAGTGCAGAATAAAATGAATATACTATGAAGGATTCTGCAGTCATGGAATTCTCTGTTGAAGGGAATACAAACAAAAATAAACAGACAAGAAAAGAGAAAATATCAAAGAGTTACAGATACTATGCAGATATAAAATTGTAGAAAGTATTGGGTAGTTAGATTGTGTGACTGAAACTCATCACTTAAGAGATGACTTTTAAGATGAAATTTGAATAAAGAAACCAGATAAGTAAAGATGGAGGGAAAGTGTATCCTAGGCACTGAGAACAACGGGTACAAAAATCTAACGTAGCGACAAACACAAATTATTTGAGGAATAAATATGTGTGGCTAGAGCATTGTGGACATAAACAGAGTAGTACCAAATGAGGTTGGAGGAATAGGCAGAAGCTTGAATACATAGAAATGTGTAAGCCAGAGTATGATGTTTGGAATTTATTATGACTACAACTGAAAGTCACTAAAAGGTTTTAAATAGGAGAACAACAGGGTCTGACTTATGTTTTCAGCAGATTACTGTAAAAGTAGGCAGATGGGATGGGAGGTATTTCCATAATCTAAGTAAACCCCTGTTTTACTTAGGGGTTTTGACTAGGTTATAGTAGTGACAAAGGAAAGAAATAGATGAAATGGGATATGTTTTGAGGATAGATCCAATTGACTTACTGTTGGATTGGATATGAAGTATAGATTACAAAAAGAGTAATCAGTGATGATGACTTCCAGATTATTTCCAAATAGAGTATAAGTTAACTTCTTAAAGAATGTATTCACAATCTCTACTTCCTTCAGTTCAGTTCAGTTCAATCTCACAGTCGTGTCCAACTCTTTGTGACTCCATGAATCGCAGCACGCCAGGCCTCCCTGTCCATCACCAACTCCCAGACTTCACTCAAACTCACGTCCATTGAGTTGGTGATGCCATCCAGCCATCTCATCCTCTGTTATCCTCTTTTCCTCCTGCCCCCAATCCCTCCCAGCATCAGACTCTTTTCCATTAGTCAATTCTTCACACGAGGTGGCTAAAGTACTGGAGTTTCAGCTTTAGCATCATTCCTTCCAAAGAACACCCAGGACTGATCTCCTTTAGAATGGACTGGTTGGATCTCCTTGCAGTCCAAGGGACTCTCAAGAGTCTTCTGCAACACCACAGTTCAAAAGCATTAATTCTTCGGTGCTCAGCTTTCTTCACAGTCCAACTCTCACATCTATACAGGACTACTGAAAAAACCATAGCCCTGACTACATGAACCTTTGTTGGCGAAGTAATGTCTCTGCTTTTGAATATGCTATCTAGGGTGGTCATAACTTTCCTTCCAAGGAGTAAGCGTCTTTTAATTTCATGGCTGCAATCACCATCTGCAGTGATTTTGGAGCCCAGAAAAATAAAGTCTGACACTGTTTCCACTGTTTCCCCATCTATTTCCCAGGAAGTGATGGGACCAGGTGCCATGATCTTCGTTTTCTGAATGTTGAGCTTTAAGCCAACTTTTTCACTCTCCTCTTTCATTTTCATCAGGAGGCTTTTTAGTTCCTCTTCACTTTCTGCCATAAGGGTGGTGTCATCTGCATATCTGAGGTTATTGATATTTCTCCCGGCAATCTTGAGTCCAGCTTGTGCTTCCTCCAGCCCAGCGTTTCTCATGATGTACTCTGCATATAAGTTAAATAAGCAGGGTGACAATATACAGCCTTGACATACTCCTTTTCCTATTTGGAACCAGTCTGTTGTTCTATGTCCAGTTCTAATTGTTGCTTCCTGACCTGCATATAGGTTTCTCAAGAGGCAGGTCAGGTGGTCTGGTATTCCCATCTCTTTCAGAATTTTCCAGTTTATTGTGATCCACACAGTCAAAGGCTTTGGCATAGTCAATAAAGCAAAAATAGATGTTTTTCTGGAACTCTCTTGCTTTTTCCATGATCCAGAGGATGTTGGCAATTTGATTTCTGGTTCCTCTGCCTTTTCTAAAACCAGCTTGAACATCAGGAAGTTCACGGTTCACGTATTGCTGAAGCCTGGATATGATATTTATCTTTCCCTTTCTGACTCACTTCACTCTGTATAATAGGTTCTAGGTTCATCCACCTCATTAGAACTGACTCAAATGTGTTCCTTTTTATGGATGAGTAATATTCCATTGTGTAATGTACCACAACTTCTTTATCCATTCATCTGTCAATGGACATCTAGGTGGCTTCCATGTTCTAGCTGTGATTGATGGGATACATGTGTCTTTTTCAATTTTGGCTTCCTCAGAAGGAAATGGCAACCCACTCCAGTGTTCTTGCCTGGAGAATCCCAGGGACAGGGGAGCCTGGTGGGCTGCTGTCTATAGGGTTGCACAGAGTCGGACATGACTGAAGTGACTTAGCAGCAGCAGCAGCATTTGCTCCATTTTGTTCTCAAGGTTTTTGATCATCTTTACTATCATTGTTCTGAATTCTTTTTCAGATAGTTTGCCTATTTCCTCTTCAATTATTTGGGCTTCTGTGTTTCTAGTTTGTTCCTTCATTTGTGTAGTATTTCTCTGCCTTTTCATTTTTTTTTTAACTTACTGTGTTTCAGAAGGCCTCTTTGATCAGTTTTTCTCCTTTTCCTAGGCTTCAAGGTTGAATTCATTCTTCCTTTTGGTTTCTGCCCTCCTAAGGTTGGTCCAGTGGTTGTGTGAGCTTCTTATTGGGTAAATTTGCTCTGAGTTTTGTTTGTTTGTTTGTTTTTCCTCTGATGGGCAAGGCTGAATGAGGTGGTAATCTTGTCTGCTGATGATTAGGTTTGTATTTTTGTTTTGTTTCTTGTTTAGATGAGGCGTCCTGCACAGGGTTCTACTGGTAGTTCGGTGATGCCCAGTCTTGTATTCAAGTGGTTTCCTTTGTGTGAGTTCTCACTACTCTTCCCTAGGGTTTGTTCTCTGGTTGTCTAGCATCTTGGAGTCAGTGTTCCCACTCCCAGTGCTCAAGACTTTACCTCTGGTCAGGTACAAAGATTCCACAAGTGGTTTGTTATGGAATTAAGTAAGATTAAAACAAATATCCAAAAACTAGAAATCAACCCCAGACAAATGGCAGTTACAAAATCAGGCAAATAATTAAAATAATAGATATACACATATACATATACACCCATGAGCAAAGTCAAAACAATCCAACAGAAATAAAGTACAGTAGATTGACTAGGTGAACAAAAGAAATCAAAAATTATATTTACCATTTAAGTACAAAACTAACTAAAGCACAAACTGGAAAACAAAACTAAAGCAAGGTGTCATGTGGAGAATAAATCAATGAAAACAAAACTAACAAATATATTGAGAGGAAAGGGAAGAAAGAAAAATAGATATGCAAAGTTAAATAGAGGTAGATGAAGAAGATTTATATACATTCAAGGCTAACTGCAAGGGGAAAAGAACAGTAGGGAAGGCAAACAAAGGAAGAAATACAGAAAAAATAATAATAGGTTTAAAAAATTAAAATTAAAGAAAGAGAAAAGAAAAGAATAAACAAGGAAAACTCCACAGAATGGCAAAAGCCCAACATAGAGGCAAAGGTTTATAACACCAGTAAAAAAAATGTGACTGAGAAAATTTTTAAAAAAGCTCAAAAGCTTAATTAGATTTCAAAGTGCTAATAAAATCGACAACTACAACTGGGGTGGGGGCAGGGAGGGAAAAAAAAGAAAAAAAAATCCAAAAGAATCTACAAAGCAAGTCCAAGCATAAGAATAATAGATGTTTTTCTTGAGTCACAGCTTTCAGAGTCCTTTCCCTCACTGGGAGTAACAGTCCACCTCATCTCCCTAGGATGCCTTCCAACATTGTGATGATCTCTGGAACTGCAGTGGGGGCAGCTCAGATTCTAATCTGGTCCTACTTCTATATGTTCTTGCCTCCAGTGTCCACAGCTATCAGAACTAGTGCATTTTCTTTTGTGGGAGCTCTCAATGACCTTTTATGTATTCCATAACCACAGAGTCTATCTAGTTGATCATATGGGCTTAATCTGCAGCTTGTACAGCTGGTGGAAGGTTTTGGGTCTTCTTCCTTAATCACACTGCCCCTGGGTCTCAATTGTGTTTTTATTTCCGCGTCTGCATGTGGATCATCCACTGGGGTTTGCTCCTGAGACTGCCCTGGAAGACTTGGGTTTGCCTCTGTAAGGGCCAGGTGTGGAGGTGGTGCAGCTGCTTAGGTCACAGGGGTTTAGGCAGCACCAGGTACTCAGGGGAGTTGGTGGCTTGGGCAGCAGGAAATACAGTGCTCTAGAAGGGTATGACAACCAGTATTAGCCAATACACTCCAGTATTCTTCCCTGCAGAATGTCCCTCCCTAACAGAGAAGCCTGGCAGGCCATAGTCTACAGGGTCGCAAAGAGTCAGACATGACTGAAGCAACCTTGTGTGCATAGAGGCAAGACTTTTTTTTTTTGCCTGTGGCATAGCTGCTTGGTTTGCGGTGACCCTAGTGGCACCAAGTGTGCAGGGGCATGGACTGCCTCTGCCCTAGGAGTTATGGCCCTATCAAAGTCTTTTTTCAAGCCTCTTGTAGCTGGCAATCAGAAGGCCTCTTTGGCCAGTTTTTCTCTGTAGCTCCACCTGTACAGGCACTTAGAGGGCTCCCTTGCCTGGGGTGCTTCTCTGTTGTTTGGTGCATCAGGTACATAGAGGGGCCCCCCGGCTAGGGTTCTACTCTGTAATTCTGCACATCAGTCACTTAAAGGACCACCCTGGGTGAGGTCCTGCTCTGTAGTTCAGTGTGTCAGATGTTTGACGGGCCAGCCTCTCTATTGTTCAGAGGGTAGTGCTGGTGTGTGGGGAGAGAGAGGCTATGGTGATAGCTCCACCCACTATGCATGACTCAGCAGTATCACCTTGCTTCCAAGGCTGCCTCGCTTTCCTCCACAGGCATTTCCTATCACAATCTCTTCCCTCACCTCCCCTCCATCCGTCTCTCTGCAGTCAACAGCAGCCCTCATCCTGAGATCTATTATGCTCCCCAAACTCCCAGCTGCTGTGCCTTCCAGGGGACCCTCGTCCCTGTCTGGGATATTCGTGGCTGTGGCAAGGACTGTCTGATTCTCATTCCATTTAGGCTGCCACAGTCAGCTGTTTCACTCTCAGCCTTCAGTGTTTCTCCTCTGACTCAGACAATTGCCCTGATGTGGGGATCAGGCCTCTGCTTCTGTTCCCCCACCCACTCAGGGCAGGTCCAATCCTACTAACACTCCTGTTTTTCTCCCTAGTTCCTTCATCCTACCAAGTTTTGCGTGGTTCTATATATTCTTTTCCTCTGGTCTAGTACTCCTGTATGCTCTCAGCTGGTGTACTTCATGCACTTCTGTGTCTGAAGGTGTATTCCTGGTGTAACCATGAAGAGAGATGTACTCCACCTACTCCTCTGCCATCATGTTCTCCCCAATCTGTGGTATTTTGTTATAGCAACCCAAGCCAACTAAAAGATCCCCATACTTTTTCTATTAAAGCACTTGACATAAGGTACATAATTACCTGTTTATGTTTTTATAAGCATCATTAGACTATAAGAACCATGAGGGTAATTATCCAGTATATCTTGGTTAGTGCAAATATGTTTTTTAACTGATTAATAAATCAGTTAAACAATCACTGTTTAACTGATTAATAAAATAATAAAATAAGAATAATAAGTATAGTTAACAATACTGTATTTATATACTTAAAAGTTCTTAAGAGAGTAGCTCTTAAAAGCTCTTACCACAACATTAAATAATAATTATGTGACATTATGGAAGTTTTAGCTAAGATTATGGTGGTTATCATTTTGCAACATACAAATGTAGTGAATAAACACAGGTGTACACATTAAACTTACACAATATTATATCTCAATTATATCTAATAAAGCTGGAAAAAACAATGGATTTGTTCTGCTGTGACATGATTTATTACTGCAAACTTTCATGTGCCTATAATAAATGATCATTTTTAAAAAGCTCTCCAAAACAAATAAAATGAATATCTCTATAGATAAACTAAAACAAACAAGCCTAAATATTGATATCTATGGCATAGTCAAAAGCAAAGACATTACTGTGCCAACAAAGGTCCATCTAGTCAAGGCTATGGTTTTTCCAGTGGTCATGTATGGATGTGAGAGTTGGACTGTGAAGAAGGCTGAGCACCGAAGAATTGATGCTTTTGAACTGTGGTGTTGGAGAAGACTCTTGAGAGTCCCTTGGACTGCAAGGAGATCCAACCAGTCCATTCTGAAGGAGATCAGTCCTGGGTGTTCTTTGGAAGGAATGATGCTAAAGCTGAAACTCCAATACTTTGGCCACCTCATGTGAAGGGTTGACTCATTGGAAAAGACTGATGCTGGGAGGGATTGGGGGCAGGAGGAGAAGGGGACAACAGAGGATGAGATGGCTGGATGGCATCACCGACTTGATGGACGTGAGTTTGAGTGAACTCCGGGAGTTGGTGATGGACAGGGAGGCCTGGTGTACTGCAATTCATGGGGTCACAAAGAGTCGGACACGACTGAGCGATTGAACTGAACTCACACACACACACACACACACACACACACACATATATATATACATATATACATGAAAGTGAAAGTCGCTTGGTCATGTCCAACTCTTTGTGACCCCATGGACTGTATTGTCCATGGAATTCTCCAGGCCAGAATACTGGAGTGGGGAGCCTTTCCTTTCTTCAGGGAATATTCCCAACCCAGGGATCAAACCCAGGTCTCCCACACTGCAGGTGGATTCTTTACCAGCTGAGCCATGAGGGAAGCCCAACAATACTGGACTGGGTAGCCTATCCCTTCTCCAGTGGTTCTTCCTGACAGAGGAATCAAACTGGGGTCTCCTGCATTGCAGGCAGATTCTTTTAACAACTGAGCTACCAGGGAAGCCCATACACATAAATACATACATACATACATAAATGTAGTGCAACTGTATAACATGTCAATTTTGAGGGTATTTGGGAATGATATTAATAATTTAAAAGTTAGTGGACTTTGAAGTAAGCAGTTTGCCTTCCATAATGTGGGTGGGCCTCATCTGATCTGTTAAAGGACTAAATAGAACAAAAAGACAAGCTTTCCAACCAAGAGAAAATTCTCCAGAAGACCATTTTCAGACTTCATCTATTCCATCAGCTCTCCTGGGTCTCTAGCCAATAGGCCTTCAGACTGAATTGCACCATCAGCTCTCCTAGGTGTCCAGCCTGTCAACCCACACTGCAAATTTTGGAGTTGCCAGCCTCCATAATTGTGTGAGCCAGTTCTTTATAACAAATCACTTTCTATATATTTATACTCCTATTGATTAAATTTCTGTGGAGAACACTGACTAATACATGTATACATATTCCTATCTGTTAAGAAGCACACCATTACTTCTTAGATGATAAATCTCCAAAGTTAAGTAGAATTCCCTCACAAAGGGAAAAAATGAGGTTGACTATTTATATCTTTTTTCAAAAAGCTGCATTCTTTAATAAAACAAGAAAGGATGACAACTTTGAAAAAAACTATACGGATGCCCAAATAGCTTTGGTCATGGTGTGAATTCAGCTCCAAGCACTCTGATGCCTGGAAAGTGAAAAGCAATTTATGAGACCCATCTGTAAGAGCAGTTTGATAGTCAAATGGAACATATCAAATGAAAATATCCAAATCATGTGTGTTCATGATAACTTAGGTCGTTATTTAAATGTGACCAAAACACAGTTACAAAAAGCCAGGCCTATACTATGAATTATCCCAGCCTACCTTTGTCTCATTGTGCCTTAAAGTTATAATCTGGGGTCACATTTCCACCTCAGACACCCTGTTTAAATACTGCTTATTTTTTTAAAATATAAATTTATTTATTTTAATTAGAGGTTAATTACTTTACAATATTGTATTGGTTTTGCCATACATCAATATGAATCCCCTAACCCTGAAATCAGGGGAAGGAACAGAAGCACAAAATTTAGAGTATAGACTAGAGAGATACTCTAAATTTTGTGCTTCTGTTCCTTCCCCTGATTTCAGGGTTAAGGCATGATCGATTAAGAGACAGCTTCCTCCATCTCCTGACCTAGACCTCAGTGAATGCAGAACTCTCGGTAATACAGAACTTATTTATTTTAAACAAGTAAAGAAGATTTTTGGACCATGGAGTAACAAATTTATGGTCCAAAATATTGAGAAAACATAATAAAGAGGAAAAAAAGCATCTGAAAACAGTTATTTCTAAATGCTAAATAAGGGTTTTTAATACAAATCTGTAATGGTAAAGCATTTTGCAATCTGTAAAATATTTTACATCTTTATTATCTTTGATTTCACTCTAATGTTATGAGGAAGAGAAGATTGAGAGGAGTCTCTTTGAAACCAGAAGAGGAAACTAAGGCTCACAGAAGATAAATGCATTCCTAGTCCCAGGCACAGTTACATAGTTCAGTTCAGTCGCTCCGTCCTGTCCGACTCTTCACAACCCCATGGACTGCAGCACGCAAGTCTTCCCTGTCCATCACCAACTCCTGGAAGTGAAGTGAAGTCGCTCAGTCATGTCTGACTCTTTGTGATCCCATGGACTGTAGTCAACCAGGGTTCTCTGTCCATGGGATTTTCCAGGCAAGAGAACTGGAGTGGGTTGCCATTTCCTTTTTCAGGGGATCTTCCTGACCCAGGGATCGAACCCAGGTCTCCTGCATTGCAGGCAGACACTTTACCCTCTGAGCCACCAGGGAAGCCCCAAGAATATTGGAGTGAGTAGCCTATCCATTCTCCAGGGATCTTCCTGGCACAGGAATCAAACCAGGGTCCCCTGTATTGCAGGCTGATTCTTTATCACAGGGGGCTTCCCTTGCAGCTCAGCTGGTAAAGAACCCACCTGCAATGCAGGAAACCTGGTTTGATCCCTGGATTGGGAAGATCCCCTGGAGAAGGGAAAGGCTACCCACTCCAGTATTTTGACCTGGAGAATTCCATGGACTGTATAGTCCATGGGATTGCAAAGAGTAGGACACCAACTCCCAGAGCCTACTCAAACTTATGTTCATCGAGTCAGTGATGCCATCCAACCATCTCATCGTCTATCATCCCATTCTTCTCCCACCTTCAATCTTTCCCAGCATCAGGATCTTTTCCAATGAGTCAGTTCTTCCCATCAGGTGGCCAAAGTATTGGAGTTTCAGCTTCAATCAGTCCTTCCAATGAACACTCCGGATTGATCTCCTTTAGGATGGACTGGTTGGATCTCCTTGCAGTCCAAGGGACTCTCAAGAGTCTTCTCCAATACCACAATTCAAAAGCATCAATTCTTTGGTGTTCAGCTTTCTTTATAGTCCAACTGTCTCATGTCCATACACGACTACTGGAAAAACCATAGCTTTGACTAGATGGACTTTGTCGGCAAAGTATTGTCTCTGCTTTTTTAGTATGCTGTCTAGGTTGGTCACGGCTTTTCTTCCAAGGAGCAAGCATCTTTTAATTTCATAGCTGCAGTCACCATTTGCAGTGACTTTGGAACACCCAAAAAAAACCAACCTGTCACTGTTTCTATTGTTTCTCCATCTAATTGCCATGAAGTGATGGGGCCAGATGCCATGCTTCTCATTTTTTGAATGTTGAGTTTTTAAGCCAACATTTTTACTCTCCTCTTTCACTTTCATCAAGAGGCTCTTTAGTTCTTCTTTGCTTTCTGCCATAGGGGTTGTGTCATTTGTGTATCTTAAGTTATTGATATTTCTCACAGCAATCTTGATTCCAACTTGTGCTTCATCCAACCCAGCATTTCGTATGATGTACTCTGCATAGAAGTTAAATAAGCAGAGTGACAATATACAGCCTTGACATACTCCTTTCCCAATTTGGAACCAGTTTGATTTTCCATGTCCAGTTCTAACTGTTGTTTCTTGACCTGCATACAGATTTCTCAGGAGGCAGGTCAGGTAGTCTGGTATTCCAGTCTCTTTAAGAATTTTCCAGTTTGTTGTGATCCACATAGTCAAGCTTTCAGCGTAGTCAATAAAGCAAAAGTAGATTTTTTTTTCTGGAACTCTCCTTTTTGATGATCCAGCAGATACTGGCAATTTATCTCTGGTTCCTCTGCCTTTTCTAAACCCAGCTTGAACATTCTTGGTTCACGTACTGTTGAAACCTGGCTTGGAGAATTTTGAGCACTACTTTGCTGGCATATGAGATAAGTGCAATTGTGCATTAGTTTGAACATTCTTTGGGATAGCCTTTCTTTGGGATTGGAATGAAACTGACCTTTTCCAGTCCTGTGGCCACTGCTGAGATTTCCAAATTTGCTGGCACATTTGCTGGCACATTGCCAAATTTGCTGGCACATCTTCTAGGATTTGAAATAGTTCAACTGGAATTCCATCACCTCCACTAGCATTGTTCGTAGTGATGTTTCATAAAGCCCACTTGACTTTGCATTACGGGATGTCTGGCTCTAAGTGAGTGATCACACCATCGTGGTTATCTGATTCATGAAGATCTTTTTTATATAGACTTTCCTTGTTTTCTTGCCACCGCTTCCTAATATCTTCTACTTCTGTTAGGTCTATACCATTTCTGTCCTTTATTGTGCCCATCTTTGCATGAAATGTTCCTTTGGTATCTCTAATTTTCTTGAAGAGGTCCCTAGTCTTTCCTCTTCTATTGTTTTCCTCTATTTCTTTGCATTGATCACTGAAGAAGGCTTACATAGGCTAGAGGCCTAAACCAATCTTACTCTAAACTCATTTCTTTCTTTCTCTCTCATTCCTCTCTCTTCTCCCTCTCTCTCTATTTCTCCCTTCCCTTCTTTTTCTCTTCTCTTTTTTCTCTTTCAATTATTCCTCCCAATTGTCAAAGTAATGAAATTAGCATTATAAACTTTTTGTCTCAGCTTACGTATGTGACTTCTTTATACTATTGCATACCATAAAACAAAGAAATCTAGCACCCATTTTTAGAGAATTATGCAGCTCACACCTAAAGAGGATTTGGGGAAGACATTAATCAGAAAGTGATGCTTTAACTAATCTATGCTATTCATTCCATCTGAAAGCATAAGCCAAAGAGGAGAGATACCTTTGGGGACGGGAAAGGAGAGAAAAAATGAGTAGAGGGGACTGGAAATATATACTTTGTACTTCCATTATGAATTTGATCACAAACACAACCCAGAGACCTTGAAGAAAGCTCAGCTGAGAAGTGAAGTCAGGCAATGAGTCTACTTGGGGATAACATGGCAAAGCTCAAGTCAGATAGTCATACATTTAAAATCTTGCTCTGAGGCTCCCAACTTTGTTACCTTAGTTAAGTTACTATAATCACTGATTATTAATATCTCAGCTTCTTCATTTGTTAAAAGACATTAATATTTATTTCAGAGGGTTAATGAGAAGTAAAAGAGGGAGCAAGATAGAAAAAAAAAAAAAAAACAAATTCTACTTCACTGCCTCTTAATGAATTACAGTTCAAGTTTTCTTTGATACAATTTCATCTCTGCCTCACAGAAGGAGAGAAATATTCTAAAACTCCTCAACAGAAGATCATCCCACTTTAATATATTCAAGCTGAAATGGGAAAGATCATGTCTTAGAGACAGAAGTAGGTGGAGGAAAAAGATAGGCAGAACTGTAAGGATACTTTCCTCCTGAACCTGTAAAATTTTCTACAGATAGTGGTTCGGATTCCTGGATATTAAGATGAAAGAAACTGGTTCGAGGTATCTAGACCCATCTGCAGACCTCTCTACAACTCTTTTTTAATCCAAACCTGCCTGAATCTCTTATGAATGCAAAATATGGGTCAGAGGCACAGATACACCTGTCCTACATGCAGGGAGGGCAAAGCTGGCAGAGTTCCAGGATACGGTCATGTTGTGCTCAGTCAGCTGCATTCCCAAGCACAACTATAAACCCGTATGCAACAATCTATTTTGGGTTTCTGCTCATGCTGAAGACAATATGCTCTTAACTTTCTTCCTATGATACTTCACTCCTGCAAGTTTTTAAAACAAACCACTATTTTGGCCTTCCCTTGTGGCTCAGCTGGTAAAGAATCTGCCTGCAGTGCAGGAGACCTGGGTTCGATCCCTGGGTTAGGAAGATGACCTGGAGAAGGGAAAGGCTACCCACTCCAGTATTCTGTCCTGGAGAATTTAATGGACTGTGTAGTCCATGGGGTCACAAAGAGTCGGACATGACTGAGCAATTTTCACTTTTCACTATTTTGGCCAACATAATTATAAGGTCCTAGAATTCCTCTAGTCTACATGTCCAAGGGGACATAGACCAAGTTTGAAGTAAACCTTTGTGCCAAGGTTTTTGCTACATAGTATGTATACATTGCCCATATGGACAGCTACATGAGTTAAGTAATATTATCAAGTAAACAGAAGAGCCAAGAGTTGAGCTCAGTGAAGACTGACCACATCTTCCTTGTATAAAAGTTGATTAATTGATCAGAAGGTAAAACAATTTCAAAATAATAACAGGAACATTTGGGTGATAGGCAAAGTCAGTTCAGCTACATTTTAGCTCTCTTGTTTTCGTTTCTTTCTCACAAGCTGTATGAGGTTGAACAAACTTCTTCCTTTTTCTGGATCTACTTGAGAATATACAAAATATAAGTTGAACCAACTATTTTGGAAAATCCCCAATATCTCTGGCAGCTAGGATCCCATACATCTGATGAAGGTGATGACAACGACAACAAAGACAATGACAATGGCATTCACTGCATTTACTGAATGCTTACTGTATGCCATACACTGTACCAAATGCTTTATAATGAGTTAGAGGGTAAAGGAGTAAAGTTAAATGAAGTATTTCAGACAGGTAATAGCATGTATAAAGGGCTGGTATAAGAGAATAGCAAGGTCCTCTTAAGTAGCTGAAGTCCTGGAAAAAATATATAAAATGAAGATAATGAATCAAGGACAGTTAGTAGTCCAGCGTGACTAGAGGACATAATGGGATAGTTTTTGAATGTAAAACAAAGAGCTATTTCTTTGCCTAATAGAAACATAAGTTAATTGAAGAGTTAGAGAAGGACACTGACAGAAGTAAATTCACTTTTTAGAAAGATTATTTTGACTATTATATGACAGACAGATTAGAGATGAGCAAACAGCTTAAAATAGGGATGACAGAGGGCTGAATGAGTATAGTGGCAAAGGAGACATGGGAAAGAAAATATCAGATATGCCAAATATTATCATAACTAGCTGCTGTAATAGTAAGTTACATTTGCAAAACATGTAGTGGAGAGGTTTTTTATAGACCCATCAATTCCTCTATTTCATATATCCACTCAAGTTTCAAAATTTTTGTTATGTACCTACTTGATATTAGTTTTTTCTTTTTTGCAAAAACATTCTGTACTAGTAAGAGCAAATGAATGTCTAACTATTCATACTCACACTCAAATATGCTAGAAGCTTTGCCGTTATTATACTGTTACTCCCACCACACTCTCTGAAAGAATGTCTGACTGTCCTTTCCACTGGCCACTGTGAGTTCATGTGAGTGTTGTGTGCTCAGTCATGTCTAACTATTTGTGACCTTATGGACTGAAGTCTGCCAGACTTCCCAGTCTGTGGAATTTTCCAGGCAAGAATACTGGAGTGGTTTGCCATTTCCAACTCCAGGGGATCTTTCTGACCCAGGGATTGAACTCCTGCAATGGCAGGTGGGTTCTCTACCACTGCTTTACCTGGGGCATTCCAAGTAGATGTCTGGAAATGTGAGCTTAAAACTTGTAACAATGTTTAGAATGAAATGATAGACTCAACAATTAAAGTTTGTAGATAGTACTTGAAGTAATATGAACTGAAGAGTGTGAATGAGAAAAGCAGGGAGATTGTGTGAAGAGAGTAGGATGAAAACCTAGGGAATTCCAACCCATGGCATTCCACAAAAGAAAAAAGTCTAAGAAACACATGGGAAATAGATGGAGATGTGAGAAGAAAACCAAGATAGAAAGTTGCTAGGAAAGAAAAAAGAGAGATGAGGGAGGAAGAATGAGTCACCATGTGAAATTCTGAAGATCGTTTGAGATGAGGTTATAATAGATGTTTCAAAGTTTATCAAAGAAGCAATTTCAAATTGCTTGGTGGAGGCAGATACCAGAGTGAAGGATGAAGATTGAATGGAAACCAAGGAAGCAGAAGCAGTAAATATGTTCAGCTATCTCAAATATTTTGACTATGAGGTCATAATATTGAGAGTGATTATGATTCAGTGAGGTTCAATAAGCAAAAAATAAAAGTACCCAAAATAGAGACTAGTGCTGAGTAGGTGCTTAACATTTAGTATTTGTATGTATTCAACATTTATTTAACAAGCATTTATTGGGTGTTTACCAAATTCCAGGCATTGTTCTTAGCCACAGGGATACAATAATGAATGAAAACTGATGTGACCTTGACCTCAAAGCATTTATGATCAATAGTGTCTACGTAGCAGGGAAGACATTAAACAAGTAGTCATACAAAGTAAATAGAAAGCAGTTTGAATGAATTGTATATAAATATGAATGAGGATCTCACATGGCAAGGACAGATGAGACTATATCTAAGCAGTCAACATGTTTTCTTAGACCTGAGGGTGAAGCCCAAGAGAAAAGCATTATTAAAAAAGGAAAGGAAAAAAAAAAAAAAAAAGCTCACTAGGAACTCTCCATGGTCCTGACCTGGGTTTATGTATGTCTTCCTTGTATACAAGGGAATCTGGCTTATCTTTCACTGGATCTTGCCAAATGCAGTAGTAACCCTACTGATCTTATGGTCTGCCTGCAGCCAAAAGGCTTCTAGTTTGCCTGATCTATTCCAGACTTGAATAAAGTCATGTGTGAAAAACACAGGGGCAGCACAATGGAAGAGTGAAAGGAATGCTAACTTTGGGATCAGAGAAACTTGATTTCAAGCCCTGGTTCTTCCTTTTTCTAGTTGTGTGGCCTGGAACAAGTCACTTTATCTC
The DNA here is from genome assembly GCF_002263795.3 of Bos taurus. NCBI lineage: Eukaryota > Metazoa > Chordata > Mammalia > Artiodactyla > Bovidae > Bos > Bos taurus. Next base: position 96,760,838 of record NC_037330.1, on the reverse strand, counting down.
TTTGAAGCTCAAATTTTTCATCTGTAAATGAGAAGTATTGTTATTGCCCATCCTAGTTCATTATTGAGGACTTGTGGCTCCCAAAATGAAAATAATATCACACAATCAAAATCTCTATTAGGAAGAATCATAAAGGCCTTATGATCCAACTACAACGTATATGAAAGCACCTTGGAAATAATGATAAAAGGTAAATAAATTATCCCTAAGTTTTTACTCATTCTCATTGAAAATTATAAGTTTAAATGGGAAACACATGAGAAAAATTTAAGTTGTGCTATTCATTCATTTATTTTTAAGATATATTTGGTTATATTGTTAATCATGCTTCTAAAACATTAGCAAATGGACCATACTGTTGTTTGTAAAATTCCGAAAAGTCATCAACAACATGCACATTGGCTTCTTAAATATTTTTTGATTTGGCTTATCTAGAATGAGAGACGATGAGCATTGATTCCAAGAGAGAATCACTGAAGATGTGCTTATACTGTCTAAAACTTTTAAGATCAAAGGAATATGATGAAGTGATTTATGACAAAGTTAATGTTCAAGTCTCCATGGAGCTGAAGTTTGAGCATAATTGCTTTGTGAGCAAGAATCTTTAAGAAGCCACAGAAAACAGTGGTGAAAAGTATGAGTTCTGCAAACACAAAAGCCTAGGTCCAAATCACAAACCTATGACTTACTTAACCTCTCTCTATTTTAGCTTCTTAAACTGTATATTAAGAATGATAGTAATAATATCTACTTCAGTGAGTTATTGTAAATATTATGTGGCTGTAAAGTATTTAAAACAGTGGCTGGCTCATAGAAAGCACTCAACTAATGGTAGTTGCTGTTTTTATTTTGGAGGTCATGTTAGCTGTAAGAAAGATGATAATATCAGAGTTCACTTGAGTCTTAAGCATCATTTAATGCTACTTCAAACCGATAATTTTTAAAATGTGGAATTTGAGTCATAGAGAAGGAAAATTATTTCTGTCAGGTCATGTAGAAAGCTCATAGCAGGACTCTAAGTAGAATTCAGGCATCCTAACTGCCAATTCTGGGCTCCTTCCTACCTCTTCACTAGCCAAATGACTTTGTCTCTATCACTCTCCTCTGATATCTGTTACATTATGTCAGAAGAGAGGGACAGACTCTTTCTTAATTAAAACCCATTTTGTTAGTCTTCATCTCTGCTACTACATTGTGAGCCCCTTATCAGAAGGGACTGTATCTTATTTCTATCAGATTATGCAGCAACTGGCAGAGTGGTATAAATATAAGTATTAACTGATTATTTATTATTATTATTCAATATAAGAAAAACTCAGATAGCAGGCATGCTCTGTAGTAAGTAAATGGAAACAGTTCAATAATAAGTTACCTCAAGAGGTTTGTTAGAGATTAGGTTTGTTAAATAGAAAAAGTACTGAACTCAGTGTTAGAGAATCTGGGTTCTAAGCTTGTTAATAACTGGATGAACTTAGGCTGAAGTGTCATTCAACACAGGGAGGATGATGGAAATTTGAAAGGTGTAAAACTGGAAAGAAAGGTTATAAGAGCTTTGACATTCAGGCTAAAGAATTTTAATTTTATCCTTAAAACAAGGAAAAGTGGGAGATGGATTTTAAGGAAGCCAGTGACATAATGTGGAGAGTGTTTCAGAACTATCACTATGACAAATCTGCGAAGAGCAAATTAGAGGAAGAAAGCCTCATGGTCAGAAAAATTTCTTATTTTTAGGAGATTAAAATATTGATGCTTAGAGAAAAAAGTGAAGTAAAAGTAATTTGCTAAATATCATAAGTAGAATCAAAATTCAAAATCAGGTCATGGTATACCAACACCTGTATCTACCTACCATATTCCCTCAATACCTCTCAGATAAAAGGCTTAAAGGACATGTGAAAATCAGTGTCAAAGATATCAGCTTTCCAATAAGGTGAAATTTGATTACATGGACCTAATAATTATTAAGGGTATAACAAATGACTTATTGATTTTTTTCAAAAGAATCACCAACTAACCAAATTAAAAGTTAAAAAGTTTCCAGATAATTTATGTATATATTTGTTAATAAAAAAGATCCATATGTGTGAAGAAACACATACACACATTTGTATATAAGTCTAAGCATACCTGTAAGTTAAATCAGATACAAATTTATTCTCAGATGCTTAAATTTTGAATATCAATGGTTTGGTGGAAAAATCTCTAAATTTAAAATAAGTAACTTTGGCTCATATTCTGTTTCAACTTCTTACCAGCTATGTATCTTGTAACATGTTCTCCATATCTTAGAGCCTCTATTTCCTCATCTGTAAAATGGGAATAATTATGGGGTTGCTGTGGAGATCATATGACATATGCAAACAAGCTTTGTGGTGAGCCTTAGACAAATGTAACAATATAGCATTTAAGAGCCCAGGCTCTGGAGTAGGGCTTAGTCCTAATTCTGCTAGTTATTAACTATGACACTTGGGCTAGTCATTTAGCTTCTCTGAGCTCCAATTTCTTCATTGAAAAAAACCGAACTTTTCTAATAGTTTTACCTGATAAGATTACATATATGTATATATATATATATTATAGAGAGTTAATGTCTATATATATTATATCTATCTATAAATGCATAGAGAGAGGAAGCGAGAAAAACACAGTACATATATTAGTCAATACAGATAAACACATGGCCTGGCATAGAATATGCACTCTGTATGTTAGTTATTATACTTCTTATCACATGGGCATGGAAGGCAGTTAATTCATACTCAGTTGCAAAAATGTCAAAAAAAGAAAAGAAAATGTGAAAACACATTAAAGAAAAAATTTAAAAGAAAACTAAATTGACTAAGGTTGCCAACAAATAATATGATATTGTATTTTAAGTTTTATAAAAGAAATGTGATTTTTGCAATAATGAAACTGAAAAGACCAGAAGAATCAGAGAGATAAAGCTCACTGCTCCGTGACCCAGTGACCTAAGCTATTAATACTCTTGCCTACTGTGTTATGTGTTCTGGTCCATGAAACACACATGATGCAGGCATGTGGTACAATTGACAATATCCCTCTAGGCCTAAGGAAAAACAAGTGATACAGACTGTGACCAGAGAAAGCATCTGAGGAGACCCTGTGAACTGAAGAAGAATGCCCCAGGAATTCTGTAGCAGAAAAAATAAAAACAAACTGGGTGAACTTTAACACTAGAGTAACCAAATGGTTTATTAAACTAAAAAGACAGAGAAAAAGAGTGATCAGATGCAGGAAGGGAGATGTGGAAGAGTAGCAGGTTCAGTCAAAAACTAGAGCTTCCCTGCTGTGCAGTCTCTCTTTGCTATACCAGAAGGGTGTTCTGAATAAGAAAAACAAAACAAAAAACCCATCTGATGGAGAAAGTATTTCCATATAAGAGAGAAGGAGAAGTTAGGTTATCTGCAAAGTTGGGTTCATCTGCAAAGACCGCAAGAAATTAAGGAGGATTTGGAAGAATGGTTAACTAGTCCAGTTTTAAGAGAGTAGAGAAATATAAAATGGCATAGAATAAAATAAAATATAGGATATCTTATATCTTAGGATATCTTCTAAGAATTTATGATGGAAGGAAACAAGAAAACAAAGATGGTCTTGAAACCATAAGCTGTGTTCAACTCTTCTCTTTGTAACTTTGTAATTCATTGGAATGATGTATCTTAGGTTAATACTAATTGCTTTTTATGAATCCTTACATAGCTGGGTTTTGGATTTGACATGAAAAGTGAAAGTGAAGTTGCTCAGTCGTGTCCGACTCTTTGTGACCCCACGGACTGTAGTCTACCAGGTTCCTCTGTCCATGGGATTTTCCAAGCAAGAATATTGGATTGAGTTGCCATTTCCTTCTCCTTTTCCTTTTGACATGAAATTAAGTATAAAATCCATCTTGCCAGAGAAAGTAATTCATGTAGTCTGTAGTTTAAATTGATGCAAAAGAGGAACTCTTATGGATGGTTTAGATTCTAAAGTTAGAATTATGCATTTCACTTTAACTTCCTAAATGTGTCCTCTGGATGACATGTTCCACAATAGAAAGTAAACTTTTCTGCTCATTTATTCTGCTTAGATCTGTGCATACGTATTAAATACTGTGTATGCCTACTTAGTCACTTTAGTCGTGTTTGACCCTTTGTGACCCCCTGGACTGTAGCTCATCAGGCTCCTCTGTCTTTGGGATTCTATAGGCAAGAATCCTGGTGTGGGTTGCCATGCCCTCCTCCAGAGTATCTTCCAGACCAAGGGATCATACCTGCCTCTCCTGTGTCTTCTGCATTGCAGGCAGATTCTTTACCACTGAGCCACCAGGGAAGCCCCTTTAAATGCAATACAATAAGGCTATTCCAAGACTTCCCTTGTATTAGCTTCTTCCCTGTCTAGTCTAGCAAGATTCTAGCTTCATACCCTTTGCATAGCTCCAGTGTTTAATTTCTAAAATTCTGCCTTCTCCTTCCCCTTCCTTATCCACGCCAAAGTCCTTCATACAAGGAACTGGGCTAACCCCAGCTGGTTGACAACTGAATTGAAGCACAAAAAGGAAACCAACATATAATGATTACCTATCGTGTCTTCTCACTGTGGCAGGAGCTTTCACATTATCATATTTGATGCTTCCACACAAACTCTGTGAAATAGATATTACTATCCCCATGTAATAGATGGAGTCACTGAGGTTCATAAAAGTTAATTAACATTCCAGAAGACTCTGACATTCTGGTGCCTGTACTGTTGATATTGATTAGGTGCTCCAACTACAAAGTTCCTAAATTGCAATGTAAAATCATAGTTCTTCCCTAGTAAGAATTACCTAATGCCTGTATATGGTTTTCTAAACCCAATTAGGGATTTTTATTCCAAGAATTCACCTAAAGTTCTCCTTTATCACAGTGAGGATGGTTTTGCCTTGCTCTTCCCGTTTTCCCTCTAACAGAGTTAGAGCCTTAACACTGCTGGCTGAATAAAAATAAGTGTTGACTGAAGCCATCAAACCCTCTGTACTGTACATGATACTTGGCGTCCCTGCTGGTTGTTCACCTAGTTTGACTCTCCGGACTGCAGAAAACTTTCATTGCTAGTACCAAGCTCTTACTTACTGGTTTCTGACTGCCTCCTTCCCATGTATCAGCATAGAGCTCCTCTGGGAGCATTCTTATGGCCTTCTCTTGAGAACATCTTTTTGCTACTATGTTGTACATCCATAATGCTTTGTTTTTGTTCAGTCGCTCAGTCATGTCTGACTCTTTGGGATCCCACGGACTGCAGCATGCCAAATTTCCCTGTCCTTTGCTATCTCCTGGAGTTTGCTTGAACTCATGTCCATTGAGTCGGTGATGCCATCCAATCAACTCATCCTCTGTTGCCCTCTTCTCCTGCCCTCAATCTTTCCCAGTACTCATAATGTTACAATGTTACCTCCTAGACTAACAATAAACAAGTCAAACAAAAAAGTGCCAGCAAGACAATGTTCCTTTTATGGTTAAAATAACCCATCAGCATCATCTACCAAAAAAAGAAAAAGTCTAGACTCTTAATATTGTATTCAAGACCTTTCATGACCTTAATTCTACTTAACACTCTAGCCTCACCTCTGGCTACCACCAAAATACTATGCTTAAATCCACTAAACTACAGTTATTTCCCTCAGGAGAGAGAGTGTTTTTTTTTTTTTTTTTTTTTAATGCTTGGGCTTAACTCTTCTGTTTCTTCTATCTGGTATGTCCTTTACCTATCTTCCTGGATCCAACTCCCCGTCACCAACTTCCACTCACTCTCTAATAAGTTCGTGGGAGGGGGGGTTCAGGATTGGGAACACGTGTACACCCGTGACAGATTCATGTTGATATATGGCAAAACCAATACAATATTGTAAAGTAATTAGCCTCTAATTAAAATAAATAAATTAAAAAAAAATGTGTTCTGAGAAACTCCTAGAGTTAACAGGGGACAAAGAATAGAAAAAGGCAAAATAAATGACTTTGTGACTCCACCCCCACTGCATTAGAGGTATACCTTTGTACATCTTCTATTAATAGATTCTTCAAATCCTGATACTCAGTTTAGGGATTGAAAGAAAGCAGATATTAAAGAATATTTTCTGAGTGTTTCCTGAGCTGTCATTACTGATGATGCGCATCTTTAGGTTTTTAATAAGACATGTCACCAAGACCTTTAAGGATGCTTGCAAGTCCCTGTATTTATTGGAGGTTTCAAGAAACTTGGATTTTAGTCCTTGACCACCCAGAGAAATCTTTCATGTGAGTCCCAGCAACTAATCTGCTTCCTTTAACTACAAAGGAAGGCCAACCTGGCACCAGAAATCAGTCCTACTTTACAAGTTGGACTTAGGAGATATTTAAGCGAGAAAATGAAAAACACCAACCAAAATGTTTTATATATACACACTTGGTTATAAGGAAGATAGGGCTCCCCTGGAGCACAGCTGGTAGAGAAGCCACTTGCAATGCAGGAGACTCCAGTTCAATTCCTGGGCTGGAAAGATCCCCTGGAGAAGGGATAGTCTACCCACTCCAACATTCATGGGCTTCCCTGGTGACTCAGATGGTAGAGAATCTGCCTGCAATGTGGGAGGCCTGGGTTTGATCTCTGGGTTGGGAAGATCCCCTGGAGGAGGGCATGGCAACCCACTTCAGTATTTCTGCCTGGAAAATCCCCATGGACAGAGGTGCCTGGCAAGTTACAGTCCATGGGGTCACAAAGAGTCCAACATGACTGAGTGACTAAGCATAGCACATAAGGAAAACATCAAAAGGATTAATAATAATGCAATAATATAAATCAATTAATCAAATATATTATCAGTTCTGCAAATATTTGATAAAATTTTTATGTGCAAAGCACTGTGCCAAAGGCTGTGATTATAGTAATGAACAAGATAAAGGAGCTCATATTATATGTGAAAGAATAGTGTGTGAATAATTTAAAAATATATGGTTATGCGATATGTGCTTTTAATGTATCAGACAGTATGGGAGCATATAAAAACAACACAACAAAAACTCAGGCTCAGTAAGTGGGGCTGTGGGTAATTTCCTTGGAGATGGTTGATGATTGAGCTAAAATACAAAGCCCTTTTTTTTTTCTTTATATATATATTTTTTTTAACTTTACAATATTGTATTGATTTTGCCATATATCAACATGAATCTGCCACAGGTATACACGTGTTCCCCATCCTGAATCCTCCTCCCTCCTCCCTCCCCATACCATCCCTCTGGGTCGTCCCAGTGCACCAGCCCCAAGCATCCAGCATCGTGCATCAAACCTGGACTGGTGACTTATTTCATATATGATATTATACATGTTTCAATGCCATTCTCCCAAATCATCCCACCCTCTCCCTCTCCCACAGAGTCCAAAGGACTGTTCTATACATCAGTGTCTCTTTTGCTGTCTCATATACAGGGTTATTGTTACCATCTTTCTAAAGTCCATATATATGCATTGCTGCTAAGTCGCTTCAGTCGTGTCCGACCCTGTGCGACCCCATAGAGGGCAGCCCACTAGGCTCCCCCATCCCTGGGATTCTCCAGGCAAGAACACTGGAGTGGGTTGCCATTTCCTTCTCCAATGCATGAAAGTGAAAAGTGAAAGGGAAGTCACTCAGTCGTGTCCGACTCCTAGCAACCCCATGGACTGCAGCCCACCAGGCCCTTCCGTCCATGGGATTTTCCAGGCAAGAGTACTGGAGTGGGTTGCCATTGCCTTCTCCAATATATGCGTTAGTATACTGTATTGGTGTTTTTCTTTCTGGCTGTAAAGTAAGGAATGAGTTGTGTACTTAAACCACAGAGAACAGTCTGCGTTCTTTCCTGTGCCTAAGAGGCAAATGCTTCAATCAAGGGACTGAATGAGTACTACTGAGTGGTGTGCTAAGATCATGGAGGGGAGAGGTATATGCTAAATTTCGACACAGGCAAGGGCTAGTTCATTAATGGTATTACAGATTTTTGTTAAGGAATTCTGTCTTTGCTCAAAGTATCATGGGAGAGGACTGAAGCCTTTAAGCAAGGAAATGGCACTATAAGACTTAAAAAAATTTAAATATCACTGTGGCTTTATTATAGATAGCAGTATATGAGGGAAGATAAATTAGGAGACTATCCTAATCTCTCACGTCCCAGGTGAGAGATGCATTTGAACTGTGGTGCTGGAGAAGACTCTTAAGAGTCCCTTGGACAACAAGGAGATCAAACCAGTCACTCTTAAGGGAAATCAACCCTGAATACTCGGAAGGACTGACACTGAAGCTGAAGTTCCGATATTTTAGTCATCTGATGCGAACAGCTGACTCATTGGAAAAGTCCCTGATACTGGGTAAGATTGAAGGCAGAAGGAGAAGAGGGTGTCAGAGGACGAGATGGCTGGATGGCATCACCAGTGCAATGGACATGAACTTGGGTAAACTTCAGGAGATGGTGAGCAACAGAGAGGCCCGGTGTGCTGCAGACCATGAAGTCTCAAAGAGTCAGACATGACTGGCGACTGAACAACAACAACAGGTGAGAGATGAGATGACTTTGATTAGAAAGGGGGTGGTAAAGATAGGATGGATTTGGAAGTAATAGCAGGCTAAACACAGTATAGGTTTGTAATTGGATAAATGGATGTTCTTCTTTGTTCTACTGACACAATACACAAAAATAGTAGTATAGTAATGTTTTACACTTATAGTATCCTTCCAGTGAAACAGTTTCTTTATTCCACCATTAGGAACTTGTGGTCTACTATACAAAAAACAATGTATTTAGAGCTCTGGTTGTCAAAAGTCAACTGTAACATAGGTTCTACCTTTAAGAAGTTCATGGTCTTATAAAGGGGATACAGTATTCCTGCAATTTTGACAACGATTCTGTAAGGTAGGTAATATATTTCCCATTTTATAGCAGCAAATACTGAAACCTCGAGTGCTTGTTAAATGTGTCTCAGCTAAGGTAGGGCAGGCACTTCCACCCTAGTTCTCTTTTCATGATTTACCAGTGCTTTGTTTGGTCTCAGAATGAAAAAGGATGCTCTCCAGATCCCTGATGATCCCTTCTGGGATGCACCAATGCTCTCCAAAGGCATCTATCTAATAAGCAAGATATCAAGCAGTCCCTTTGGGAGGTGTTACATTTTAGTTGTAGGTCAGCAGCACTTTGTGTGATCTATCTTTCCCAGTGAACAAAATAAATAGAGTAAACCCTTTCCCTCAGGATTCAAATCCCTGCCCAAGTGACTATAAGTTTAGATGATAATTCTATGAACCAAAAATGGTTACTCAGAAAAATAACGTAGCTTTAAATTCTATCATTGAAGCAAGAGGTGGAATGGGGAATAACAAGCCCACCCCACAGGGCCCAGGCTTAGAAGGAGATAGGGGCCATGCATGGGTGATACAAGGCCTTCCTATGAAAACCTTGCTATTCAAGTGTGGTTCTTGGACCGGCAGCATCAGCATCACATGAAAGTTTATCAGAAATGGAGACTGATTCTCACGGCAGACTGACCAAATCAGAATCTGCATTTTAACAAGATTCCCCAGTGATTCGTATACACAATGAAGCTTGAGAAGTACAGACAAAAAAGTATACCAAAGGAAATCTCACCCCTGGTAGTCCAAATGACCAAATTCTACCAGTAATACCAGTATTCTTTCTATTTATTACAGTTTTGGTCTTCTTGGAGTCTTTTGTAAAAATGAAAATCTCTCTGATTTTGAAACAGACCGAAAGTGATGAAAAGGCATGCTATATGGAGTCAGATATATCTGGGGTGGCATCCCAGCTCTAAATCAAAGGAATGAGTTTTGGCACATTGCTGAGATTCACTGAGACTCAGTTTGCCTCACTCCAAAATAAGGAAAATAAGCTAATTTTGTCAAATCTAAAATAGTGGGGCTAGGACAAAAAAAAAAAAAAAGTAGTGGATGCTAAAGTTCACTGTATTTATTTTTATAGAATACAATTATTGTTGCTTCTATTATTATCAAGAATAATTATATTTTTCACTCATTCATGCAATCAGTCCAACAGCTGTATAATGAGAACCTACTCTGTACCACATCCTGCCCTATGTGCTAGGGATAAAGATGTGAAGAAAATAGCTGTTCATGCTTTCAAAGAGTTCTCATGCCTGTAGTGAAGAAGACAAGATATTATTTAATCATCAGTGTCCTAAAAGAGGGAAAAAGCAATGTTAGAACTCAGATCTCTCAGAATTTAGGTCACAGAATCATGAATTCTCACCATCATAAATTCGAAGGACATGTGTGTTTTGATGAAAAGCATAGTAAGTCTATAGCCAGACAGGCTGGTTGGAATACTGATTGTACCTCTTCACCCCATAAGCAAAAACCCTAAATCTTTCTAAGACTTAATGTTCTTATTTGTAGTAACATCTATATGACCGAACTTAACTGAGCATAAAAGATGTGAAAAGGCTAAGTAAACTAAGTTTTTGGTCATTCATTCAAACATTCAAATGCCTATTCTGTCAAGGATACTGTAGTCTCCCTGGGAATATAAGGATGAAAAAGATTCCATTGCTGTCCTCAAGGAGCTTTCAGTCAATTACAAAGTTTTAATAAAATGCTCAAGGGAGAAAGCCTAAGGTATGTGTGATGGAATAAGAGAAGAACAATACCTTATTTGGAGGGGCTTGGATGGGGAGGCTCAGAAGAGCCAACTTGGAAAAATGTACTGCCTAAATTAAAATGTTTTCAATATTTGGTATCAAGAATAAAGAAAATTTGCAAGAGAAGAAAAAGAAGAAATGTATTGAGCAAGAAGGAGTATTTTGAGTTAACAATGTCCAATAAGGCAAAATGAACACTAATAATAATAAATTGCTAATGTTTATTGAACACTTTTATTGAACACTTATTAAGGGCCAGGCATACTGTTAAATGCTTTATATACTTTGACACATCAATTCTACCTGTATTGGTTTACTGTTGTGGTCGTGCCTGGAAATTTATGATACTCTCCCATCTTTTGACTCCTTCTGCTATCTTCCAACCACGAAATACTAGATTTGTCTGCCAAGTTTCAAGATAAACACTATTGGTCCTAATTTAACTTGCTTCCCTCCTGCCTTTCCCATAAGTACTTTTTGACGCCCACCCCACCTCCAGCTCTATCGATATGGATTCCATATTTAGATGTACTATTCATTTTTCTCATATTTAAAAATGGTCCAAGAAATGTGTCTTTCAGTGCAGTAATTCCTGTTTTAAAACCCCTAGTTGAGCCAAGAACTCTATTTCCTCTTTAGAGAGATTCTTATGCAGATAAGAGTTTAGACTTAAGCAACACAGAGACATTTATAAAATCTAAGAGCTCTAGGGCACACCAGAGCCTTACATTGCTACCCCAGCTCCAACAGTATGGATGGAGGTACAAGAGATGATTAGATTTCAATTCAAACAATTTTTATATAAACTGTGGTTCATGGGCCCACAGGAAAAAACATCCCTGGATGTAACAATAGAAAATGTTGCTGTCAATTTCATTCAAAGGGAAAAAGGCTCCAAATTGTCCCTCTCTATACATCCTTAAAATACATGATAAAATGTGTGGTTTCAGTGTCTTCACAAATAAATGAAGATGTGATTTCAGGGAAATTTATTTCTAAGTTCTTTTTCTTTTTTTGAATAAAGTTCTTAACTAGGTCATTCTGGCTGCTTGACTTTCAACTAGCTTCAAAAAAATACTTCTTTGATTTTGAAAATTGGGCAATGAATATTTTATCAGAACAATTGAATTAGGATGTATCCATGTGATCCAGAACTGCTACTAACCTCAGAACGAGAGATGATCAAAAGTCTTGTGCCTCTCATCAAAATGTAAGATCTGGATATAAGTCTTTTGAGTTGTAAGTCCTCTAATCATACACCTTGCTATTTCATGTCTTCCTGTTTTTGCTCATGTCCTCTCACCTACTTCAAACCTCACCCTCCTCTTCTTCACCTGACTTAAATAGTCTTCAAAAGTCAGTTCAAGTGGCACATCCTCTAGGAAGCCATTCTTGATTCCCACCTCTATCCACATTCTACAAGACTAAGTTAAGAATCCATATTCTTCCCATAATCCTTGCGTTGACTTCTGTCACAGCACAAATGGTCCTATATTATTACTGTTTGAAAGACAATGTGCTAACCATGAGAAGATGAGGGAACAGAATATCCATGAATTATGTGAAGATCAACAACTTTCACATTAGGAATCAAATTAGTAGAAAAGATACCCACACTAACTTATCAGGGTAACTTATATACTCATTTCAAACATAATTCAATATTAAAACTCATAGCCAAGTTCTCTAGCTCATTAATAAATAAAATAATTAGATTGGCAAAATTCCTGATGTCAATGAGAAATAACTTTCAATATGTAAAGTATTGGTAATGGCTAAGGCCAGTCTGCATCTCAAGATCTTTTCTCTGTCTTTTTTCTTATCTATTCTATACCCTAGGGGGTACCAGTATGAAATACAGCCCCAACAGTGTTCTTTGGCCTGCCAAAGGGCCTGAATCCCAGACTGAAATGCTTGGACTCTGCTTATAGGTAGATATGACCCAAACAATGCCATTTTTAAAGATTCTGGGAGAAACAAGATCTACATAAGATATATACCCAACCTGTTCCTAACAATTTAGCAGTTCATGAAATATAAACTTCATATTTGAGTTTGTGTCTATTTTTATGAGAAAAAGTAAAACAGTTAAATAAGGCCAAATTCTTCACTTAAAGAATGATAAATCCTAGATTTCCATTATTCATGCCTCAGGCAGATCCAGAGTGCTCTGCTTTGTCCTGATATATAAAAAGGAAACCAAAAATTACCAGTAATTTCACTGGGGGACTAAGGAAAAGTAATTGTGAGAAATACCTCAGGCAGCCCAGTGAATCATTATTGCACACAACTGACTAAAGCTTGAAATTTAGGGTACTTATTTTAATTGAACACCTGAAATGTTGTATTTATACAAAGAAAAAGTGGGAAAGAAATGAATTAATCCCAGCTCTAGCAAAACCACATATCTTTGTGGAAGATCCTCATCTGCAGGGCTCTGTCTTCTATAGCTGAGGCAGCCAATGTCTCAAAGTCTGAAAGTTTACAATATACACTACTGTTTATAGATAGCCAGGTCAGAAAGCTTTGAGGGCCTAAATTAGTCACTGAAGCGGAGGGGTGGGGCTCTCAACACTATTTTTATTTTATTTTATTTTTTTAAATTTTATTTTATTTTTAAACTTTACATAATTGTATTAGTTTTGCCAAATATCAAAATGAATCCATCACAGGTATACATGTGCTCCCCATCCTGAACCCTCCTCCCACCTCCCTCCCCATACCATCCCTCTGGGTCGTCCCAGTGCATTAGCCCCAAGCATCCAGTATAGTGCATTGAACCTGGACTGGCATCTAACGAGATGTCAACACTATTTTTAGAAAGGAACAGAATTAACACTCTATGCCTGGGGTTGGAGTAGAGTTTGGTTTCCAGGGAGGTGTCAGACCTGGTGAGAAACGAAGATCTGATCTCAGGAGAAGTAAAAGAGGCAACAGGTAAACAACTAATCTTCAGAGTCTGCCTTATCCTTAGCTAATTAAACTCAAGCATGGTATATGTGTCTGAGAATGGGGAAGTAGGGTCAAGTAGAAATTCCCTCATTGTATAGGACCGTTTTAAGGCCCTGAAAGGGGCCCAGGTAATGTGGTTAAAGAATGTCAGCAAGTAAAACAAATTTAAGATTAATCACTGCACATGAAAACTTCTAAAATATTAAGATTTACACATGAAAACCCTTGATAGAAAATTTCCCAAATTTCATTAGCAACAATAAACCACAACATTAAACTACATTTTTAAAGAACCATCAATAACAACAACAACAGCAGCAACAAAATAGAACAACCATTTTAGAGGAAAGACTAAATAAGCTTTCTATTCACTTTTTTAAGAAAATGATACTATAGAATCATAGGCATATAATGAGAGTGTCAGAGTGTACAGCCAAAAATAAGGGGAAAATTTATTACAGAAATAGGTTAGAAAGCTAAGTAATAAAAACATTATGGCATTTAAAAATATTCTGTAATATCTGTAACATTTTTAAATAATTTAATAATTTATCAGCTTTAAAATTTATGTGATGTTTTATTATTCTAAGTCAATTCTAGCTTTCATATCTATATTTGTATTTGTAATGTCAAGAAGAAACAGTTAGAACTAGACATGGAACAATGGACAGGTTCAAAATCGGGAAAGAAGTACAACAAGGCTGTGTATTGTCACCTTGCTTATTTAATGTATATGCAGAGAACATCATGTGAAATGCCAAGCTGCATGAAGCATAAGCTGTAATCAAGATTGCTGAGAGAAAGATCACCTTCAGATATGTAGATGATACCACTCTAATGGCAAAAAATGAAGGACTAAAGAGCCTCTTGAGAGTGAAAGAGAAGAGAGAAAAAGCTGGCTTCAAATTCAACATTCAGAAAACTAAGACCATGGCATCTGGTCCCATCACTTCATGGCAAATAGATTGGGGAAAAGTGGAAACAGTGACAGATTTTATTTTCTTGGGTTCCAAAGTTACTGCGGATGGTGACTATAGTCTCAAAATTAAAAGGCGCTTGCTCCTTGGAAGAAAAGCTATGACAAAGCTAGACAACATATTGGAAAACAGAAACATCACTTTTGCTAACAAGGTCCATATAGTCAAAGTTACAGTGTTTTTGTAGTCATGGACAGATGTGATTGTTGGACCATAAAGAAGGTTGAGCATTGCAAAATTGTGGTGCAGGAGAAGATTTTTGAGAGTCCCTTGGACAGCAAGGAGATCAATCAGTCAATCCTAAAGGTAATCAACCCTGAATATTCATTGGAAAAATTGACACTGAAGCTCCAATACTTTGGCCATCTCATGTGAAGAGCTGACTCATTGGAAAAGATCCTGATGCTGGGAAAGACCAAGGACAGAGTAGCAGGGGGTAATAGACGATGTGATAGTTGGATGGCATCACTGACTCAATGGGCATGAGTTTGAGCAAACTCCAAGAGATTGTGAAGGACAGGGTAGCGTGGCAAGCTGCAGTCCATGGGGTTGCAAAGAGTCTGACACTATTTAGTGACTGAACAACAATAATAATGTTATATTGTCATAAGCAATCCATCAAACTGAATAAGAATGAGGTCCCACAAACTTGGATATATCCCTGCTCACATGCATTCATCACTTGCAATGTCATATTTGCCACTGCCTAGCCCAGACTGAGAGGGTCATGGCAACCCACTCCAGTATTCTTGCCTGGAGAATCCCACGGACAGAGGAGCTATGGGCTACGGTCCATAGGGCTGCAAACAGTTGGACACAACTAAAGCAACTTGGCATGCAGCATGCAGCCCAACCCAGCTAGAATCCTTCTCATCCCTTCTGCACCAAACCAGAGACTAGAGGATAGCAGCATCCACAGAGCAGCCTGGTATAGTGCAAAGGGTGCAGGGTTTCTGTCAAATGGAATTGAGCTGGAATCCAGCTTCTTTCACTACTACTAGCTCATCTTTTCCTTATCTTTGAAAAAAGTAGGGCTCTATGACCCTTGGCAAATTCTTTAACCCCAGCGAGCTGGTTTCCTTCCCCCAAGAGAATAAGGGACAGATGAGTTACCATTTGCAAAAGAAGCATTTGATAAACTGCAAATTGTTAGACATAGAAGTATTAGGAGCAAATAATTTGGCTAAAGCCACAAGTGGTAGAATTCATATTTGGAGTCCAGATCTTTCTGGACCAAGGCACATACCTGTTCCTATTATAACTTGATACCTCTTAAAAATAATCACACCATGCCTGTGCCACACTCATGTTGATAGACAGGATGTATTTTATTCATGAAGTCACAATGTAACCTTTATATTTCTTTTATTCCCCTCAATCAAACAGTCTTGCTACCATTCCTGAAGGGCACAGTCTTACACCTCAGCTCATGTGTTGACATCATATGGGAAATAAATGGATTACCCAGAACTGCTCGTTTCAAGTGCACCAAGCTTTAGATAGTACTTAGAGGGCTATTTTTAACATCTATATCTTTCAGAAATATATACTGATCTGTTCATGGAATAAATTAAACAATATGGGATTTGTTTCAAAATAAGACAGTGGGAGAGGGGTTAGGAGGAAGTCGGTAGTGATAAAAATGAAAAATGATTGGCCATGAACTGATCATTGTTGAACCTGGATTATGAGAACATGAGGGCCATTACACTATTTATGTTTGCTTTTCTATAAAGCAGAAATTTTCTAGAGTCAAAGTGGAAAAGAGTTACTGAATACCACCCTAGATGCATATGGGCTTTACTTCAGCCCATTCTCACTTTGCATCTTAGCATTTATTGCTTGCTCCATTTATTTTCACTTTTTGAGGTAACTGTAAAAGCCAAATATCATTTTGGTGTGGCAACATTAATAAGAAGAACAATAGTCTCCATTTTATTAAGTACTTGTTCTGTGCCTGTCCGAGTACAAAGTAATTTGCTTTCACTGTCTCACTTGATCTTTGCTAGAATTTTATGAGGTAAGCATTAGTAATTATGGATAAAAAAAACAACAAGGTTCAAGGCGATTAAGTAACCCAAAGTCAACATTAAGTTATGTGTTCCAATCTTGTACCTTAACTACTATGTTACCTGATTCCCAGTCTCTGCTTTATATTCTAAGAGGATATCAAGCTACAGTAGGCTATTACCTAACTGAAGGAGGAATAGCTCTGCAAAAGTGAAGGAAACAGCCTTAAGTTCTCTCTGATATCAGATGCCAAATCTGAAGAAAACGCATTGCATGTTTTATACATGCTGTGTTGTGCAAGGCCAGAAGGATTCACATCTTTTATGAGCTTAAATCCAAAATAAGAGAATACAAATGTCGACAGATGTAATGAAGCATTTATTTTTTGACATAAGAAGAAAGAGAATATAAGAACAATAAAACAAGCAGCAGGGAAAAGAAAGAAAAAGCACTGACTGAACACTGACTGTAGTCAGCACTTGACATATGCAGTGTAATACCGTTTACAACTCCAAGTCTTCCAGACAGAGGTGGACCTCATTAAGGAATACATGGATGTTTGGTTCTGCTGAGCACCTTACAGGTGGACCTGAGAAGGAATGAGGGCTAGGACTTGGAAAGAGCTGAATGTTCTGCAAAACAGAGGGAGCTTTTGGAATTTGAAAAGGAAGCATAATCTTAGAGGGACTGGGGAGGTACCAGCAGAGGATGAAAAACCATAAGAGACAATGTGGACAGAAGGGGAAAAAGTCTGTGGTGGCAGACTATCTAATGGACTATATTTTGTTACTGACTTTATCACCACATAAAAACTTTGAGCAACTTGCCTATGAACCTCACAGCATAAGTAAATGAATTCACAGATTTATGTTTGAGTAAAGGGGGAAACATTCAATTTTGAGCTAGCCATATGACTACAAAGCTAGATAGTCCCCCCAAATTCCAGGTGAATAAGTTTGACTTCTGATATACCATTTTCAAACAAAGCAGTAAAATAATTTTTAGTTGTCCCAGAATACTGAAAACCTAGCATGTCCTTCTCATTGAATTGGGTCAGCTGAAGAGACTCATCTGGTTTACTTTAGGCAGGAAGGAGTTGTGTCATTTCTCATCCACAGCCTTACGAAACTGCTTTGTGTTGAGATCATTTCCTCCACCTAGGTATATACATACTAACATAGGTTTTTTTGTTTGTTTGTTTGTTTTGTCTTAACCAAACTTCCAAGTCATTCTGGTCAAAGAGATTTTTATAAGATACCGCTGCACAGTTCTTTATAAGCTGCCACAGGGCTGATGTATGTATTTGATAAATTACCTAGAGAGTTGAATTCTAGATCAGACATCCCAGACTACAAGAACTCAGAGTCCATTACAATTAAAACCTTATCTCTTACAGTCACCTTTCCAATAGCATTCTCTAACAGTTATAGAGTTTCTTTACATTTAGACAGAGGTGGCCTAACTTTTCCTTTAAAGAACCTGATGATAAATATTTCAACTTTGTGAGTTGTTGTCTCTGTTGGCGGGCTACAGTCCATGGGGTGGCAAAGAGTCAGACATGACTGAGTAACTAACACTTTCACTTTAGTCTCTGTCACAACTATTCACCCATGCCATAGTAGTACAAAATCAACCACAGACAATTTGTAAACAAACAGTATTGTTGTATTCCAATAAAACTTTATTTACAAAAATAAGTAGTGGGCTGGATTTCGCCCACAGGCCCTAGTTAGCCAACCCCTGACATAGGTTAGTAGAAAACTGCCTCATGCCTTCCTTTGGTAGTTTCATTCCCTCATTTGTCTTTAATGACATTCTTCAGAGTGTTATAGGCCTCAGCTCCAATACCCATGACTTTCTTGAATTTAGTGCATTAATAAGGAGCACTGTGAATTGCCATATTTTGCCACTGTTAGAGCTACTATGATTTATACTAAATGCAAGAACATGCAGATGACATCTGAATTCCCATCCAGGTCAGCAATGTAGCAGTGTAGTAAAACTCCCTTTTGAGTATATCCAGCCTTATAAACAATAAAAGATATTCCTATTGCATATCTGTACCAATCTAGATTTAAACTTGGTATCATTCTTTTTTTCACCTATTCCACAACACTCTATGTTTTTCTGATATGCTCTGCAGTCTTGGAGATACCTATTTCCATTGAGCAGTTCTTTTGTCCCTGACATCCAAGAGAATCACACAGACCTGTTGAGCCTGAAAGCCCTGACGAGACTTTTCCAGTATAAAGATACACCTTAATAGGTGTGGTTCCATTAGAGGCAAATGATCTTAAGAATGGACTTAGTTCTGGCCTAGATTCCTAGAACCCAGGATGAAGTAGAGGGTGCTATAGATAATAATGGGTAATGTAATCTTTTCAACTAAATAATTTTAAGAACATGTAGGTCTAATATTTTATTAAAACTGTCTATGGCCCAATAAAAACATACTCTCTATATCTCCCAATAAGCTGCAGGTTCATATGTAAATGGAGTTTTGGGGAACTTACCTTAGTTCAGGTTCTTAGCATTTCTTGCATTAATGCCTTATATTGACTTCCCTGTCAGTAAGTCCCTTAGACCACAGGAGATCAAACCAGTCAATACTAAAGGAAATCAGTCCTGAATATTCATTGGAAGGACTAATGCCAAAGATGAAGCTCCAATACTTTGGCCACCTGATGTGAAGAACAGACTCATTGGAAAAGACCCTGATGCTGGGAAAGATTGAAGGCAGGAAGAGAAGAAGATGACAGAAGATGAGATGGTTGAAAGGTACCACTGACTCAATGGACGTGAGTTTGAGCAAGCTCCAGGATTTGGTGATGGACAGGGAAGCCTGGCGTGCTGCAGCCCATGGGGTTTCAAATAGTTGGACATGACTGAGCAACTGAACTGATCTGATCTACCTGTTACTAGCTTTCTCTCTCTGATTTATTTTTCCTTTCTATATCAGGGAGAATAAAGTGTTGCACTCAGTGTAGCAGCAAATTTGGAAAACTCAGCAGTGGCCACAGGACTGGAAAAGGTCAGTTTTCATACCAATCCCAAACAAGGGCAATGCCAAAGAATGTTCAAACTACTGCACAATTGCATTCATTTCATATGCTAGCGAGTTGATGCTCAAAATCCTTCAAGCTAGGCTTCAACAATACATGAACCAAGAACTTGCAAATGTACAAGCTGGATTTAGAAAAGGCAGATGAACCAGAGATTAAATTGTCAACATCCACTGGATTACAAAAAAGGCAAGAGAATTCCAGAAATACATCTACTTGTGCTTTATTGTCTATGCCAAAGTCTTTGACTATGTGGATCACAACAAACTGTGGAAAATTCTTAAAGAGATAGGAATACCAGACCACCTAACCTGTCTCTTGTAAAACCTGTATGCAGGACAAGAAGCAACAATTAGAACCAGCAAGGAAATCAAAGCAGTCAATCCTAAAGGAAATCAATCCTGAATATTCATTGGAAGGACTAATGATGAAGCTGAAGCTCCAATATTTTTGGTCACCTGATGCAAAGAGCCAACTCATTGGAAAAGACCCTGATGCTGGGAAAGATTGAGGACAGGAGGAGAAGGGAGAGACAGAGGTTGAAATGATTGAAATGGTTGGACTGCATCAATGGACATGAGTTTGAGCAAATTCTGGGAGATAGTGAAAGACAGGGAGAGCCTGGTATGCTGCACTTCATGGTGTCACAAAGATTCAAACACAACTTAGCAACTGAAGAACAACATATTTAGTCTGTTGCTGCTGGACATTGGGTATTTTTCAGCTTGAGGCCATAATAAATAGTGCAGCTATGAGCATATCTTTTGGTCCACATAAAAATACATTTTTGTTGAGTATATTCTGGGAACGTAATTTCTGGGTCACAAGGTATGCACATATTCAGCTTTAGAATTCATTGTCAAAGAGTTTTCCAAAGTAATTGCATCAACATAGAACTTCTTTAATTCATGAAGTATGTTAAGCTTATAGAAAATCTCTATGTAAATACAAAGTTCTGTTATTAACTCAATGCCTCATTTGCACAAGATCATCTTGTTCCATGGCAATTAAAAATAACATCTTTGATTAGATGAAATCAAATATCTACTGGGATTTGCATTTATAATCTAGATGTGTCACACTCTTTTCTCTAATCAAAATTAGATTCTGACATGCTTTCAAATGTGTCAGTGAAAGACAAACATTGGTACGCTGTTTCTAAAAGTATATTTGGTCATACATGTTTGGTGTCATGTCAACACTTTCTTTAGAAATGGCCACGTTTGTCAAGTGATTGAAAATGACATGCAAATTCAATATTTTCTACATCCCCAGTGTACATTTTTCAGTATTCAATTTTTAAAAAATATCTTATCCATTAATCCTTCGAATTTATGTCCTTATGAGGGTCCATGGAGTAAATGGTTCACTTCTTTGGATTAATTATTTTAAACTTTAAATTTGTTATTATACTAATAATATCCAGTGTATAAAAAATGAGTGGAAAAAGAGAAAAAGTATATAGCATAGAGAAGATAAAAATCACTGGTATTCCTACATTTCTTAAAAATTGCTAAAACTTCAGTATATGTTCCTCCAGATTGTTCCTATATGTTCCCATAGATATGTATGTATTAAAAAAATCATATTATACATATATATTACCTGGTTTTAATTTTTATATTCTATAAATCTCTCCATATCAGTGTACATAAATTTTAATGGTCAAACAAAATTGCATAGCATATTAACAAGTATTTATCACTTCAATCAAAAGATCAATTCTAATTCTTTCACAAATATTATGAAAGCACAAAATGCCCACAGCATTTGGTTAGGTACTGGCAGCATGTCTTTGGGAAGAATATCACTTTAAAGACAAGTTGATCTGAATTTGAATCCTGGACCAACCATTATGTAGCTGTGTTATCTGGAACCAGTTACTTGATATATCTAAGCTTAAGTTTACTCATCAATAAATAGAATGAAAAATGTCCTTCAGATATTTGTCAAGAGAATTGGATGGGATAACGTATAAGAAAATACTTGACATGGTGACTGACACATAAGAAGTATTCACTAAATTTGCTTGAATCTGAATCTGTGGGAAGCACAACTATTAAAAGAACTTTCCACTATCATTCAGAACTCATAATCTGACAGCAGACTGGGGTAGTTACACAAATAAGTAAGAGGAAGAAATCCATTTTCATTGATAAAATGCCTACTATGTGTCCCAGCCATGCTGTATACTTTCATTTCTACTGTAGAAGGCATTACTTCATAGGAAGAATGAAATTATCCCTGGAGCAAGATACTCCCATCCCTGTATGAGACACTTCGAAGAAGCTTTTTCTTATAGAGAATCCTGGAAAGATTGTTGAGTCAGTAGTTAAAAGATCTTGCTCAGGATCTGATACGCCACTCTGGGCTCCTGAAGCCCTCTAATCATAGATTTCTGTCTAACATAACAGTTTTTTTTTCCTAACATAACGCCTTTTTCAGTGGAGCAGCACAAGAACAAGACTCAACTACAAAAGACCCAGAAGTGGCTGAATTAAGTTTAAAGGTAGCTAATACATATTTACTGAGCAGGTGTTCTTTCTCAGGTTTCTAACTGGGCCTGAGAGATAGAATAAACCTACTTTTACTCTCAAAAACTTCATAGTTTAGTGGAAAAAGTAGGATTATACACAAACATTACATTGTAATATGAATAATACAATAATGGAGTTGTTGTGGGCTGAAAGTGGGAACGCTATTTCAAGCAAAATGACATCATGTGCAGAAACATGGGGCATATCCAAATAGGTGATTCTTGGGGGTTTATGGAAATATGCAGAAATTCTATTTGGAGCAAAATCAAATAGCCTAAATGTCTCTCTCATATACATATATACGCCTATATACAAATTCATGTATGTATATATATGCATGTATATGTGTATATGTATGTGTATTAATATATGTATATATAACAAGAAAAGTTAACTTATTTGAGAATATATTGAAGTCTACAAAGTCATACTTCTTATGAGCAAGACTGTGTACATTGGAATGTGGTTAATGGTATAATTTATTTTATACAACATTAAAGACATATAGAAAGCCTTCCTAAGAGATCAACACAAAGAAATAGAGGAAAACAATAGAACAGGAAGGATTAGAGATCTCTTCATGAAAATTAGAAATACTAAGGGAACATTTCGTGCAAAGATGGGCAAAATAAAGGACAGAAATGGTATGGACCTAACAGAAACAGAAGATATTAAGAAGAGGTAGCAAGAATACACAGAAGAAGTATAAGAAAAATTTCTTCATGTCCCAGATAACCATGATGGTGTCATCACTCACCTAGAGCCAGACTTCCTGGAGTGTGAAGTCAAGAGGGCCTTATGAAGTATCACTACAAATAAAGCTAGTGGAGTTGATGGAATTCCAGTTGAGCTATTTCAAATCCTAAAAGATGATGCTATGAAAGTACTGCACTCAATATGCCAGAAAATTGGGAAAACTCAGCAGTGGGCACAGGACTGAAAAAGATCAGTTTTCATTCCAATCCCAAAGAAAGTCAATGCCAAAGAATGTTCAAACTATCACACAATTGCACTCACCTCACACACTAGCAAATACTCAAAATTCTCCAATCTAGGCTTCAACAGTATGTGAAACAAGAACTTGCCCATGTTCAAGGTGGATTTAGAAAAGGCAGAAGAACCAGAGATAAAATTGCCATCATCTGTTGGATAATAGAAAAAGCAAGAGAGTTCCAGAAAAACATATATTTCTGCTTCATTGACTACACTAAAGCCTTTCACTGTGTGGATTACAACAAACTGTGGAAAACTCATAAAGAGATGAGAATCCCAGGCCATCTTACTGGCCGCCTGAGAAATTTGTATGCAGGTCAGGAAGCAAAAGTTAGAACTGGACATTGAACAATGGACTGGTTCCAAATTGGAAAAGTGGTATGTCAAGGCTGTATACTGTCACCTTGCTCCCAGGCCAAAATACTGGAGTGGGTAGCCTTTCTTTTCTCCAAGGGATCTTTCCAACCCAAGGATTGAACCCAGGTCTCCCGCATTGCAGGCAGATTCTTTACCAGCAGATCCACAAGGGAAGCCCAAGAATACTAGAGTGGGTAGCCTATCCCTTCTCCAACGGATCTTACTGACCCAGGAATCAAACTGGGGTCTCCTGCATTGCAGGCAGATTCTTTACCAGCAGATCCACAAGGGAAGCCCAAGAATACTAGAGTGGGTAGCCTATCCCTTCTCCAACGGATCTTACTGACCCAGGAATCAAACTGGGGTCTCCTGCATTGCAGGCAGATTCTTAACCAACTGAGCTATTAAAGAAGCCCAACTTATATGCAGAGTACATCACGTGAAATGCTGGATGGATGAAGCACAGGCCACAGTCAATATTGCAGGGAGAAATATCAATAACATCAGATATGCAGATGATACCACCCTTATGGCAGAAACCAAAGAGGAACCTCTTGATGAAGAGCCTCTTAATGAAGGTGAAAGAGGAGAGTGAAAAAACTGGCTTGAAACTCAACATTAAAAAAAATGAAGATCATGGCATCCAGTCCCATCACTTCATGGCGAATAGATGGAGAAACAACGGAAACACGGACAGAGTTTATTTTCTTGGTCTCCAAAATCACTGCAGATGGTAACTGCAGCCATGAAACTAAAAGATGCTTTCTCCTTGGAAGAAAAGCTATGACAAACCTAGATCAGTTCAGTTGCTCAGTCGTGTCCGACTCTTTGCGACTTCATGGACTGCATGCACCATGCCAGGCTTCCCTGTCCATCACCAACTCCTGGAGCTTGCTCAAATTCATGCCCATCATGTTGGTGATGCCATCCAACCATCTCATCCTCTGTCATCCCTTCTCATCCCGCCTTCAATCTTTCCTAGCATCAGGATCTTTTCCAATGAGTCAGTTCTTTGCATCAGGTGGCCGAAACATTGGAGTTTCAGCTTCAGCATCAGCCTCTCCAATGAATATTCAAGACTGATTTCCTTAGGATTGACTGGATAGAACTCCTTGCAGCTCAAGAGATGCTCAGAGTCTTCTCCAACACCACAGTTTAAAAGCATCAATTCTTCAGTGCTCAGTGTTCTTTATAATCCAACTCTCATATCCATACATGATTACTAGAAAAACCAGTTTTGAGTAGATGGACCTTTGTTGGTAAATTAATGTCTCTACTTTTTAATATGCTGTCTAGGTTTGTTCTAGCTTTTCTTCCAAGGAGCAAGGATCTTTTAATTTCATGTCTGTAGTCACCATCTGCAGTGATTTTGGAGCCCAAAACAATAAAGTCTGTGACTGTTTCCATTGTTTCCCCATCTATTTGCCATGAAGTGATGGGACCAGATGCCATGATTTTAGTTTTCTGAATGTTGAGTTTTAAGCCAGTTTTTTCATTCTCCTCTTTCACCTTCATCAAGAGGGTTTTTAGTTCCTCTTTACTTTCTGCCATAAAGGTGGTGTCATCTGCATATCTGAGGTTATTGATATATCTCCCAGCAATCTTGATTCCAGCTTGTGCTTCATCCAGCCCATTTCCCATGATGTATTCTGCATATAAGTTAAATAAGCAGGGTGACAATATAAAGCCTTGAAGTATTCCTTTCCCGATATGGTTTTTCCAGTGGTCATGTATGGATGTGAGAGTCGGACTGTGAAGAAAGCTGAGCGCCAAAGAATTGATGCTTTTGAACTGTGGTGTTGGAGAAGACTCTTGAGAGTCCCTTGGACTACAAGGAGATCCAACCAGTCTATTCTAAAGGAGATCAGCCTTGGGTGTTCTTTGGAAGGAATGATGCTGAAGATGAAGCTCTAATACTTTGGCCACCTCATGTGAAGAGTTGACTCATTGGAAAAGACACTGATACTGGGAGGGATTGGGGGCAGGAGGAAAAGGGGACGACAGAGGATAAGACGGCTGAATGGCATCACCGACTCGATGGACATGAGTTTGAGCAAGTTCTGGGAGTTGGTGATGGCTAGGGAAGCCTGGCGTGTTGCAGTCCATGGGGTTCCAAAGAGTCGGACATGAGTGCGTGACTGAAGCGAAAGATGTATATGTAAAAAAAAAAATCTTTTAACACAATATTCTTCAAACGTCATTTTATCTTATCAGATTTTAAGTCTGAAACTCAGATTGTATCAATTCCCACTCTGTCAAGTAATACTTTTGATATTTCTCCCTTTTTGCCTAGGAAAATGTCTAGGTTTCAAAAACTCAGTCTACTAGGTCTGAAAGAGAAAATCAAGTACAATCACTTTATTTTGAAACCCCTGGAAGGAAAGCACTTGCTAAAAATCCCAGAGCAAATTGGAGTTGAGCTGGTCCTGGAATGCAAGCTGCCTGACATTCTGGCTTATATTCACAACTGATGTAATATCAGATATTCCTGCATCTCTATGCCCCTAAAAATGACTACACCAGAAGTCCGAAATTCATAAATAATCCCTACTCTGTTTCCAATTGACACAGCTAAGAATTCCTTTAAATATGCTCTAAAAGCATGGTTTTAAATAATCTTTATCATTTAGCATAATGTCTTAAGGTCAGGTCCAGAAGAAAACCTCAGATAAGAGATCTAAGTTTAGAAAATATCTATAAGATTAACACATGCGTATTATTCAGACCTGTCTCTTTTGCACATAACTGAAGCCCACTCCCAGTTTTCAAGATAAGAATATTCACTGGCTCTTAAAGTTAGGAAGAACAAGTTGAAGAACTAAATCAGAGACACAAACAATGCCCTCAGAACTCTCTCAGCTCTTTCAGATTCTGTCTCTACTCATGTGCTATCTCTGTATTACCCTCAGGCTCTCAGTCTTATTCATGACAAAGGACATAGAACTGCCAACAGCTCCAGGGTTCTATCCTTTATGGCATATACTTCAAAGAGAAAGAGGGACTTCTGCCTCTCAGCTTTAGAACAGAAAGTACCTACCAACCCCTCCACCATGCGTCCCTTGCACACTCTGAACTTATCACTGTGGCCAAGGGGATGAGGACGTGTAATAGGCCAGGGTCAAATTTCAGTCTCTGTGAAGGGAAGGATGGGAAATCACAACTTAAGACCTCATCAGAATCACAAGGCATAAACAAAGAACTATCTTCAAAGGTAAGAAGATACCATGATGAGAAGGGAGGAAAGAACGCTAGCAAACTAAAACAGCAGATGTCCTCTACAAATGGTATTTAAGATGAAGGTTATTTAAACTGAAACAGGGATTGGAAATAGAACATATTTAAGACTGAGGTAGGAGAATTAAAATGCATGCTGTTTAAGATGGATTTTGGTTGGAACTTGTAAGGTGGAAGGATGATAAGACACATGGGGAGTTAAAATTAAGTAAATTTAAGGTAATTTGAAAATATGGTTAACAGTCAAGAGATAGGAATAATATGTAAGATCAGTCTAGGGTATTTGAAGTGAGGATATATATGCTTGATCAATATTTATAATAAAAATTGTTAAAATGAAAAATAATATTTATAAAATAATTAAAAATTGGAATCTCTTGAGTTCCTTCAATAGGTATGTTATTGTATTAAAATTTACACATATACAATGTAAATTAATACTTACTTTAGACCTGACAATAGGTACTATATCCATTTTAAAAACGATACCTAAAGTTATATATCTAAATGGCTGAGGCAGAATTTAAACCTAGTCCTGTCTGACTTCAAAGCCCATTCTCTGAAATACTGTGTTACATGAGGGGATTTTTCATGGAAAATATTTATAACTTAGGAAGGGATTTTGATATAGCAGAGGAGTAGCAGTGATATTTGAGATAAAATTAGATCATATAAGATGGAGAGAATTATTTTATTAGTATGAGGTATTTAAAATGTGGAATACTTCAGGCTTCCTGGTGGCTCAGACGGTAAAGTGTTTGCCTGCAATGCGGGAGACCTGGGTTCAATCCCTGGGTCGGGAAGATCCCCTGGAGAAGGAAATGGCAACCCACTCCAGTACTCTTGCCTGAAAAATCCCATGGACAGCGGAGCCCAGTAGGCTACAGTCCACGGGGTCACAAAGAGTCGGACATGACTGAGTGACTTCACTTCACTTCACCAGTAGAAACTGGACCATGCCTCACCATCTCTGAGTAGGTGCAAGCATTCCCTCAAGAGCTGAGCATAGGGCAGGAAGTGCCCACACCTTCTGGAAAAGGTGTGATGTGACACTATAGAAAGTGTTTGGACACTATAGGTGCTTTCTGGTGGAGAGGAGACTGATACTGGTGTGGGATCCACCCAGCAATTTTTTTGGAAAGTAACCACAATCTTTAGAAGGAGTTACTGACATAGACCTATAGATATAGGCACAGCAGGTTATACGGTGGTATTCCTTGATAAATCAACCTACATTTAATACAATTTCTGGCTTTTTCTGAAAAAAGCCATTCATTCCTAGAGGGCCAGCCACTCTCTGTTATTTACACTTTTCAAATTCCTATAGACAGTGTCTGCCTCATTATTCACCACTCCAGTAACATCTGTTGTCAAACTATCCATTTTGGATTTTTTTGCACTCCTTTCTCAAGTGTCCAAATCTAAATTTTATTTCAGAGCCTAAGGAGCACCTCAGAATAATTTTGGAACACAGATTATAGGCAACACTATGGAATCTACTCCAAGCAGATTGGTCACCTCACCTGGCTGCCAGCTAGACCCACACATATGAAACCTTTAACTGGAGAAACCATCTTCCAGTAATACATTTGGTTTCAAACTTAAAATGTTTGAAATAAGAAAATGCTTCCTTTTTTCTTGGCTAGAAACCCCTTCTCAATATAAGACTCTCTGGAGGGAATAATTAAGGAAAAAGAGACTAAGTTGGAAAAATCTAAGATCTTTATTTAAATCCTGGTTCCACCCAGCCTCTGATCTCAAGCTAGAGATAGAATTTTGAAAAATCATCAGTTTAGGCCTTTAAAGACATGACATTTGATAAGAACACTCAGGGAATGAGATAAAGTGAGAAGAACAGAGGGTCCAGTACAGAACCCCTAGGAACACTAAAATTTAATGGTTGGCCAAAGTATTGACTCCAATGTAGGAAGCAGAACAGAAGAGGTCATACCAGTCAAAGTTATAGACTGACTTTATACAAAGTTTTACATAGTGGTTGTAGTTCTCCACATAGCTGGAAAAAAATAATCATTATTCTTTCAGATTTTTCAGAAATGTTTCATGGGATCATTCAGTTATTCATTTAACATATAGTCCAGGGAGTCTACAAAAAAGCAATAAGAGGAAAAGTAAACATCTTCAAATTAATTGTTTAACTATCATCAAGGAACAGCTTAATTTGGAGGCCACAATAAAGTAGAAATATTTGGCTCAGTCCTTTTTAGGAAAAGGTTATTTATAAAACAAAAATGACTTGCAAGGAAAGAATAAATCTTTCAGTAAATCTACCCAATTCCAAGTTTACTCCATAGAAAAACAAAGCTCGGAGTCTCACTAAGATAGACTCAGTTGCAAAGCCATCTGTATTAGTCACCCACTGCTGTGTAACAAATTACCACAAACTTAGCAGCTTAAAACAATACTCATTTATGAGCTCACAGTTTTGTATATCCAAAGCATGGCATGGCATGGCTGGATTCTCTGTTCTCTCCAAGCTGGGTTGGAGACGTTGGGGAAAATCTGCTCTCAAGCTCATTCTTGTTATTGGCAAAATTCAGTTCCTTCCGGTTGTAGAACTGAGATACCTATTTTCTTGCTGGTTGTCATTTGGGAGCTGCTCTCCTAAAAGTCATCGACATTTCTTGCCACATGGATCCCTCCATTTTCAAATCAATCTACTTCTGCTTCATTGAAAACACCAAAGCCTTTGACTCTGTGGATCACAACAAACTGTGGAAAATTCTTTAAGAGACAGGAAAAACAGACCACCTTACCTGACTCCTGAGAAATCTGTATGCAGGTCAAGAAACAACAGTTAGAACAGGACATGGGACAACTAACTGATTCCAAATTGTGAAAGGAGTTCGCCAAGGCTGTATATTGTCAGTTTACTTATTTAACTTGTATGGAGAGTACATCATGTGAAATGCCAGACGGAATGAAGTGCAAGTTGGAATCAAGATTGCAGGGAGAAATATCAATAACCTCAGATATGCAGATAACACCACCCTTATGGCAGAAAGTGAAGAGGAACTAAAAAGCCTATTGATCAAAGTGAAAAAGGAGAGTGAAAAAACTGGCTTAAAATTCAACATTCAAAAAAACTAAGATCAAGGCATCTAGTCCCATCACTTCATGGCAAATAGATGGACAAACAATGGAAAGAGTGAGAGACTTTATTTTCTTGGGCTCCAAAATCACTGCAGATGGAGACTGCAGCCATGAAATTAAAAGACTCTTGCTCCTTGGAAGAAAAGCTAGGACCAACCTAGATATCATATCAAAAAGCAGACACATTAAATAAAGACAAAGATCTGTCTAGTCAAAGCTATGGTTTTTCCAGTAGTCATGTATTGATATGAGAGTTGGACCGTAAAGAAGGCTGAGCACCAAAGAATTGATGCTTTTGAACTGTGGTGTTGGAGAAGACTCCTGAGAGTCCTTTGGACTGCAAGGAGATCAAAACAGTCAATCCTAAAGGAAATCAACCCTGAATTTTCATTGGAAGGACTGATGCTGAAGCTAAAGCTCCAATACATTGTCCACCTGATGAGAAGAATTAACTCATTGGGAAAGACCCTAATTCTGAAAAAGATTGAAGGCAGGAGGAGAAGGGGATGACAGAAGATCAGATGGTTGGATGGCATCACCAACTCGATGGACATGAGTTTGAGCAAGCTCCAGGTGTTGGTGATGGACAGGGAAGTCTGGCATGCTGCAGTCCATGGGGTCACTGAGTCAGACACGACTGAGCAACTCAACTGAACTGACTGAAGTTAAATCCTTGTGGTACTTACAATCGCTGACATTTTCCACCTCTGACCTCTGGGTGCACGTGTGCTTACTTGCTGAGTTGTGTCTGACTTTTGAGACACCGTGGACTGTTGCCTGCTAGCTTCCTCTGTCCATGAAATTTTTCAGGCAAAAATACTAGAGCGGGTTGTCATTTCCTCCTTCAAAGGACCTTCCTGTCCCAGGGACTGAATCTGTGTCTCCTATGCCTCCTGAATTGCAGGCACATTTTTAAAAATTAATTTATTTTAATTGGAGGATAATTACTTTAGAATATTGTGGTGTTACCCACTGAGTCATCTGACCTCTATACCTAAGTTTAAAATGCTCATGTAATTTGGTCAGGCCCATTCAGATAATCTTCCTATTATAAGGTCAACTGACTTGGGACTTCAATGACATTTGCAAAATCCATTTTGCCATATAACCTAACATAATCATGGAGAGTGCTTTCTAATCAAATTCACAGATTCTCCCTACACTCAAGGAAAGGGAATTATCCAGGACATGTACATCATGAGGGTACAGAGAGTTATGAGGAGTATCTTAGAACTCTGTCAAACACACTATCTTAAACTGATAAAAATTAAGGCAGTCGCACTTTCAAAATTCAGCTCTAGTGCCTTTGGTCTACGTAGGTAGCTCAGTGGTAAAAAGTCTGCCTGCCAATACAGAAAAGGCAGGTTTGACCTTTGGGTCAGGAAGATACCCTGGAGAAGAAAATGGCAACCACTCCATTATTCTTGCCTGGGAAATTCCATGGACAGAGGAGCCTGATGGACTACAGTTCATAGGGTTGCAAAAGAGTTGGACATGACTTAGCAACTAAACAACAGTAACATCTACCTTTTATGTGCTTTTTTGTTCACCCTACTTCCCAACCTAGGTAGGAGTAATTACTTCTAACTTTTCTTAAAACACTTGTAACGTTTTAGTACATTAACTTATTTATACAGCAATCTTTCTTTATAGACTAGGAGCTTCTAGTAACTAGAGATTGGGTCTGATTCACTGCTATACCCTCATGGTCCAGCTTAGGGACTGGCATACAATTGGTGTTCAAAGACTATTGTTGAGTGAATGAAAAAGAAATGGTATCATCCATTGGTTAACCTGGACACTGTCTTTGAAACAACTTAGAGGTGTGGCTGAATAACTGAGTACAAAATATATCGAGACCCACGGACAGTCTTTTATTGTAATAAGAACATTTTTTTTTATCATGCTCTTCTTTTTCTTTTCTCCTTTTGCCCAATACTAACCTTTTATCTTATGTCCTAGATTCCAATCCTTCCAGCCTCTCCTAGGACACCCTCCATCTGTTATACCCTCTCCCTCATACATTTTCAATCGTATGCCCTCCACTGGCTCTCTCATCTCTCCCTAAAAACATGTTTAATTTCTCTTTAGCCAAAATCTTTTGTTTGATTAGGCTTCCAACGTAAGGTAGACTCCATTTCTTCCATTCCTATGATATTGTTCTAGTCTACCTTTCATCTGGACTAAATGATGTTTCTGCCTCCAATCTTACCCTATTCCAATCCATCCTTCACACCAGTGCCAGGGTAAACTGTAAAATACAAACAAAGACATATCATTCTTCTGCTTAAAACTCTTTGATATGTTTTCATCACTTACTGGGTCAAGGCCTACTACTTATTATGGCATTTGAAACTCTGCACAACTTGTATTTCTGAGATATTTCCTGCTATCCTCCCATCTGTTACCCATTACACCCCACTTTTACCTTGATTATATGAGCCTTTGGTAATCTTTGAGCACAGAGCATGTGCTTTTACCATATTCTATATTTTCTCATGTTCTTTCTTCTTCCTCATATCTTCATGGTAGAATTAATTGTAATCTCTTCATGCATATGACTCTATCTTAGCACTGCTCATATAAAAGATGTTTTCCTCTGATTGTGGGCTCTCTGCTGTGTAGTAAGGATTAGTTTCAGAACTAACAAGATAAGGATCCCCTAAAGGAACTATCACTCATGAATTCATTCCCTATCCTAAGTGTTAGCTAAGTGCTGCTTCTGTGTCAGGTACTGTGCTGTGTACTGCCACTGATACAGTTAGGCACATAGCAGATGCTCATGCAGGGACACATATCAGAAAAAAACAGTTTAAGATGAATTAACTCTTCCATTTTTGTCTTGTACCCTCAAAATCAAGCATGGAGCCTGGCAAGCAGGAGTGCTTAATAAATGTTTATGAATCAAAGAGAAATGAATGATCCTACATAGATGGATGAGGCAGCTAAGGCCACCAAACAGGATTGTTTCTTAAAGGTTCTTATTCATACTGCTGCTGCTGCTTCTGCTGCTAAGTCGCTTCAGTCGTGTCTGACTCTGTGGGACCCCATAGATGGCAGCCCACCAGGCTCCCCCGTCCCTGGGATTCTCTAGGCAAGAACACTGGTGTGGGTTGCCATTTCCTTCTCCAATGCATGAAAGTGAAAAGTGAAAGTGAAGTCGCTCAGTCGTGTCCGACTCCTAGCAACCCCATGGACTGCAGCCCACCAGGCCCCTCCATCCATGGGATTTTCCAGGCAAGAGTACTGGAGTGGGTTGCCATTGCCTTCTCCGTCTTATTCATACAGTGTCACCATTAATTGACACATTCTTTGAGATGTGATTTTTAAATAACGGTATACCCCCTCCTAAGTCATTAACAATGAGAAAAAAAAAAAAAAACACCTGCTAAATTTCAATGAGGAGTTGGAAAATATTATCCACTAATATATCCTTTATGATGATTCTTTCAAAAGCAGCAGAATTACTATAGGTAACTAACTATCAAGTTACGGTATGATATGGCAACTGCCAAGGACATCTTTCCATAAATTTTTCTAAATGGGAGCCTTAGCCCTCTTTACTCGACCCCACCTCATCACCTTCAGTCAACTTTAGCTAATAGCAAGAAAAACAATAAAATAAATAAAATGGAATTTTCACATGCTTTAAGGGCAAGAAAGTTAATGATATGTTGCCACTAAAATTTCTCATTTTCTCTTATATCAGAATTTGGCCATAAATGAAACAATGAAAAAAGTTACAGCCTCCTCAAGTGTGCCCAATCAGATAAAGAACACTTAATTAATGAGGCTGCATGGATATTTTCAAATATTCTTCAAACCTGTGCATAGACTCCAAGAAGGGATAATGAATACTAAATTCAGTCACAGGTATTTTAAAGATAAAAGAATTGAGGCCTATAGGAGACAGACTTACTCAAGGTTAAATAATGAATGGAAGGCAGAGTTACACCAGAACCCAAGGTTCCTGCCTCCCACTTTGGTTCCTTTCAAGGCTTTCTAAATTAGAAATTATCAGCCCATAGACTTTCTAAAACTTATTGTGATCATAAAGATAATCTATTTTATTCAGTACCACCATTCAAAGCAGCCAACATAGAAGAATCATATAAGAACAAACTAAATCCTAATGTGGAAGTTTCTTCCAACCCTGGTAATGAGAAAGAAAAGACTACAGAAACCAGTGACAAAAGAAACTCATCCAGCCAGACAATGATACTGCATAATTTGAGAAAAAGGAGAGAATCATGAAAGTGCTTGGATGACAAATGGAAACAAACAAGAACTCCTGGAGATCCTGTTTCATTGCCCAGCTCTTATTAGAGTTCCCAAAGTTTGCTGTATATCTGAGGTGGAGGGAGACTGATTCCAAGTCAGTACTGGGAAGTACCTTTTCACCATAACAGCAGCCAAATGTGGAACAGGCTGCCTGCGAAGTCAGAATTTCCCTCTAATTGGAGACAACCAGACAGAGGCTGGGCATTGCAAAGGAGACTCTACCCATTTGGTGGAAAGGGCTTTGTGAATATACCCCATGATTTCCTGTATCTTTTCCAACCCTGAGATTCTACTACTCCATGGTGGAAGCTTAACATTGAGATGATTTGGGTTTGGATTTGGGGGTTTTCTTGTGTCCCTCAAATTATACCACAAAACTAATTGCCTATACTTCCTCTTCAAATGAATTCAAGTGATTAACTACTTAATAAGGCAATGTATAACATTTATACTTTGTCCTACCTACTTTCAAAGAGAATGGGTTGCCTTTCTGGGTACGCAGTGTCCTCCATCAACGTTCAGAAGTTGTTTTGTGGAAGTTGCTCAGTAACCTAATGATCTTTTGATGAATTTGTGGCAGAGAAAGTGGTCTCCATGTCCTATTCCTCCGCCATCTTGAAGTGTTCCAGAAAAACATCTACTTTTGCTTTATTGACTATGCTAAAACCTTTGACTGTGTGGATCACAACAAACTGTGGAAAATTCTTCAAGAGATGGGAATACTAGAGCACCTTACCTGCATCCTGAGAAGTCTGTATGCAGGTTAACAAGGAACAGTTAGAACTGGACATGGAACAATAGACTGGTTCCAGATTGGGAAAGGAGTATGTCAAAGCTGTATATTGTCACCTTGCTTATGTAACTTATATACAGAGTACATCATGTGAAATTCCAGGCTGGGTGAAGCACAAGCTGGAATGAAGATTGCCAGGAGAAATAGCAATAACCTCAGATATGCAGATGATATCACCCTTATGGCAGAAAGCAAAGAAGAACTAAAGAGCCTCTTGAAAGCAAAAGAGGAAAGTGAAAAAGTTGGCTTAAAGCTCAACATTCAGAAAACTAAGATCATGGCATCTGGGCTCATCACTTCATGGCAAATAGATGGGGAAACAATGGAAACAATGAGAGGCTTTTTTGGGGGGGAGGGGGCTCCAAAATCACTGCACATGGTGACTGAAGTCATTAAATTAAAAGACACTTGATCCTTTGAAGAAAAACTAGGATCAACCTAGACAGCATATTAAAAAGCAGAAACATTACTTTACCAACAAAGGTCCATCTAGTCAAAGCTATGGTTTTTCCAGTAGTCTTGTATAGACGTGAGAGATGGACTATGAAGAAAGCTGAGTGCTGAAGAATTGATGCTTTTGAACTGTGGTGTTGGAAAAGACGCTTGAGAGTTCCTTGGACTGCAAGGAGTTCCAACCAGTCAATCGTAAAGGAAATCAGTCTTGAATATTCATTGGAAGGACTGATGCTGAAGCTCCAATCCTTTGGCCACCTGATGTGAAGAACCAACTCACTGGAAAAGACCCTGATGTTGGGAAAGACTTAGGCAGGAGAAGAAGGGGACGATAGAGGATGAGATGGTTGGCTGTCATCACCAACACGATGGACATGAGTTTGAATAGGCTCTGGGAGTTGGTGATGGACACGGAAGCCTAGCGTGCTGCAGTCCATGGGGTCACAAAGAGTCAGACACGACTGAGTGACTGAACTGAACTGAACTGTTACAATACATGCTGGATGTTGGGGTGGTAGATGAGGGTTCTAGGAGTCAGTATATCATGGACCCAGTCATTAACGATGGTCTGGGTCTTCTAAGGTGCTCAACTATACAATGGACTCTCTGTAGTTGTTCTATGTACCTGATATTATCAAAGTCAAAGTAACTTGCTGAATAGTATGACACATCTGAATATGTATGAATTTACCATCTTGCTATAGGAAATGTGCATAATCTTCTTGGCTAATATCAGTTGAATGCCTTCTCTGTGGCAGGTACTGAAATAAGGTATTTCTGGCAGAATCAGCCCACCAGAGTTGGTAACTTTATTTCTTCAGTTTTAATAAGATGTTAAGTATATTTTCCTAGATCACCCAGCTAAAAAGTGGTTACAAATACAGGCAGCCTTTTGTCAAAGCTTTGTGTTGAACCACTATCCTTTCTCTCTTTCTAATGCATATGCATATATGTATGCATACATACATCTATCTGATGTCTTGACATACAGAGATAAGAGCACACAATTTAGAGACGGGTGGATTGGTGTCTCATTTAGCTTCTGCCAGGCTTGACTGACTTCAAGAAAATCATGTAATGTCTCTAACCCTGGATTACTTCATCTATAAAACTGAGGCAAAACATCTAACAGGTTAAAATGAGATGCCACTTTAAAAAAGTGCTTTGTAAAAGACATATCACCAGAAATATTATTTTGTCTGATCATAGTTATTACAGTCTTAATTCTAGCACTCCCTCTAGATTCCCTTTAACTTCATTCTTTTCATATAACTCAAATTGAGCGACTTCTTACCATCTCCTTTGCTTCTCTAGTTGCTCTTTTCTCTCTCACAGAAAGCAGAAATGGTCTCCAAATTGGCCTTCCTATGCCTCTCTTGCCCCATTTGCTTTGCATTATAAATCAGGTCATGTCTAGCTTCCTACTGCTCTAAGAGAAAAATTTATATTCCATACTGTCACCTAGATATCCTCTATTATCATCTGGCCTGGTTCTTACACTCTTATCTGCCAGGTTCTTACATCTCAGGCCTTACCACTCTCCCCTGCTCACTGTATTCAACCACACTGACTTTTTTTAACAGGTCAAATTCATATCTCACAGGCCTAAAAGATGATGTTATTAAGGTGCTGCACTCAATATGCCAGCAAATTTGGAAAACTCAGCACTGGCAACAGGACTGGAAAAGGTTAGTTTTCATTCCAATCCCAAAGAAAGTCAATGCCAAAGAATGCTCAAACTACTGCACAATTGCACTCATCTCACACACTAGTAAAGTAATGCTCAAAATTCTCCAAGCCAGGCTTCAACAGTACATGAACTAAGAACTTCCAGATATACAAGCTGGATTTAGAAAAGCCAGAGAAACCAGAAATCAAATTGCCAACATCCGCTGGATCATAGGAAAAGCAAGACAATCCCAGAAAAACATCTACTTCTGCTTCTTTGACTACACTAAAGCCTCTGACTGTGTGGATCACAACAAACTGTGGAAAATTCTTAAAAGAGATGGGAATCCCAGGCCACCTTATTGGTCTCTTGAGAAATCTGTATGCAGGTAAAGAACAACACTTAGAATTGTACATGGAACAATGGTCTGGTTCCAAATTGGGAAAGGAGTACGTCAAGGCTGTATACTGTCACCCTGCTTATTTAACTTCTATGCAGTATACATCATGCGAAATGCCACACAGGATGAAGCACAAGCTGGAATCAAGATTGCAGGGAGAAATATCAATAACCTCAGAAATGCAGATGACACCACCCTTATGACAGAAAGTGAAGAGGAACTAAAGAGTCCCTTGATAAAAGTGAAAGAGGAGAGTGAAAAAGCTGACTTAAAATTCAACATTCAAAAAACTAAGATCATGGCATCTGGTCCCATCACTTTATGACAAATAGATGGGGTAACAATAGAAAGACTGACAGACTTTATTTTCTTGGGCTCCAAAAGTCACTGCAGATGGTGACTACAGCCATGAAATTAAAAAAACCCTTGCTCTTTGGAAGAAAAGTTAATGACCAAGCTAGACAGCATATTAAAAAGCAGAAACATTACTTTCCCAGCAAAGGTTCCTAGTCAAAGCTATGGTTTTTCAAATAGTCATGTATGAATGTGAGAGTTGGACCATAAAGAAAGCTGAGCACTGAAGAACTGATGCTTTTGAACTGTGGTGTTGGAGAAGATTCTTTTTTTTTTTAACATTTATTTTAATTGGAGGCTAATTACTTTACAATATTGTAGTGGTTTTTGCCATACATTGACATGAGTCAGCCATGGGTGTACATGGGTCCCCCACCCTGAACACCCCTCCATCTTCCCTCCCCATCCCATCCCTCAGGGTCCTCCCAGTTCACCGGCCCTGAGCACCCTGACTCATGCATCAAACCTGGACTGGAGATCTATTTCACGTATGGTAATATACATGGGGAGAAGACTCTTGAGAGTCCCTTGGACTGTAAGGAGATCCAATCAGTCCATCCTAAAGGAAATTAGTCCTGAATATTCATTGGAAAGACTGATGCTAAAACTGAAACTCCAATCCTTTGGCAACCTGATGCGAAGAACTGACTCACTGGAAAAGACCCTGATGCTGGGAAAGACTGAAGACAGAGGAGAAGGGGACAACATACGATGACATGCTTGGATGGCATCACTGACTCAATGAACATGAGTCTGAGCAAACTCCAGGCAATGGTGAAGGACAGGGAGGCCTAGTGTGCTGCAGTCCATGGAATCACAAAGAGTTGGACATGACTGAGTGACTGAACAACCACAAATACTCTCTGTACATACTCTGTGCTCACATCTTCCCACCAGTCATTCTTCTCCATTAGTCAAGATGCTGCCCTTATTCTACCTCCTCATGGAAGCCTTCAGATTCCATCTGAGTCAAAACAGTTCCCCTTCCCCACACTCAACCAGAATTCTCTATTCCTTACTTTGTTTCTTTTCTTTATAGCTTTCTTTCTTTTCTTTATGTTTCTTTTCTTTTATATCCCAAGATAATGAGGACAGGGACTTTGACTTGTTTATAAATATATCACCAATTGACAACCTGAGCCTACTGGTTGACATTCAGATGATTAAAAAAAAAAAATCTTGGACTACAGCTGATTTACAGTGTTGTATTGGTTTCAGGCTGGAGGAGGGCATTGCAACCCACTCCAGTATTGCCTGAAGAATCCCAAGGACAGAGGAGCCTGGCAGGCTACAGTCCATAGGGTTGCACAGAGTTGGACATGACTCAAGTGATATGGCATGCACACATGCCTTGGTCAGGTGTACAGCAAAGTGACTGACATATACACACTGCTGCTGCTGCTGCTACTGCTGCTGCTAAGTCGCTTCAGTCGTGTCTGACTCTGTGCGACCCCATAGACGGCAGCCCACCAGGCTCCCCCATCCCTGGGATTCTCCAGGCAAGAACACTGGAGTGGGTTGCCATTTCCTTCTCCAATGCATGAAAGTGAAAAGTGAAAGTGAAGTTGCTCAGTCGTGTCCGACCCTCAGCAACCCCATGGAGTGCAGCCTTCCAGGGTCTTCCATCCATGGGATTTTCCAGGCAAGAGTACTGGAGTGGGGTACTATTGCCTTCTCCAATACACACTACTACGTACAAAATAGATAACTAATGTAAACCTGCTGTATAGCACAAGGAACTCTACTCTGTACTTTGTAATGGCCTATATGGGAATAGAATCTTTATTTTTTATTTTTTTATTTATTATTATTTTTTTGTTTACTTTACAATATTGTATTGGTTTTGCCATACATCAACATGCATTCACCACGGGTGTACACATGTTGCATGTATGTATATAAACCATTCTTCCAACACACATCAATCAATTAAAGATACAAAGACTGAAGTCCTGCTTTTCTTTTAAATAAACAGTTCATCCTTTTTATTCACCCTCATCTTTCAAGTCTTTAGTTAGGAACTCGATTCACTGAGCACCAGGAAGAGATGAATGCCTGTGAAACTCAGCCTAAGGATTCCTCCCTTTGGCTTGGAGAGGAACTCCCTCAACATCAGACCTAAAAATAGAATTTCAGCAGAGCCCTCACCAAGTCTTCTCTTCTGTCTTCAAACCTGCATCTGATTAGGATTTTAGACAACTAGTCACTGCATGCTTGAGCAACTGCAAGGTCTCTCTCATTTAGAGAGGTTCAAGAGGCTCTTTCAAAGCTATTGCTTAATGAGGCACATTTTACTCTCTGTATGCAGCTCCTCCAGGGTCTTGAGTTGAATTTTAAGGCATTTTAGTCAGTTATTTCATTCTAAATGATTCCTATAATTTATTTTTAACCTTTTTTTTTCCCGTCAACTTCCTGCTGTAAGGCCTTGGAGAAGTCACTTCTCTGTATCGGGCCACAATGGCTGTGAACGTTTGTTATATATATAATAAAATCCAATGTTAACATGGGATAATTTTACCTTCCAATTTTCCCCAAGTAACCTTAGATTAATTTGGTAAAAATTTCATTTGTTGCCTTATTAAAAATAAGTAACTTAGAGCTTTTATTGTTGCAGTTTTTAAAATTAGGGGGTTATCTACAGCAATCTTCAGATGCTATCACAGTTCTAGGAAGCCCTTACACAGCTCCTAGCATGGCTACTAATTTCAGTGGATGATCTGTGTAGATTATAATCTCCAAAAGTAGGATTCATGGCTTAAACATCTCTGTTCCCCAGCACTTGTCAGTCATAGTATACTACCTATTTGTGCCAACAAAAAGTATGGTATACCAAAAAATAATGGATTTGGAGTCTTAAGCTTTAGGACTTACACCAAGACAAGTTACCTAACCTCTCTGAGATTCAGTTAGCATGATTAATAATAATAAATTCTTGTAGGGGTATTATAAGGATTAAATTAGATGACTGGTATGAAACTGTAAACCCTAAAGTACCACATAAAATGTTAACTATGATATTAATGATACCACAGAGTGATACAGTGAAGGGGCTGGGTATTAACATTTTCAAGTTTACAGTGGTAAAGAGGAAATGATTCTTAAGTGGAGGGTCAAAAAATCTGGATCCTAGACTTAGCTCTGCAGTCTATTAACCTGTGTGATTTAATACCAGTCACTTTCCCTTTCTGAGTCTCAAATTCCTTGTTTATATAATTAGGCAGTTAGATGAATGCCAATGCTATTTCAAGCTCTAACATTAAGAAACAGCTCCTTGAAGGCTAGGACTGTCTTTTCCATCTTTGTGTCTTCACTGCCCAGTAGTAGCATTTAATAAATGTTAATAACTGCTTATTTTAACTAAACAGAATTGTGGAGCAGAGGAAACAGGGAAGAGGGACAATTTCAACAAATTTAAGGACATAAAATCAATAAGATTTTGTGACAGATTGGTAAGAGAATAACTGCACTTCAATTGAAATGGAGGTCAGTTGACTAGATTCCAACAAAGGGAACCATCAGTGACCAAGTAACACACCCTCAGCACATCCTTAGAAGGATCAGTTTAAAGAATCTGGGTTATTTAATACAGAAAAGAGAATTCTCAGAGGGTAATGGATCAGCTCTGACAAGCTCTTCATTCAACAAATAGCTTAAAGCTTGGATTCAAGGTATTAGAGACCACTTTGTGTCACTCTTGGATATCCCATTTTGTGTGATACAACAAGGTTGTATATTCAAGAGTTATCATCTTTGACTATATTAGCTCTGAGAGGAGCACAGAATGTGACTGACAGCTGAGAAGGGCCCCCTAATGTGACAATCGTAATTTCTGAACTTAAAGGTATGGTAGTCTGCTGGAGGATTTGGGGGCTGTTTTTTGTTTCATGTGTATCTGAGACATATTCTATAGATATCAAGACTCCCAAGATAATGAGGAGGTTTATGGCAACGAGGTTACTTGAAATGGGAAAAATGACTAGAGTATAGAGAGACCAAGTATTTCAACCCCGCCATTTCACTGATAAGAAAATGGGAGACACTTTCCAAGATCATACATTGAGTTAATGTCAGAGCTGCTACTACAAGAAAGGAAACATTTTGTTTGAGTATATACTATATGTCAGGTTCTGTTAGGCAGCTTTACATGTATCTCAAAATGCCATATACACAGAAGATATATTCAGCAACTTTATTTTATAGATAGATAAACAAGTGTAGAGAGTTCAAGCAACTTGTCCAAGGTTATACTAACATTAAATTTCAGAGTCAGTACTGAACCCACTTTGGCCCATGGGTTCAAATCCTTAGCCCATGTTTGACACTATGCTATTAAATGGAGAACATATATATCCTGGCTTACCAAGGACAGTCTCAGTTTATGCATAGAGTTATCCTAGCATAATTATCAGTAGTACTCCTTCATTAAAAATTTCAGGTTTGAAATATAAATTATATGACCAACCTAATTTTTTACCATGAATTTGAAATGTTAACTTTCAAACAAAAATTAGAGATCCAGGAGCTGGGTGTTCATGGAGCTAACTTTATTACTATTGTATCATCGCAGAAAATTTCTTTACTTCTAAGATTAAAATAAAAAAAGACGTTTGTCCTGCTCACTTGCTTTCTGAGGCTTTCTCTCATCTAAAAGTCAAAAGTTATCAGTAAATAAAGATATTAGTTAGAAAAGGATATGGTGACTGATGAGGAAAAGGATTCTGTCTAACCTAATTCTCAGATGATAAACAAACCACAAGCGTGGAGAATGCCACATCAATTTAAGGAAAACTCTGGGAAGTTATATTAAACATTGAATCAAATCCTTATCCCAACTGAAGTTAGAGTATATATAGCTAACATCCAAATAGCTCTCTACAGTTACTAAATATTTAACTGATTTATGCATTAGTTCATTTTTAATTAATTCATCCAACAAATACTTAGTCCTGTTCTGCGCTGAAGTAAACTAAATACCATAACTCCTCAGAGCAGAGACTGCCTTGGTCTTACTGCTTGCTGAACTCTCAACATCTGGCACAGTGCCTGACACATAACAGGCGCTCAATAAACATATGTTGGATGAATATTACTGAACATAAAGATTAATAAGAGACAGCCTAAAATCCCACTGTATATTAGAGGAGAAAGGCAAATTAAATCAGAGAACAAATGTAAGTATCAAACAGAGGGAAACCAGGCAACTGAAAAAATGAGAAAGTGGCCGGGTCAGAGAAAACTTCCTGGAGGAGCTGTTTCCTAGGGTAAATTTTAAATAGAGGTTGGCAACACAGGCTTTCATTTGCTTACAAAGACAACTGAAGAAGTAGAGATT
Organism: Bos taurus; assembly: GCF_002263795.3. Taxonomy (NCBI): domain Eukaryota; kingdom Metazoa; phylum Chordata; class Mammalia; order Artiodactyla; family Bovidae; genus Bos; species Bos taurus. Next base: position 96,717,673 of record NC_037330.1, on the reverse strand, counting down.
GTTACTATTTTGCAGAGAAAGAAACTGAGTCTCAGGGAGCTAAGTGACTTATCCAAGGTTACACTATGTTCACATTAATATACTCCTTCTTTATATTCTTTCTTTAGCACTCAGAAAGTTACAGGGTGAGAATAGGGAGACCTTTGGCAGGGTTTAAAAATAACAGAGGAAGACTTTTTGATATTTTTTAGATTGAAGAAGAGATTCTGAGTACACTTTCTTTGACTCTGGAGAACAAGAAGGAATTAAGTTGGGGCTAGAACAGAGAAAGTATTAAGAGAAAGAAGCGAAGGCAACTTTAACAATGTATTAGTGCATTCTGTCATTCCCAGATCTTTCATTTATTGAAAGCTTACTATGTATCAGGCAGTGAAGAAACAGAGAAGGAATACATTTCTGATTTCAAAGAACTCAATGTCTAGTAAGATAACACAAGTATACACCAGCGGAGGGAGAAAGAAAGGAGGCTTGGAGTTGATACCTAATCCAGAAATAGAAAAATATCATTTTCCTATGTGTGATTCTCAGAAGCTTGAACATAGAAAGTTTCAGTTCAGTTCAGTTCAGTCGCTCAGTCGCTCAGTCATGTACGACTCTTTGCGACCCCATGAATCGCAGCACGCCAGGCCTCCCTGTCCATCACCAACTCCCGGAGTTCACTGAGACTCACGTCCATCGAGTCAGTGATGGACAGTTTAGTATGTCAATAAATGGAAATATTGAAGATAGCCAGTGGGTTCCACAGAGAGACACACCATGCCCAACTGATGCCTTTATCACATCCCACAAACGTCACTTTTCACTCTTATTCTACCTAGCTACCACTTCAAGATCAGACACTGGAAATTTCTAGTAAGGCTTACTATATGACAGAACAAAAGACTGAAAGAATGAATAACAAGTAATAGATTAAGATATGCACCCCTCCCAAAGAACACTTAAACATCAGACTTCAGTGCCTTAAGTGGAGTGTAAGGTTCTGTGTTGGGAAGCTTAGCTGTGGAACCATTTTCAGAAAATGTAATACCTTTCCCATCCTTTTACACATGGAAAAATAATCCTCAGCCCTGATTCCATGCCCAATCCCACTGCCACAGACACACCCGAACACACACACACGTGAGTGCATGCAGGCTGACACTGGTTGCCAGAAATCATGGATTATTCCAACAGGTTCTGTAATTAAGTGAGTGACTTTGGGTAGATCACTTGCTGTCTTTGAGCCTATCTTCTCATCTATAAAACGTTCATAATAAGAGTACCTGTCTTGCAAGGCTGCTGTGAGGCTCACCTGAGATAAGGGATGTTAAAATGCTGCAGAACATGTCCTTCTCCCATGTCCTCTGTATCAGCAAAAGTGACCATCATTTCTATATTCCCAGTGTTTTGTTCACAGAGATTGCTCAATGACGTTTTGTCGAATGAATGCATGCCAGTATTATTATAGGCTGTCAGGAGAAGGACGAAAGGAATCCAGTAGCTTGATCTAGATAATATTACTATTCTTAGGAAGTACTTTACTAAAAACTAATGAGAAAGGAGCCTACCTGTAAAAGATGTGGTCTAGTAATAAATCACACATTTGCCTAAGCTATGAATCATTCTGTATAATTAGAACAAATAATTTTCCTATAAATCAAGGCCTTGACAGCTGTGAAGGTCTGATGTTTATCCCCCTCAAATCATCTAATTATAGTGAGAAGATAACAAATGATTCTTCTCTGAAGGAGAAAAAGTCAAAGGGGGAGATTTTGAGGGATAAACACCACTCAGTCAAATGGTTAAGATGAAGGCACAAGACACTAGAACTGATTTCCAATGATTCATCTCTTTATTTCAGAACCTTGTTGCAGGGTTTGGCAAGACATTTGGTAGAGTAATATGGTGTGCCTTAGAATGAAATTTTCACATCAGTCCCAGATTCACATTTGAATTATTGTAATTTCTAGGTAAATTGTGGCTTCCCAGAAAATTCTAGCTATTTTTTTCCTGTGTGACAAAATTCTAAAAATTCCTCAAAAATTTAGCCTCCATTAATTACAATTCAGGACTCATCTTTCCAGTCTATGCTGTTAAGAATCATTTTTAAGAACTTGGATTCCCCAAAATGAGCCACTACCACCCACAAGAAGTATATTTAAAAAAAAAAAAAAGAAGATTTCTAGCCTACATGTAGAGAAGTCTGGGCTCTGGGATGGACAGGATCTAAGGCTGGAGGGGTTTCAGTTTATACCAGTCCAGTCTTGCATCTTACAATGGGTAAAGTGAAGCTTGGACTTGTTCCCTGAGTCCAAAGACATAAATGCAGAAGTAAAACCTTTCCAGTCCTAGTTACAAAGCCCTTGCTTTTTCAAATATCCTACACTGCCCTCCATTACACCATCTGAATATTAGTTTTCTTTTCCATCAAATGAGATGAGGTGTTGGAAGGCTTCTAGATCCATAACTCTATATTTTTGAATAGTTTAACAGCAAATAAATCTTTTACTTTGTTATTGCCTTAATACTAGTAATTCACTGATTCACATTGCTAGATTTGCATTGTTAAACCTGTAAAAGCTAAGTGTCCTATCTCAATTATTTTATCTCACTAAAAAGGGGATAATAATACCTCTGTTACTGAATTTCCATGATTAAGTGGTATAATGGAAAATGAAAGTGCTTTGTAGGTAGTAAAGTAACCACCAGGATGATACAGGAAGAGGAAGAAGAATCTTTCCTGTCCTCCAATCTCATCCTTTCCCTTTAATCTGTTAAAGTGCCTGAAGGAGCATCTTTTTCACAGGAGTCAAGATCTGACTGAACTCACAAGTTAAGCAACAGAACAGGGAATAAAATCCATGGGATCAGAACACAACATCATCACTTTTGTCTCCTGTCTGGTTTTGTTAACCAGCATCAGATTTTAAAAAGATTGACAGAGGTGGTGAGTGGGACTCTCTAAAAAGGCCCTTCCATCTGGTGTAGCACCGAAACCATCAGTTCTGTAATTAAAATGCAATTGCCATCCCCTGCCGCAATCCCAGGATGGCCATTCCATCTGAATGAGATATAGGGGGGAAAGTACCATTTTTTGCACTTTTCTGGCTCCATTAAGTTTATTCTCTTTCTATTAATTAATCTAACTACACTAGGGGCTCCTTCTTACTTTGCAAGTGAGGATGACACAAACCACGCATGGGATGTATGAAACAACATGAATTTTTCAAACTTGGTGCCCATCCTCATTACAGAAAGGCTTAATTACTTCTGACTAAATCTGAAATTAAAATACATCATTGGAGCAGATTCACCTGCGTGTGTAGGTGTTGGTGTGCCCGCCTGTGTAACGGGAAGAGATGAATCACCCAAAGACAGCATGCAGGGAAGGAAACTGTGCAAGGTGGCAAGATGATTCTCAGGGAGGGCTTCAAGAGGAAAGTCAGAAAAGGTAGGAGCATATACAAGGGACAGTCTGTTAAGTTCTACACTAGAAGTAAAATGACATCATGTCTAAAGCCCATCATGACAGTGAAGGCATTTGCTGGAGTGAAAGTAAACTGAGGTAGGAGGTGACAGAGAATGAGGCTGAACTGTGAACGCAGCCAAAAGTATAAGAAAACCTAAGATGAAGGCAAGCCAAGGTTGTAGTTGGAAAGATAGCATAAGCCATAGAGAAAAGGCAAAACTAGAAATAGAAAAGTGGGAAAAGGGTTGAAAACCAAGAAGACAGATTCAGAAATAGATCTATAAACAGTGTGTGTGGGTTTCTGCTTTAAATGTTGTCTAGAATGTGTTGTAGGGTAAGGCTGCTGCTGCTGCTGCTGCTGCTAAGTCGCTTCAGTCGTGTCCAACTCTGTGCGACCCCATAGACAGCAGCCCACCAGGCTCCCCCATCCCTGGGATTCTCCAGGCAAGAACATTGGAGTGGGTTGCCATTTCCTTCTCCAAGGCATGAAAGGGAAAAGTGAAAGTGAAGTCGCTCAGTCGTGTCTGACTCTTAGCGACCCCATGGGCTACAGCCTACCAGGCTCCTCCATCCATGGGATTTTCCAGGCAAGAATACTGGAGTGGGGTGCCATTGCCTTCTCCGATAGGGTAAAGCATGGGAGATTAAATGACATTTCTCAGACTGGAGTGCTTTAAGAAAGAAAGTATTGAATTATAAAAAACAGGGATCTAATACTGGTTCTGCTATATACAATTCATCTGATCTTGGATAAGTCACTTCCTCTTCAGGCTTGTTCCCTTATCTGCAAAGTAGAAGCAATAACACCTCTCTCAGGTACTGAGCTACTAAGTACAGCTACGCATCTATGAGCGTACCATTCACATCAACTATAAGATGAGCACTACCACCTGGAACTGTGCAGTGCAAGATTATGAAATCTGAATATGGCCTGAAAGGGGACACTTTTTTATGGTAAAAATATGTATAACTGCATTATATTTTTAGCTTGTATAACATTAAGCCATATACTGTCTTTTTTCTGTTTTCTCATATTTTAAGTTAAGGTATTGGACTAGATGATTTTTTAAAGGTCTTTTTCAATTCTAATACTGAATAGTGTTATGACTTCTTTGAATTTCATTCATTCACCCATTCAACCAAAATTCAGCTGGGCCCTAAGCCAAGTGCTGAAAATTAGAAAATAATTGAGATATGTTCCTTTTTCCTAGGAGCTCACAGTTGAGTGGACTTTTTACTGTATAAGGTCCTTCTAGGTAAGGCTATTGGTACTTTTCAATCGTATTTTCTAAGGCCATAATTTCAAGCACAATGATTGAATTATAGCACTGAAAAATATTAAGCTAATAAGAATAAGGAATTGGACATTTTAAATAACATGTAAAATTAGGCAGTCTTTTCTTGAGACAAATAGACTTATTCTGAAAGTCGTTAGATTGTTTTAATAGGGAGTACTGGACTGGGATTCAGAAAGATTGAGCTCTAGTTGCAGTTTTACAGCTAGTCACTATGAAACCTTAGTCAAGTCACTTAATCTCTCATAGTATGAGGTCCCTACTGATCAAATAAGAGACTGCACCAACCCAGATGTCCTTTGAGCTTACAAGGGATCTATATTTTAACTAATCCTTATCAAAGTAATAATTTCAGAGCACACACACACATACATATGTTGGCAATATACACTTAGACAGAAAATGCCCAAACGCTTTCTGACATCTCATAAATCTATAAGTACTACGAATAACTGATGATTCTTGCTAAACCAAATATAGGTTGTAAAAATTAAATTCACAGAAAGATCAAGTTACCATTGAACCAGCTCTTGCAAACTCCTTTGTCATAATTTCCATTTAAACTGCCTCTGAGAAGCTGAACTCATTGATTTGTGTTCTCACTTCCATTCACTTCCTTCTTATCAAATATTTCACATTTGTTTTCTCTTTCCATTTCACCTTCAATAAAGCAGACTGGCTGAAACATATGATTCACATAAGGGGAAGAAAAGGAGACGGATTGAATATAGAATCCCAAATCTGACACAACCTAGCTATATGTCCTTGAGCAAAGGATTTAACATCTCCTGGTCAGTCAGTCTAGTCTATCTATAAAATGGGAATAATAAAAGTTACTTCACAGAGTTATTTTATAAGTTAAAAGTAATATACATAGACTGTGTAGAACAATATCTCATTCATAGCAGGTATTCTATAATGTTATTTTTCTTCCAATACACTTCATCCATAACATTCTCTATAGATAAAAACTTTTTTTTTTGAAAAGCATTTATTTAACCTGAAAATTATGTTCTAAATATATCAGTATTATAATAATTCCTTTATCAAACATGATGTATGGATATTCATGAGATAACATACCAGATTATACTCA